>NW_024351730.1:16497645-17097645 GCF_902729225.1 Pteropus medius
TTTTAAATAAAAATTTTTTTTTTTTTTTTTTTTTTTTTTTGCATCTTGGCACGTTACTGAACTTTTTCATTAGTATTCATATTTCCTTTTAAATTTTCCAGGAATACAATCATGTTATCTTGAAAGAAATAATATTTGCCTCTTTGTTTCCAAAAGCATACCGCATTTGATACCTACCATATCAACAAACACGGTACTCACCCTTCTTTCAAGCTTCTATAAACAAATGAGTTACTCTATCTGCCTTCAGTTGCCCCACTTAACTTAAATTTTCTTGCCCCTCCTTGACTGTGACTGGGTTCAGGTAAACAATGTCTCTTTATCCCAGTCTCCCATTTCATAGTCTTTCATCTACCTCAGCCTTTACATAATTACTTGCCATTTTTATTATTAGTATCCTTGTAATTCTTCTTGCACTGTACTGCATTTTTACTGTCATTCTTTAAGTTAGCATATATTTTTCCTTCAAACCATGAATTCATTTTCTTTTATTACTAATTACAAGGCTATATGAAGAAAATGCATGCATATAATTAAAAATCATATATTATACAAAAAAGTTAACAACAAAAACAAATACTTGTCTCATCCTTCTCCAGGCTTTCTCTTGTTTTTCACAAAGACAATTTCTATTAACTAGATATGTATTTCATTATCTGAAGGGAAATATGTCTATTAGAAAAAGATTTAACTAGCTTTATTTATTGATTTTTCAATTTTAGATATCTTTTTTCTTTCTGAAACAATACGTGGAGATCTCATTTACTTGTAACATTGCCTACCTCCACTTCCTCTCTTCCCTTATTGTCAATTGACACTGCAGTATGAAACAACATTCTGAACTTCCTTTTCTTGTTTAATAGGCACACATACTATCTCTTGCCTTATTATTTCATAAAATAAGGATGTTTGGACTTCAAAAATCTAAACACCATGTCTCTATTATCTATTTTCAAAGACTCTGTCATCTGAACCTCTCTACTTTTACACTAAAGATAAGAATGAATATGTTCTGCTCTAGAACCAGAGTTATATTGTATGTGATTTAGGTTCAAAAGTTTAATCTAAAGTTTAAAAATAGTACATAGAATTTTCTCTATCACATTACAAATATTGTTTAACACAGATCCAAGCAATATTAAAAGATTTAAAGTATTCGAATTATCGGATGTTTATTTAGACAAATCTGACCAACTTTTTTTTTTTTTTTAAACTACGCATGAATTCTTTGGTCAGGAATTTGGGTGGAAGTGACTTGTCTTCCTCTGTCCCATACCACAGCCAAGAAAACTTAAATGCCTGCACATCATTAGAATGGATGGAGGCTGGAACCATTGGCAGTTTCTTCACTCATATGTGAGTTGTGATGAATTGAAAGTTGAGCTCAACTAGAACTGTAATCCAGAGTGGCTATACATCATGGGCTCTTCATGTATCCTTGTGGCTTGGCCTTCCTCATACCATGGAAGATTCAAAGTGGCTCAAGGCTCAAAGAGAATAAGACAGAAGCTGCAAGGCCTTTTATGACTCAGTCTCAGAAGTCACAAAGTATTACTTGTACACTATTGAGGAAAACAGTTATAAGCAAGGAAAGTAAAATTAGGTCCCACTTCTTGATAGGTGGAGTGCAAAAAATTGGGGGCTATGCATTTAAAATCACCTTATGGTCACATATTTTAAGTGTTATCTAAACATATACGTAAGCAGAAGGAAAATTTTAGCATACTAACTGTACAGCATATTTTAGAGTCCAAATTCAATAAAATTCTTCACATCATCCTTGGAAAACTGCAATGCCACACAATCCTAAATGCGGAGGAAAATCATAAAAGTATCTATGGACCTGATATTGTAGTTAACTGATTTATATGTCATGTTCAACAACTTTGCTTATGCCTTCTCTAATATTGGCAAAATTAGCAAATATCACAAAGTAGTAATAGTCACAGAGCTTATGAATGAATTTCTTCCCAACTTAGATAAGTGTTTCTCAGTAACTGAATACATCAATTACATTCTGGAGTGAGTCAAAACTAAGAATCGTATTAAGTTAGATCATACTAATGATGTTAAATTGATTTCTATTTATATAAGTGTCTCCAAGTCTAATTTATATCAAAGGGAAGTTTAAATTAGAATCTATTAAATGAGAGATTATTAGCAAAATATCAAATGAAGATTGTTTAAATCACCTAATTTAGAAATATCAATTTTTGGAGTGTATGTATAAAAATCATGAGTCATCCCATTAAAATAAAAATTATACATTGGGTTATAAAGATATATGACAAGCCAACAGCATATTTTCCTGTATGAGCCATATGTTACCTTAAAATGTTTCAATAATAAATTTAAAAGTTATGAAAAAGCATTATTGTTTTCATTTTGTTGATTGCAAAGTTCTTCTTCCTCCAGGGGATATTGGAAAAATTTATGGTTCCAACCTTTAGTTTAGAATTAATGTTATTGCAGAGCTTTGGGATTAGAAACAGCTATCTATTTTCAACATAGCAACAGACAACCTTTACAAAAGCCATTTATAAATACTGCCTTTGCTATTTATAAAAAAAAAAAAAAAAGCTTATTGTGTGAGAGCTATTGACAAAGGGCAGGCAATTTAATGAAGAAAGGTTATAAAATTAACAGAAAAAAAAACTTTACTTCTTTTGATAGATTCTATGTACTTAACAAAATAACACTCAAAATTTTCCAACAAAGATAATTTTTTTAATATTCTTGAAAAATTTTCAGATTCTCTCTGCAATTTCTTCTATAAAATTAGAAAGTATATATTTTAAACAGCAAGGAGTGCCAGTTCCTAGGTTAATTTAGGACATTTAAGAATAAACTTCAATATTGCTTTCATATATATATATTATTTTGTATATGAAAACATTGTGATAGTGCCAAGAAGATTTGACTTTAATTTTTTAATGATCTAAGCTGAAATTTTGAAAATATGTACAGAAAATTAGGTTTAGGGATAAAATATTTTATTCAGGTGTTCACCCTGCTATGCAATTTCCTGATTAGTATATTTTTTAACATAAAGATACATCTATAATTCCAGCTTAACATATTTTTTGTTTATTTGTTTTAGAAGACTAAATACTTGATTAATTGTAGTCTATATGTAAAGTTTTTTCCTTGTAGCTGATGCAAATTTTGTAAAATTAGTGAAGTTAATATGGAACGCATTGCATATTAATTTCTTTGAGCAGTCTCTTGGCTCAATAGTGCACAAATAGTAATGCCAGAGTTAAAAGATTAAGTATGAGCTTCTTAGTATAGAAAAGTTTAGCTTACTGATTGTGTGATCCCTTAATAAACACTTTACAAAAGTGACATTGGGGCTCTAAGCAAGAGGCAAAGTGTAAATGTCTTTTTCTCTGTCCGATGTTATTTGTTTAAAGATGGAATAATTATGTGCCATTTATAAGTCATCTAAATAAATTTGGGTTTCTTATTGTTAATGAAAGGAGACTTTAAAATAAGCTAATAAAATTTATTATTCACAACAAAGTGCAGGAAGGAGTATATGGAAAAATGTCCAATGCTTGTTGTGTTCCATTTTATAGAAAATTTTGTAACTAAAAAGTAGTTTAGTCAGTGACAATATTTTAATATATATTAAAATATAATAACAATAATAACAATAATATATATTAAAATATAATAACAAACAGTGATTTTTCTCTTCTCTTTATTATTTTCTCTTCTCTTTATTATTTTTGTTAATAATTTTAAATATTTCATGAGCTTTCTCTGGTATCATTCAATGAAGAGACTAATTAAAACTTAATTCGAATCTTAATAGAATGGTAAATTCAGTTACAGAAATGCGATGTGGCTTACATTATATGTTTCACATGTATATGTGTCTAAATGCACTTAGAAAATATAACATGTTTATACACACATATGACACATGCATATATACCAACACATATAGGTACTGTATTATATTTATATTTTAAATGAAGTTATACAAAGTATATTTGAATTGCGATTATCTTTCAAGGTAAATTCATTACAAATTACACATACTTTATGAATTATATTTTTAAAATATTATTACCCATTTTGGATACAAGTACTGATTTAAAGAAAACATAAATTTTTTAAAAGTTTATATTGATGATAGCAACAATAAATGACATCACTTTACTTTTGTTTATTCAAATCATGTTTTTACATAAACTTAAGGAAATACAATAGTTTACGGAAATTGTATTTTTTTTGTATTTGGTTTATTACTGTTGCATTTTCTCAAATTTTATAAATATTACAATATTGCTAAAAGAAATAGTAAACAGAATAAACATTTAAAGATGTAATATGAAGTTATATTTGCCTGCCAATGTGAATAAAGACAAATTCTTATGATTTTCAATTTGTAAAATATTTCCATGTAGAATAGGCAGATGACTATTGAGAGCAGGAATTGAAAGAAATAATCTTACAAAATAATTAACATTGAGAAGAATGGTTTTATAAGTAACTATCAAATAATTATAAATATACTGAAAACTAAAATTCAAGTTTACTTTTAATTGTGCTTGTTTGAGCATGAGCATAATCTGTTTTTGTATTTGCCTCAAGGTATTATCAATTCTATCAGCCTTTAATTTTACTCGGAAAGAATATAACCAAGAAAGAAACTACAATATCTGTCCCTTACTTATTTCTACTGGTTCAAATTAAACAAATACCTGTATAGATAATGTGCTTAGTCCTGTGGATAATCTAAAGAAATGCAAGCTAGATAGGTTCTAAAATCTAGAGGTATAGAGAAGTAAATAATTATTGAAATATAAGTGCCAAAAGCAAAAGACTAATTGAAACAATGTAGTATTTTGTTACTGTATAATTAGCAATTATAATCAATAATTGCTTAAATGGTCAAAGAAAAGAGTGAGCACTATATGCAGTATTTCTTATTTGAAGACTTTTAAGATGATAAGACTAAATAGTTCTTAAGTAGAATAATGGTCATTTCAGAATGCAGAAATATATGCTGGGGAAACACAAGGCCTAAGCAGGAGACAGAAGTAGAGATGGTATAAAGAAACAGAGAGTCCTAAAATATGAGTAAGTATAAAATGTATTCACATTTAATTCTATAAATAACCCCTTAAGAAAAGAAAGAAAATGAAAATGAAACTGAAATTGAACTGAAAATGAATATGAAACAGTTTAGGAGAGATTAAGCGATTTACCAAAGAATACTATTGGTGGGTGAAGCAATAGGGCCAGAATCATATTTCAAAAGACATGTAGTTAAAGAAAATACTGAAAGTGTAGTTTTCTGTTTGTTTGTTCGTTTGTTTGTTTGTTTAATGCCTGCAGCACCTTTCTAGGCGGTCTCCCATCCAAGTACTAACCAGGCCCAAACTTGCTTAGCTTTTGAGATGAAAGTGCAGTTTTTTTGCCATAGTGTTTAATACATTTCTTAAAATGGATTTGCAGAAATCTTTTGATACCCATTTCAACAGAGAGTTTCTAGAGTACCTCAGTTTAGACTCTTATTTTTAAGTCATAGGCAAGTTATTCCAAAGTCATGATTGAATAATTTCCCAGTTGGTAATGTGATTAGAAATATGATTTGTAATTATTGGCCTAGCAATATTATGCAAGATGGGCTGTAGTAAGAATAGACAGGAAATGACAGGCTATTATAGATGTATACAAATATGTCTCAAAGTTTGTTTACATCGTCAACTCATCCATAGAAGCCAATGTTATATTAGCTGATCTAGAAAAGTCAATATAAGTCTAAATTTATGATGCTAAGTCAGGACTTAAAGGATAAGGGCAAGAAAATGGGTGAGTATGAGACATTTCAAAGAAAAAATTCTTAGGAGATGGTGACAGTTTTTAGAAGGAAAGGCAAGAGGGGTTTAAAATTAACACATATAAGAGCTGAAGAGAATGAATTTGTGGTAAATGGAAATTAAAATCTGAAGAATTTGAGTCAGTTTTTATCATGGAAATTGGAAAAATTGTGGATTTGTGTGGCGGGGGCATGTGTGTGTGTGTTTGTGTTGACATGTTAGCTTTAGAGATGTTTCAGAGAATTCAAAAGATAAAGATTACACCAGTAGAATTTTAGAAACATTCTAAAATGTTTAGAATGTGATATTGATACAACAAGGCCAGGTATCAATTAAGTGGATTTTAACCCTAAGAGAGGTTTTGTGGAGAGGTGAAAAGAAGGAGAGTTGAGGATACAGATAATGCCAAAAGGAAGAAAGAAGAAAGAAAAGAGAATTGAATAGAAGAGAAATTAAGGGAAGTAAAGGGAAGAGGAGGAAAGAAAAGGGAAAAGAAGGGAAATGAAGAGAAAAAGAAAGGCAAGGAAAAGTGATATTGCTTAATTTCAAAATTTCTAGATTATTACATTAATTTTTAAAAATGGGATTTTGTCATGAATTCAGAGATCATCTAGTGAAATTGTTATATGACAAAAAGCTGCAAAATTATAGCTTTGGATAATTTTTCTAAATTGCTAATATTTTCATATTATTTCTAGAATATGAATATGAATTATGAATTTTATATTTAGAAATAGATCCAAAATCATAAGCATAGTTATCACTATTACTATAACATTGTGCAATAATATAGTTTGTCAATTTTATAAGACAGTTGCTAATGAACATATAGTACGTTTTTATGGTTTTGAATTAAACATATTCTTAAACAAAATTACATCATTTACAAATATTTTCTGTAAAGTGCCTCATAGTAAATATTTTAGGCTTTTTAAGCCAAAATACAAAATTAAAGCAATGATGTAGGTACTTATTTAACCAGAGATGAAACATGTCCACAGTTTTGTCTTATTCAAACTACAATAACAATATTAATGTATTTTGTAATACAAGCATATTAATGAAAATAAAATATTTTTGGAGGAATAATATTTCACTTAATTGGGATTCACTGTAAATATTTCTTAATCATCAAAACTGATTCCAAATGTTCATCTGTTAAAGCTGATGTATAATGATAGTGACTTTTCAAATAAAAATTTAGCCTTACAGGTACCGACTGTTAACTCAATAAGAACCAAAGCAAACTGATTGAAGTTATTGGATTTGTTTTTTAAGTAAATATTGATGATGCTCCTATTGTCCTCAATTCTTCAAGCAACTGTTTCTTTTCCAAAAGGCTAACATTTCTATGTGATTAAATATATATATTTTCAAAAATTTATTGTCATTTATACAAACTAATCAAAACAATGAAAACCAAATACATTAAAAATTGATATCATATAAATAAAAGTCATGAGGACAGAAAAACACTAAAGTTATGAAGTTTTCCAAAATCAAGTAAAATAGTATGAGAAAAATGCTTGAAATAAAGCCTAGCAATTATGAATTTCTGTGAGTAAAAGTAGAATGAGCAAACAAAAAGAAGACTGGATTCAAATACTGTTTCAGCCCATAAAATGTATCCCAGGAAACAGCAATGAGTAATACTCAATCTGCTGTCAACTAAAGTAATCTTCGCTTTTTATTAACATAAATTATTTTCATTCATGTTAAAATAAAATATATTTTGGTTCTTTAGAAATTAGCCTGACTATTTTTTTTTATACTTTTTGGTCTCAATTTATTGATTCTTGTGTGTAGTAAATCTCACAATATATCATTAAAATGCCACATTATATCATCAATTGTTAATGAAAAGATGAAGAGCACAGCTCTTCAATGCAGAGTTTTGAATTATCTCTGCTCATTAATTTGTGACATCAGTAAATCACTTAAGCCTTCTGTACTTAGTTTCCTCAGCTTTTTGCTATGTCTGGTTCTCCAGGAACACATCCTCCAATAAGAACTTGAATGCAGATGATTTGTAAAGTGCACCCAGGAGAACATCCTGAGGGAGTTGAGTAATCAAAAAGAGGAAGGGAAAGAAGCCATTTAAAGATATATTTTGAGGTAAGGACGCAACCTCAGAGTGATCACATGGGGAGTTCTGTAGTGTATATTAGACCTCACTGTTATTCTCACTTGAAGGAAAAGAAGCTGGGCTTACCTACTCTGTTTACCAGTCAGTTGTTGGCTATGTCACCAGCAGGATATAAATTCCCAGCACTAGAGCCAGAGGAGCTCCAGTAGCACAAAGGCAGCCTTCTGAAGAAGGTTTCAGATAGAGGCCGTTAAAAGCAAAGCACTCAGTATCTGAGAGAGAGAGACAAAAAATTGAACTGAGGCTACATGTGTGAAACATTGTTTGCTACAGCTGGAATAAAGGGGTATAATATCACCTAAATATTGTTGAAGCCTTACTTTATTTCAAATACTGAGCAAAGCACCTTAGTTTATTTTTCTTTAAGGTAATATTATTTATGCCTACTATTTACTTAATAAATGCTACCTTATATTGCTAAATTTATCACTCATACATATTCAGCTTTGTTGTATGTGCATGTAAGTTATGAGACTAAATTGTACATTTTAATAAATAGTAGAATGTCTTCAGTTTTTATCAATTTAATATTTAATCATACGTCTTGTCCTGAATGAAAGACTGCTTTAGTTATTATTATAATTGAACTTGAAGGATCCCCATGACAATAGCCGCTGTTTCTAGTACTTTAAATCCAAGAAAAATAACCAGATAGGCTGTGTATCTGTTAGAAAAGTCTATCCAAGTTAGTCTCTTTTTTTTAATGGTTTTTTTTGTTTTGTTTTGTTTTGTTTTTGCTACATATATGGTATTTTTTAACTTGGTAGGGAAGAAATAGAGTGAGAATTATAATTGCTGGAAATTCCTGCCATCTGGCTTCCTGATACCGTAAATTACATGTTTTAAGTCTTTTCTTTTGAATATATACAACTTTCCCTATGGTTTTATACTTGTTGGAATAGTACATTAACTCATTGATTGAAAATATGTATATATGTTGTGTGCATGTAAAGAATGTTTTCTTATTCTTAACATGGTAACATTAAATAATGAGACTCCAATTCCAACATATTTTACCAAGATAACTGCTATAATAAAAAGTTTTAATTCAGGTTATCTATAAAATTTATCTTATTTATAAATGTAGTTATTTTTATTGAATATGGAAAAAGTAGTGATTGTGCATATTTTGTTTGCTAATTGAAAGTTTACTTAAAATATATAACATATTATATTAATATAATTAATATTATTATACTCATATATCTTTGTATTATTACATCCCATATTACATTTAGTCATAAAATTATTAGTGTGTTTAGTCATTAAATTATTAATTTTAGACATCACTAATAAGTAATATCTACATCTCTTATGTAGAATGTCATATGTTTACTATTATTATTGATAGAATGTACTTTAGAATCTCTCCTACAAATTGAAAGATACCATTTCCTGCTATCTTCATATATTGTGACTGTCAGTGTGAGACAGAGTTTGAAATTTAGAAGTTTAAAGTACTGTGAAAACTTCCTAATTATCAAGAATGATTTGAGCATATAAATTGCATAGTCTCATATTTTAAATGTATTCTTATTTAATTACTTTTATCTTAAAGCAGATGTGATGATAGTGTATGACGATAAGTCTTATGGCAAAGGAAACATAAGACTAGAAGAGCCTGGAGAGAATTTTAAATACATTAAACTTAAAACAGTTGTCAGTAGAAGAAACTGAGAGAGCTCAGTGTTTTCCACCAACGCAGTAAAGAATTACGGATCAGCAAAGTTTAGGAAAAGTAAGATTTATTAAAGTATGTTTCAAGAGAGAATCGGACTATACGGGAGGTGGTCACAGTCCCACAGATTTCTTGCAGTATACCTTATATTATAGCTATGATGGGTGGTTACAGGGGTGATGTTAGATAACGGGAATGTGAGGTCATATTGATTGACATCCTGTTGTTATATAACCTTTTGTTTACTGCCCATGTGGTTACCCAGAATTCAATCTATTATAATTTCATTCATGAACTTCCAGTCACATGTATGATATTATATGCTGGTATAATGTGTCTACGGTTAAGGAAGATCAGTACCTGTACTAACTGTGCACACATTTGTGACTGGACTAAACTAGCATTTTTGTAGTTTTTACTTCCTCGTATTCCAGAATGTAAAGGTAATTTTTAACTATTAAGTGGGTGTCTCAGGGAAGTCCCAAGGAGAGTCTCTGGGTTGGGCCTTTATTCCTCATTACTCATGTCTATCTATCTGCCTAACAAAACGATGTATGAAAACAAACGAAGTGGTCCTTGTGAACCAACTACACAGAAAGCAGAGGTCAGAGACACCAAATAAACACCGAGATCATCAGTCATTGAGAATGAACACCAGTGAAATTAATGTAATGCCTACCATGGATACATAGACTTCTGAACAATTTATAATGTTGGAAGTACAAATGAGTTGTTGTATATTACAAGTGCCTTACAAGTGAATTCAGAATCCCATTTCCTGCTGAAACTATAATTTCTCAGAGCATAATTTTTAAAAACATTTGAAAGCCTTAGTCATTCTGTTTAACTTTCCTTAGTCCCACATTGCTCTTGTGTAGAAAAGTGAAATGTTAGACAAAAAATATCTCTTTCATGGTATTTTAAATATATATATATATGTTTAAATGCCCAGTGATTGATTGATTGATAATTGTTTTTCAGAAAATGTTAATTATCTTATTTAATCTTACATATATTACTTTAAAATTCAACAAAATTTCAACATCCTTTTTCAGATAGACAATCTAAAACCTAAAAAAATGGTGATATTGATCAATATAAATAATATATATCTGTTCATCTAGTGTCTCATGAATTGTGAATAAACTAATAGCTAAATCTTATAACTTATATGTAAGGTCAGAAATTTTTAAAGTGCTTAGTTTGCCTGGACATGGAAAGCAATGCTTTTATTCTTACATATTTACCTTGAGGTCAAGAAGTTCTCCTTATGACCTCAAATTGAATGAGAGTGATATAACCTAAGATGATATGGAAAATAGCATTAAAGAAGGAAAAAGAATTAAAGAAGGAGCAGGATTTGTTGTTGTTTTCTCATTTACCAATGTCGAAGAGTAGTAGTTAGATAACATAGAAAAGAAAAAGTTGGCCTAAATATGCAAACCACTGAGAGCTTTTCTTGAACTGGGATAGTCCCAAGCTAATTTTCACAATATATAATATGTTCAAAGGCAATGGGCCTGGGAGGTATTATTATAACTTTATTCAAAGAAAAGTGTATTACTCTTGTTCCATATGAACTTAAAAATATGAATGACTTCAGAGATGAATGAGGATTTCTCTCTTCTCTTCCTTCTCTTTTTTCATTGCTTATGTCTGCAGTTGGGAAGAAAGTTATGTTATTAGTCTCTATATATTTTAAGTGCAGAAAAGAGGTTCGTTTAATAATTCAAAAAACATTTTTCTGTGAATAAGATATCTCAATCAATTCCCAACAGTATAAAAAGACGTAGCGAAATTAACTCATTCTCTTTTCTGTTACTACAATCAAAACAGTTTATCTTTGGAATTTTTATTTATTGACAGAATTTATATACTTTGAAAACTGAGCCATATATATTTTTTTATAAATACTAGTTTGGTTAATCTATGACAAAACATGGCCATAACAGAAAAACAAGTATGCCAACAAATAAACCAATGTAATTACCTTTAATGTATATGTATTTTTTCAAAATTGTGGTAAGAACACTTAACATGAGATCTTAACATGAGATCTACCCTCTTAACAAATATTTAAGTGTACAATTCCGTACTGTTAACCATAAGTACATGTTGTACAGCGGGTCTCTAGAATTTAATGCATCTTACAGAACTGACACTTTGTATCCACTGAATATCTCTCCATTTTTCCCGCTCCTCCAGCCCTTGGCATTTACCATTCAACTCTATGCTTCTATGAGTTTGACTATTTTAGATATCTCATGTAAGTGGAATGCCAATATTTATCTCTCTGAGTGGCCCATTTCACTTAGCATAGTGTCCTCCAGATTCACCCATGTTGTCATACTTGGAGGGATTACAAGATTTCCTTTTTTTAAGGCTGAATAATGTTCCATTATATATTTTATCTATTTATATTTTATAATATATAAAAATATAAAAGTATATGTAATATATATGTTTCAAGTTTCAAATTATATTAATTAGATTTTCTAATTTATTTTTCCAACTTATCTAGGTAATAAAGAATTTGCCTAACCTGTAGAGACTAGCAAATTTATCTGCTTAGATATTTTCATTAATTATTCCACATTGGTTTTAGCACAGTAAATTTCTGAAGTGGCATAGAAATATTTGACTTTTCAGCCTTTCCTGTTTAAGAACAGTTTCCATTATACATAAATATATAATTTCACAATTATATAACTGCATTTTTTTCCCACAAAGTCATGAGATACTGGGCACAATAATGTGGACAATCTATTTACTAAAACTAGCAGCATGCAAAATTTAAATTGACAATATGAGATTATTATAAATGAAATTATTTTATTTCTCTAAAAAATAATGATAATTTAATAACTCTATGCTAGTGGAATGACATATTAGTATATTTCCTAACAGAGTAGTTTCCTATCATCACACCAAAATGCCAGTGTTAAATCATCTATTTGTTGGTATAATAATAACTTCCATTAGAAAGTAGTTTACAAATTTTCAAAGCATTTTCATACATTATTTCCATTATTTAAAATAACTCTGTAAGGAGGAAAATAACTGGTGTTCCTTTTTATATATATATATGAATGAAGAAATATCGGTTCAAAGAGTATAGCATGGCAACAGCAACCTAATACATAGACGACCTGACCTAGAATCCATGTCGGTTAACTCTCAGTTCAATGTTCTTGCCATTAAATTACACAGAATTCAGATGTTATGAAATGCAAAATTAAGTAAACACGTATCAGAACAAATTTTGTTGTATTTAGATGACAATAATCATCTGGATAAGAATGGGCATATTTCACTCTAATCTAAATCAAATGCCTGATATTCAAATCACATAGCTCTAATTCAGGCCAGTCCTTTAGGAAAGAAAGCTATAAAAATAATAAAGACAATTTGTATAATTAAATACCAAATGCCATTTGCCTGAATTTAGTTTGCAGTGAGTCAAAAGTGACATATAATTATCTTTGTTTCAAAAGATCACACTTCCAAAATAGAATTCAGTAATGATTTAGCCTAACTTCTAGAAAATACATATTTTCCCCAATGATCCTTAGAGCTACTATTTGAACTGATTTTGCAGTTCAAATAACTTTCATGACAGCAGCGAATTTTACAGTAAAACAGAACAAGTTTCAGGCACATTGCATGTTCAGATGATATCAAATGATCCTGCTCCTGCTCTATGCTTCAGTGGTGGAGGAATCCCATGCCACACCTACCTACTGTTTGTTTTTGGAGTAAATTTAAACTCTTATCCAGTGTCATTCACTTCTTACTGCTTTTTGAAGATGCTTAGGAGTTTCCATGTCAGGAATGTGTACTTAGTTTGCCTTCCGACGAGGTCACTAGATGTGTCCCCTTAGCATAACTTCTTCCTTTTTTAGTCCCCTGCTTGTCTTGTTATTCTCAAGAATATATTCTAGACCACTTTATGCAGAATAAGGGAATATTTATTATGAAACCCTTACTTTGACATTTTTTATCATTCCTACTGAGCATTTATCTTTTCTTATTTTTATTTTTTACATTATCTGTTTGTTTGTTTGTTTGTTTGTTTGTTTGTTTATTATGCCTACAGCACCTGGTATTCCTAGGTGGAATCCCATTCCAGTACCAACCAGGCACAATCCTGCTTAGCTTCCAAGATCAGACGAGATTAGTCACATTCAGGATGACATGGGTGTAGACTCATTTATCCTTTCTTGAAACCGCTTATATATTTTATTTCTATCTTTTCCCTATAACATATAATTTCCCTTATAAGCTTGATAAGGCAAGGATTGAGCCTCTTTTTTGTTCACCACTGTATCAACAACACCTAGAAGAGCAGCTTGCACATGTCAGCTAATCTGAATAAATTGATACCATCTCACTTTACCCATGGAGACTCAATATTTATTTGTACTACTACACCAATGGGATTCATGTTCTATGGAAGCAAAGCCTAAATATTTCCAAATTCACTTGGTCAAATGAATTCCCTGTCTTACTGGTTTCATTTGCTTTGAGAGTGATAGTTTTATCTTATTTGGCACCATTCAAATGAATTTAGTTGACTAAAGTTATTTCAGGAAGCTTGGTGGGAATTAAAAACATATAGTTAAATTAAGTTGAATTCAAGGATTTTAGCCAATAAAGATTTTAATGTAATGCCACTTTTAAATAATGAGATGTCAGTGATTACAATAGAGTTTCAAATTTTTCTGATCTCCATTGATGGCAGCAACTGGCAGTGACTCGTTTTCCATTTTAAAATTGTTTTAAACACAAAAATGTCCCTTGTGAACTGAGGAAATTTGATTAGTCATAATCAACATTTGGAAAACACCTCCTCTTGCTCTAGACCAATAGACATTATGCAATTTGCTCTAATTTTTAAGTCTAACTTCATCTATTTTCTTAATACTCTCATGTTACCATTGAATACAAAACTGTTTCAATGTCCTGTAGCTTCTTGTGTTGGCATTGAATATTTTAGATTTGAATAAAACTGATCGAGTTAAAATCACTAGGTTATAATTCTCTGATCTCTGTTATTCTTTTACTCTCCACTGTCCAGTTTTTTTAAACTTTTTTCCCCCTTCTCAATTACCATTTGCACTCTTAATCTCTGAATAAATGTGTTAATTATAATGTTTCCTAAGGCTTGTGATATTTTTGTAGTTAACTTTACACTTATGTATTTTTTTTCATTAAACACATTGCTCAGATAATTTATTTATTGCAATAAAAATACGAAGGGTATATTTTATGTATTTATTTCTGAATTGCTTTAGAAGAAACAGACCTTTTTTTATAAACTCACAAAGTAGCAAGTAATGTCCTGCAATTAGCAGCAAGTCATAATCATTGATTAACTAAATACAAATATTTTAAAAAATGAGTTAGTTAAATCACTCCATTGAACTTATATTGGGCTATTGTACAGTAACCTTCAGCAATTAAGATGATATTGTAAGTGCTAATATCAACATGAAAATTTGGGATTAAATTATATTAATATCTTTATTTACCACTTCATCATTTGACTAAAATAAACAATTAGCAGATGTATTTCTTTTTTTTTTTTTGCTTTATTGACAATGTTAGTAAATCGAAGAGTTATACAAACTAGTGTCTGTTATAGGATTTGCTAGAGAATATTTTCTATATCAAGAACTTCTATAAGAAACTACTTTGGGTATATAGCCATGCCGCCCTGAACGTGTCCAATCTCGTCTGATCTCAGAAGCTAAGGAGGATCGAGCTTGGTTATTACTTGGTTGAGAGACCACTTAGAAATACCAAGTGCTGTAGGCATTTAAAATAATAATAATAATAATAAAATTAAAAAAAAATAAAAAATAGAAACTAAATTGAGAAAATATTACCACCATTTGATACTTGAATTGTATATTAAAAAGCAATGAAAACAATGTTATTAGATTCACATTTTCATCAAAATGTTGAAATGTCTTAATGAAATATTTAACTCATTCAAAACTTAAGAAAGGCTTATGTTATTTAGCTGAGGCCCCAAATTTACTGATATTTAGAGTGTGTTGTTGATGCTAAAAACAAGTTGTTAAATGTGGGAAAGAGCAGTTATTTACTTTTTTTCAATTTTACAGATTTTTCTACCACTAACTTTTTATTAACAAGTAAAGATATAGCACTTAGTTTATTTCCAAACTCCAGATGTTTCTCATATTACTTAAGCTTAACTTCCGTTAATGTAATATTTGAATAAGCTTTAGACTTTTGTTAGCTGAGAGCTCGTTAGCATGGCACTTTGCAACACAAAAAAGTCATTTATATTCCAGTCAAAACCAGATGTTTACATATTTTAGAATTGTAATGTGTGATTATATGCAAATAATGTTTGGTTGAACCAAATCGGATTCAAAACTTTTCTTGTAAATGCAATTACTTTAGTAATGTTAATGGCTTTCTACCTAATAAGCCAAAATGTAGTGTGACTGCTTAATATGTATGCACTTTTACAGAAAAACCTACTCACTTGAGCAAAAAATGCTCTTAACTGGGGGCTGACACTTACTGACAAATTGGACATCTAATATCTTGTTCTGCCATAGTTTCCTCACAGTATTGGTCAGTCCTGCGGTCATTGAACAGCTTTTAGTTACTTAACCTACATGAATATTAGATTCTTTCCTTTTTATGTTTGTGGGGACAAATATTGTTACTTGCCCACTTCAGCTTGATCTAAATAAAATGTGATGATATTAAACTTCTGTCCAACATTGTGTTAATTATACAGTGCTAATAAGAGAGGAGGCATCTGAGGAATGCAAAGGAAAGGGCTTACAGAAATGACCTACTCAGCTGGTTATAGACTAACCACATCCTATAAATTTCTGAATGGCCTTCTGGAAACTGTCACACCTACATGAGAAAAGATCTGTAAGTAGATAGGACTGGTGGATCATCTCCCAAATAAAGTACCTGAAGCCAAATTCTTGCCTCAGGCTCTATTGTTCAGGAAACTCGAATTAAGACAGAAATGTCCTCATTCCCAGTCACAAAACAATTAAGGAGATATCTCAGAATCACTCAGACTTGCATGTAAACCCTGGAAGTTGAGTGAATGGTTTCTGACTTATTCCTGGGCGAAGGGGGGAAGTGGAGACATTGAGAAGGTGCATCTCTGGGCAAGTACAGTCTTTGCCTTTGCTTACCTCTTATCCCTTCTCCAACTCTACCACTAGAAGAGCCAGTGACAGCCTAGTGATTAAAGGAACGGAAGTAGAAATATGAGGAATTGCTGGAGATGCTGACCATACACTCCCGCTGTCTCCTAATGCAAGCTCTGAGTTTGAGATAGACACAAATTGCCACTGGGAGGATTTGGTGATAAGACTAAGATGATGAAATTTTAAATGAGAAGTGATTCAAACATTGATATTAGACTAGAGACTGTACTCTTTAATACCAAAAAAAAAAAAAAGAGAGAATGTGTTTTCATACTTGATAATGATCCCAAACTATATGATATGTCCAGGATTTCGTCTGGAGGCAGAAGGAAGTAACTGATAGAGTATCTTTGAAGAAATAGCTGTGAGAAAAATTAAGTTATCATTTGCCTGGACCTGTTAAGGGTGTGGTTCTAGGCAAAGATATGCTAACGGCCAACTTCTGCTTCTGTAATCTGCTTGCTTGTTTGATGTTAACTAGGGTGTGGTCAATCTGTTTGCTTGTTTGATGTTAAACCAGGGTGTGGTTCTAGGCTTTATAAGATGCCTCTTTTGGGAGCTCAGGGCTGATCTCCTCTAACCCTGCGTGGGAGAGAGTCAGTCGCCAGCCGGCTAATAAAGGCTCATAATTAATCTCCATTGGCTCCGTGGGTCTTAGAATCGTTCGCGCCATAACATTTGGGGGCTCGTCTGGGATCCTCCCCAGAGAGAGAAGGGGAGTTTTCTCTGAGACCTACAACCCCGGTCGCTCCAGGCGGGGCAGGACCGCGTCCAGGGGGTGGCTGCTGAGAGACGTTCCTCAGCCCCGGACGTCGGTCGGCCCTAGATCAGAGAGACCGGTGGACAAACATTTCTGAAAATTGGATGCGAGCCTCTGATCTAGTCTCATTGGTGAGTTGGTCTAAGAGTCCTCTTAAACCTGTTTCTGCCTGAGGGCCCTAAGAACTAGTGGAAGGCTGGATGCAGCATAACTTCCCTAGTACGGTCAGGTCTGAGACGTCAGACCCTGACCCAGTACCTGTTTTGGTTTCGGTTTCTGATACGCTAGCATTTTGTGTTACTTGTAGTCTGTTTTGTCTGTCTGTATTGTGTATGTTTGTCTGGACTGGTCAAATGTACTGTTACCCTCCTATTGCCTCGGTCCTCATAAGTTTACTTACTTTGGTTTCCGTCAAGTTTGTCTCATTGTCTGATCATTCTGGTCTCTGAATGTCTCTTGTGATTTTTCTTGCTATTCTTTTTAGTTTATTCATTCTTCTTTTTGCAGGGTTTCTTGCTGCTACAGCACCGCCCGAGTGGCCACCTAGTCACCGAGTAGACCTTGTCTAACATTGTTATCTTTCACAGGACTTTTATTCTCATTCACGTCCATCCCCGCCGCCATGATACAGGATTCTTCTAAGCCCACTCCCTTGTGGTGCCTTGTGGACAATTTTAAGGGTTTCAGGCGACGGGCCCGAGGTTATGGGTCGTCAGTCACTCGGTTCGATCTCCAGAGGCTCTGCCAAGTAGACTGGCCGGCCTTCGGAGTTGGATGGCCATCTGAGGGTTCCTTTGATTTGCAGACTGCCTTCAGAGTCAGAAGTGTTGTTTATGGGAATCCTGGTTACTCTGATCAGGCCCCATACAAAAATGTTTGAATAGACATTGTGTCTGATGCTCCTAAGTATCTGAAAGATTGTCAGAGTAAATCAGACTCTCTGGTGACTGACTCTCTGCTGGTACCTGCCTCTCATACGATTCTTCTGGCAGAGCCAAGGAGCACTCTGGCACCTCAGAAATCCCTTGAACCTATTCTACAGGCACCTCCAGAGGACCCGGAGATCCTCAATCCCCGTCCCTATGGCTCTCCTGGTAACCTTTTTAGGTCTCCTGATTCTTGGGAGGCAGCCCTTCTTCGGAGCCCACCACACACTCGGACGGGGGCTGTCTACTACCCTCCACAGGATCCTGACCCCATCCCCGATTTGTCGCAACCTGCAGCTGTCCTGGCGCCTCTCCGACAGATAGCCCCACCTGGGGGAGACACCCAGACCTCTTTCATGGTGTATGTCCTCTTTTCAACTAGTGATCTGTATAGTTGGAAATTACAAACTCTGTCCTTCTCAGAAAAACCTCCAGGCTTGACCTCCCTTTTAGAATCCATCTTTTTCACCCACCAACCCACGTGGGATGATTGCCAGCAGCTTTTACAGGTTTTGTTCACTACAGAGGAGAAGGAACACATTCTAAGGGAAGCTGCAAGAGAGGTCTCGGACCCCACTGGGCAGCGCACCACTGACCCCGCACGGGTACAACTTGTATTTCCCAGCACCTGACCCACTGGAATCCCAACACAGATCAAGGTAAGGAAGCTCTCCTGAGGTATCACCGGTTGTTACTCCAAGGCCTCCGGGCAGCAGCTTGCCAACCAGTCAATTTATCCAAGGTAAATGAGGTTATTCAGACTAAAGATGAGTCACCTGCAGCATTTTTAGAGAGGTTACTAGAATCTTATAGACTGTATACTCCCATTGACCCAGAGGGCCTAAATAATCTGTAAGCCATTACTCTAGCCTTTGTTAGTCAGTTGGCCCCAGATATCAGAAAGAAATTACAAAAACTAGAAGGATTTGAGAGAGAGAACTTATCTAAGCTTCTCGAGATTGCCCAGAAGGTGTTCAACAACAGGGATGATGTCCAGAAGGTTATGTTTGTTGGACAGGATAAGTCATGGGGCCCGCCCGGCTGGGGCTGGGGCGAGAGCCAAGCCGACGCCCCTAGGGAAAGGTGGACCAGGGTCGGAGTAACTTAGAGAAGGACCAATGTGCATACTGTAAGAAGAAAGGAAGAACGTGTGCCCCAAAAAGGGTCAGGGCCCAGGGAAAAAGGCCCTACTCATTATGTTGGAGGATGCAGAATGAGGAGGTCAGGGCTCCTACATTATGAGTCCCCGGGAGCCCAGGGCAACATTGCAAGTCGGGGGCCAACCTGTAAACTTTTTAGTGGATACGGGGGCTACTTACTCAGTTTTGCAGAATACCCAAGGCCCTTATCTAAAGAAAAGACTTTAATACAAGGAGCCACAGGACAAAGGAAATCTTACCCTTGGACCCAGGCCAGAATTACCGACCTAGGAAAAGGGACCATCACTCATTTGTTCCTGGTTATGCCTGAATGCCCGTACCCTTGCTGGAGAGAGACTACTACAAAAATTACGGGCCACCATCTCTTTTAAGGAAGGACACACTGAACTAACTCTGGGGGCCACTCCATCTGCAATAATGCTCACTTGCCCCCTCTCTGAAGAATACCTTTTATTGGAGGAGCCTGTTTTCGATCCTTCCCCTAATGCATCACTGTTAAAAGAACTGCAGCCCTCAGGTATGGGCTGAGACTAACCCACCTAGATTGGCAGCCCATCAGTCTCCTATTGCTGTGACCCTACTGAGTTCTGCCAAGCCCATCAGCATAAAGCAGTACCCCATCAGTCAGAAGGCTAAGTCTGGTATAGCAGTGCATATTCTGAGGCTCCTGAACGAAGGGATCTCAGTCCCCTGTCATTCGCCTTGGAATACCCCACTGCTTCCAGTTCAGAAAACGGGTACCCAAGACTACAGGCCAGTACAGGACCTCAGAGAAGTAAATAAGCAGGTTGAGACCATACATCCCACTGTTCTTAACCCATACACCCTCCTGAGCCAACAGCCGCCTAGCCACCAGGTGTACACCATCCTTGATTTAAAGGACGCTTTCTTCACTCTCCCCCTAGCAAAGGTGAGTCAACCAATATTTGCATTTGAATGGGAAGGACCCTGATAGACTGTATTCGGGACAATTGATTTGGACTAGACTGCCACAGGGATTTAAGAACTCCCCCACATTGTTTGACGAGGCCCTGAGCCAGGACCTCGTTGACTTTCGTCAGAGACATCCAGAGACTGTTCTTCTACAATATGTGGATGATTTACTCTTAGCTGCTACAACAGATGTAGAATGTAAGCGGGCCACTGAAGATTTATTACAAGAATTAGAGGCTAAGGGATACCGGGTGTCCGCTAAGAAAGCTCAACTCTGCACTTCCCAGGCAATGTATTTAGGGTATAAGCTGCAAGGAGGCCACCGGACTCTGTCATCAAGCAGAATTGAGGCCATTTTAAAAATACCCCAACCCACTACTAAGCGGCAGGGCTGAGAATTTCTCAGAGCCGTAGGCTACTGTAGGCTCTGGATTCCAGGGTTTGCAGAGTTAGCCAAGCCCCTGTATACCAGCACTGGGGGAAAGTCTGAGGACTTGAGCTGGGGAAAAGAAGAAAAAGAGGCTTTTGAAACCCTAAAAACAGCCTTGACTACAGCCTCTGCTTTGGCTCTGCCTACTTTAGACAAGCCGTTTCAACTCTTTGAGACTAGAGGCATAGTGAAGGGGGTCCTCATCCAGACTCTAGGACCATGGAAGAGACCCGTTGCATACCTCTCCAAAAGACTGGACTGTGTTGCAGCAGGGTGGCCTAATTGCTTGCAGGCCATTGCAGCCACAGCCATCCTCACCAAAGAAGCACTGAAGTTGACTTTAGGGCAGACTATCCAGATTATAGCCCCCCATGCGGTGGAAACCATGCTCCGCAGCCCCCCTGATCGTTGGATTTCAAATGCATGGATCACTCAATACCAGATTCTTCTCCTTAACTCCCCACAAGTACAATTCTTGAAAACTTCTGTTCTTAACCCAGCCACCCTTTTGCCTGATGATGACCCTCAACAGCCATTACATGATTGTCTCGAGCTTTTGGATAACATCACCTGACTCAAGCCAGACCTGACTGACGTCCCGTGGCCACAACCAGATGCCACTCTGTACACTGATGGAAACAGCTTTGTTGCAGAGGGAGTCAGGTATGCTGGGGCAGCAGTAGTTACTGGGGGGACTGTCATCTGAGCCACGGAACATCAGCTCAGTGAGCTGAACTCATCGCTGTGACCCAAGAGCTCTGATGGGGTAAGGAGAAGACAGTTAACATCCAGACAGCAGGTATGCCTTTGGTACTGCACATATTCATGGGGCAGTCTAAAGAGAGAGAATTACTCACCTCAGTGGGGAAGGAAATCAGGAACAGAGAAGAGATCCTAGCTCTCCTGGAAGCCATCTGGCTGCCTAAGAAAGTAGCTATCATACACTGTCCAGGTCACCAGAGAACTGAGTCTGAGGTAGCCCAGGGCAATGCCTTTGCCGACCGAATCGCAAAGGAAGCCTCCCGAAAACCATTGGGGCCTATTGACATTCTTTCAGTTCTGCCTCCCAGAATGCTCGCAGACTCATCTGTCTACACCCTGGGGAGACTTGAATTATGTAGTAAGCTAAATGGAGTAGAAAGACCCACTGGGTGGATCCACCTCCCGGATGGACGCACCCTAGTACCTGGTGCCCTGGGTTGGGAACTAGTCTCACTAGTCCATCAGAGCACCTAGGAGGCACAAAGTTAATTGAACTTTTGAAAAGAGACTGTTATATCCCAGGGCTACACAAAACTGCCAAAGAGATAACAAGATGTCATATTTGCGCTCAAGTTAACCCTATGCCTCCTGTTGAAGTACAAATTGGATCAAGACTCAGGGGCCAAGCACCAGGAGAACATTGGGAATTAGACTTTACAGAAGTAAGCCCTGGAACTTTTGGATTTAAGTATCTACTTGTGTTCATCGATACCTACTCAGATGGACTGAAGCCTTCACAACTAAGAGAGAAACTGCTCAGGTAGTAGCTAAGAAATTAGTATCAGAAATAGTACCCCGATTCGGCTTGCCATTAACACTGGGGTCCAACAATGGCCTGGCGTTCATCGCCAAAACAAGTAAAACTTTAGCCAAAATGTTAGGTATTAATTGGAAACTACACTGTATATATACACCTCAGACTTCAGGCCAGGTAGAAAGAATGAACAAGACATTAAAAGAAACTTTAACCAAGTTTAAACTTGAAACTGGTGAGAACTAGGTGAGCCTCCTCCCCTTTGCCCTTCTTAGGGTGAGATGTACCCCTTACCTCCAAGGCCTCACCCCATATGAAATCATGTTTGGGAGACTGCCACCTCTCCTTCCCAAGATAGGGGTAGAAGAGGCGACTGAAATTCACAATTTCTCAGTACTTAAGTCCTTTCAGGCACTATACTTGGCAAGAAAAGAGATTCAACACTTAGTCTCCGCCACCCAGGAGAGCCCTAGACAGTCGCTTAAACCTCATAGCCACTCTCCTGGTGACTGGATTTGGGTAAAGAAGATACAGCCAGCTGCCTTTGAGCCCCGCTGGGACGGGCCCTTTCCTGTCATCCTCACCACTCCCACCATGGTCAAAGTTGCTGGGAGACGCCATTGGATTCATCACACCCGCATCAAGGCTGTTCAACCACCACCAGAGACTGAGAGATGGCGTGTCCGCCCAACAGGAAACCCTCTCAAGATAAGACTCTTGAGGATTTAATTATAATTGGATTAATTGCTATTAATAATGTAAGAGGGAATCCTCATCAACCTTTGCAGGCCAAATGGGAATTAATTAGATCAGAAACAAGGGCTCCCATATCGGTTAATCAGACTATGTATCAGCCTACATTCCATGTAGATCTATGTGACATAATAGGAAAAGGATTTAATACAATACCCAAGGATTTACCTAGGGGTCCAAGAGCTAGTTTTTTGACTGGCCCCTGGTATGGTTGTGGATATCCAGAACAGGAAAGGGGTGTCCAACAAGTACAATTATATATGTGCCCTAGAGAGGATCAAAGCACTTGCAACAAGCCTAATCAATATTATTGTGCCAATTGGGATTGTGAGACCATAGCCCCCTGGAAAAATTTTGACCCTTTCCTGACTTACCCCTCCTAGTCAATCTTCTGATACCACCTCAGGAAAATGTAATCCTGTTATTCTCACTGTGAAACAATGGACAAATCCATCCTGGCTTACAGGGAAAACATGGGGTCTAAGGTTATATGTTTCTGGAACGGATCCAGGGTTACTCAGAACAATTCAGAAGAAACCACTTAAGACCCCCATACATCCGATTGGGCCGAACTCATTTCTGAATCCAAGCCCATACAGGCCAAGACCTAAGCATAAGGTTACAACTCCTGCTCCGGGCCAAGGGTCTACCCATCATGCCCCTAGGATAAGAGCAACTCCTAATACTCCACAAGATTCTATATTGAAAATGGTAACAGCTGTGTACAAGTTTGCTAATACTAGTAATCCAAATATCACAGATGATTGTTGGTTTTGCCTTAATCCGGCGCCCCCATGTTATGTAGGACTGGGAGCTGTTGCTGTTTTTGAGAAGTAATGAAAGTACTATAAGAAATCTGTCTGCTCCTAATAATACTGTATGCCCCTGGAGAAATCACCCAAAGCTAACTCTTGGAGATTTCCAGGGACAAGGAACTTGTATACACACCTCTTCTTATCATATTAATAATTCTACTTATAGAGAAAATTGTAATACAACTATACAGGTGAATTCAACATCTAACAACTACTTAGCTGCTCCTAAGGGAACTTGGTTTGCTTGTAATAGTGGATTAACCCCTCGTATCAACCTTAACTACTGGAGAAAAAAATGCTAGATTTTGTGTCCTAGTTCATGTCATTCCTCAGATCTACTTATACTCTGGTGAGGGGGAGTGAGAACACTTCCAATATCTAGGGGCCAGAGTAAAAAGGGCTCCTATTTTAGTTCCCTTTTTAGTAGGAATAGGGGTAGCAGGATCTACTGCAGTGGGAACGGCAGCCCTTGTTACTGGAAATTCCAACTATAAGACCTTAAGCCAACAAATAAATGAAGACCTATCGACTCTTGAAAAATCTATCAATCACCTTGAGACCTCTCTTAACTCCTTGGCTGAAGTAGTCCTGCAGAACAGAAGAGGACTAGACCTTCTGTTCTAAAACAAGGAGGTCTTTGCATAGCACTAGGTGAAACTTGCTGTTTTTATGCTAACCATTCTGGAATTATACAAGACAGCTTAGCGCTAAAAAGACAGAGAGTTGAAGACAGAGAAGAACGACTTAGGCGTGGAGATTCTTGGTATGAAGGACTTTTTAATAACACCCCTTGGTTAACAACTCTCCTGACAGCCATTACAGGCCCCCTTATTCTAGTCTTCCTGGGCCTTTCGTTTGGGCCCTGTGTAATTAATTGGATAACCTGCTATGTCAATAAGCGGGTACAGGCAGTAAAACTCATGGTTCTCAGAACTCACTACCGGCCACTACAGGTTGAAGATTCAATGGTTTGAATTCGCCTGAAAACCAGTGGGGAATGTTAAGGGTGGAAAATTTTCAAGTGAGCCAACTAGCTAAGTCAGCTACAGGGAAGAAATATCTTTAGATACCAGAAGTTGTCCTACTTGCGTGGGTGTGGTTTAGGAGGTGTATAAGATATGAAGATGGCCAACTTCTGCTTCTGTAATCTGCTTGCTTGTTCTAGGCTTTATAACTAACTGCCTCACTCTCAAACCCTGGGGATGATCTCCTCTAACCCTGCATGGTAGAGAGTCAGTCACCGGCTGGCTCATAATTAATCTCAATTGGCTCCGCGGGTCTTAGAATAGTTTGCACCATAACAGACCCTTTTGAGTTTTTTTCAGGGATTTTTTTTTTAGTTGCAAAAGAACAGAACTTATACTTAACTATGATATTTATAATTGCGTATAACAACTATGACCATTTTGATGCTTAATCTTATTTTTGTGTTCTTACAAAATATTTTATCAATTATTTATATAAGAATAAATTTATATGCAAATACAAATTTACAAGTAATTAACCTTAAAAGTATGTATAAGTTCAAGGCTAAATGTATAAAAACAGGTCATTTTGGCTATACTTAGATGAATGCTCATAAGAAAAGATAAGCTTAACATTCTCTAGGACATAGTCTGAGGATATTAGAGATGTTTTTCTAGTAGAACTGATTGAGAAAGCCATGAAGAAGTCCTTTGAATTGAGGAAATTACTGTAAACAGGAACTCTGACATGATATTAGTTAAGGCATCGTTCTGAGTAGTCAGCGGTATTATAGTCTGAGAGATTTGGGTATTCCTTTTATTAGTGTTTTAAGTTTTCAAAGGCCATTTTTTTTCCTAAAGAAGAGGTCAAAGCAGAACAGTGTTCAAAGGTAAGATATATATCTCTCAGTAGCAGAGCAAGAAATTCCTTCCCCTTTGCAGCCCCCATCTAAGACTCCTCCTTCCATCCTGAGTCAGGAAGTGCACATAGACCCTCAGACAAACGAATCACATGCCCCTTGCGTGGACACTGCAAGGATATATAAACTGTAAAAAATCTAACTGGGGCGAGCTCGTGCTTTTTGCTGTCTAGAGCTCCATATGCTCCACTGGCCTAATAAACTCTCCTTCCTCTAACAAAGTTGTCTGAGCATCCAAATTCCTCTGTCAAGTGTTGTTTCCTGCAATACTTACAGTGAGCCTAGTAAATTTTTAAGAAATTCACATATATTCAATCCATCTTTACAATTACCTTCTGCTGAGTTAAGTAACGTACCCAAGGTTATATTACTTGAGAATGACAACCAACAACAAGCCTAAATGGAAAACAAAACAAAACAAAACAAAACAAATATATCTGCTGTCCTGTGGTGGAAGGGGCTTTTTTATACAATGAAGAAAGATACAAGTTGTTTTAAAAGAATCTGTAGTGGCTATAGATAAAGGGAGTAGGAATGGGTGAAGCGGAGAAGTTCTGGGATAGGTGAGTATTCCGTAAGGATGAAATACTTGTTACTTCTAGATTGGTTGTGGGCAACAGTCCAAAAAGTTCATGCATCAGCTGCATGTGGTTGCATCTATTATTCATGTATTCTTTTTTAGATAATTGCTGACATAGCTGCCTGAAATTTGATTTAATGTTTCAACATACATTCAAGAATGTGAGAACTCTTGTTGGTTTCAGCCCATAGCTCTGCTAACTGATGAACTCTCCTTGCCTCTTTTTCCCATTCTCTAATTTAATTTAGGATATATCAGAGTTTTATTTTTTTGTCAAAAGCTAATATTTGGTACGGTACTGCTGAACTATGTTTTAATTTCCTATTTCCAGGGCTGTGACTGTTGAAAAAATATGGAATTGCATAATCCTCAGTGTGTGTCGCTCATGGGAACTTTCATGTCTCTGTAGTCTTCTCCTTAATTTGTGTCTCCTTAATTTTGTAGCTTCTATTAATTTCTGTCAATTCTAGAATACCTTGTACTACCATCAAGCCCAGCTGCCCTCCATTCTTTGCATTTTCTGCCTTTCTGATAGTTATAGTGAAAAAAAAAATGATAACAGTTAAAATTTAAGTATATATTGAGGAAATATAACTTCAGCTTAATGTAAAACAGCTACAGGAGCAACCTAAAATAAATGTTCAGAAACACACAGTTCCTTTATGTATCCATCTTTGTTTTTTCTAAAAGAAATTCTTGACAGTGGAAGAAAGTCAAAAAGGATTTTTTTAAATACTCAAAACTACATCTTCTGCTTGAGTTTCATTGCACAGATAAAACATTATTTCGGTCAAAGAATGGATGTATTTTTCCATATGTTTCACTGGATACTTAATATTTTGACAGAATCAGCGTGTGTAAAACATTTTATATGTTTTTAAATTCATAAGTTAAACCTCTTTTTTAAATTAAGATTTTATATGCTGACTAACATGTGATAATAAAATAAAATTTTCCATATTCCATTGTTTATAGCTTGCTAATGTCAGGACTGTTTAGTATATAAATGGATAAAAGAGAGAACTAGAGATTAAGGAGATTCATTTGTTAAAGTATTTAGATGACTTAAAAATTAAAGGGGATTAAATTTAAGAAAAATATTTAACAAAACTCATTAAATTAGTCAGCATTTAAAGTTTTTGTTCGTTTATTTTAAAGATGAGTGAATATATTTGAAGCCTGTAAATCAGCAACTCCAAATGCAATTTGGTAAATTCTAATTAAATTGAACTTTAATGATCACAGTATAAATATAAGGGCTATGACTGATGTAAAATACAATGATTTAGGCCAAGAGCAAACAGCAGGAAATAAGAAATATATCATAAATAAATTATAAAACAATTTATTGAAATCGATGGTGCCCAGCAAGATAAAATAAACATGTGTCCATAATGTATTAATGATTCATTTACTATGTTAATTACTCAGTGTGAAGCTAAGCTTCTGGTGGCACTCGTTATTCTAATACAAGGGGAATATCTTTGTAAAATATTATGCTTGGAGTGGTAAGTTTACATTTTGTAAATTTCTGGAAGAAAGTAAACAAAAGAATTTCTTATTGACTGTGGTTGTTGTGGCGCGATCAATTCTAAGACCCACGGAGCCAATTGAGATGAATTATGAGCCTTTATTAGCCGCCCGGCCACTGACTCTCTACCATGCAGAGTTCGAAGAGATCAGCCTCGAGCTCCCAAAAGAGGCAGTTTATAAAGCCTAGCCACACCCTAGTTAACATCAAACAAGCAAGCAGATTAACCACACCCTAGTTAATCATCAAACAAGCAAGCAGATTATAGAAGCAGAAGTTGGTCTTTAGCATATCTTTGCCCAGAACCACACCCTTAACATGGTTAATTTGGGTTCTTCTTCCCATTCTGTTCTTATTTTTTATTCTCAATAACAGTCACTTATCAATTAACTCAGTCAAAACCAAACTAATAACACTGCTTTCTTTTCTGAAAAATCTTTAAGGGAACTCAATAAGAACATCCCAAGCCAATAATAGGAAGCAAATGAAAACATTCAAAGTCACTTGAGAGTCTCTGTCATGATGCCTTTTTCATATAATGTTTCTAAAAGCTAGTCTATGTTTGTTTCAGATCAATTGTCTTTTAGTTATTAAAAAAAAAAAGGCAAGGTGAAATGACAAAGAATAACTTTAACATGTAAAATTAACCCTAAACCTCAGGTGATACTATAATGCTATATACATATATGACCAATACTTATTTGGGATAGCCTAAAGCAGTGCTTCATCATTTCATAGTGATGAATCTATGTCTAAGTAAACATACTGATTGTTTTCATATCTGAATTATGAAAAGGTAATAGAATTGATAATGCTTAGAGAATAAAATCTTTTAAGTATTGTTAACTTTTATCAACAACTCTTCTTTAATGATTAGTTTTCAGGTCAAACAGACGACAAATCCACACCTAGTAATTTAAACAGTAAAGGAGTTATTGAGCAACGTTAGACAGCTTACAGAATCTTCTGTTGGGCAAAGAGGAACAAGCTCTCACTTGAGTGTTAGGAACAACTTCCAGAATCAAACACAGAACTAGAGGAAATACTCCTTTCCCACCAACTCTATTCTACGCTGTCTACGTATCAAAAAAATTGCTACAAACACTGTAGTGTCCAGATATGTACTACTATGCTTTCACCTAAGTCAACAAAGAGATTACATCTTGTTTCACTGATTTGTCTTCTGAATCAAAATCTAAAATGCTTGCCTTTGATGGCTAGTTCCTAAACTATAAGTTACATATGTCAGTACTCTGGTATAAAGGAAAGCTGAGAAATGTATGGCTTTGTTTTGTTTTTATTTTGACTGTACATAGTATGATTGGAATTACTATGTAAGAAACCATTAAGGTTTAGAAATGATGCTGTTCAGAATATTTTAGACTGCTATAAATGGGAAGCATCCCCTTCATTTGTAGCCCCTTATGTAGCAAATGTTAACATATACTTTAACATACGTTCCATTAAATGGTTCTGAGAATGAAAACAAAAACATTGCACTCTTTCCAAAATGAATACTAATTTGGGTGAAGGCTATGGTGAGGCCCAAAGGAGGTGCCTAGGGCACAACATTTAAGGATGCAGTTGTTCTCAGGTGTAAGAGTGAGCTCAAGTCTTACCAGTTTTTCAAGTCACAAATATAATATATCTGGCTTATGTTTTCATCTTGGTTAGACAAGTCATTGCCACAATATTCTATTGCTATGACATAAATTGCAGAATTCACCACAACTAAGAGAATCAACATGTCACCATCAAGGCTGATAGGAGTTTGGTGTCGCCCCAATGGTAGGAGGGAGGGAGAGGGATAACGATGGCACAGATGTGTAATTAGTGCTTTTCCTTGATTCTAACTGAAATTTTGGCAGTGAAGTATCACAGGTCATTGAGATTTAATAGTTCTATTGAAAGTATATTTTAGAAAGACAAAATATGCCCCAAGGAGGCACATGGTTCCAGTGTGGTAGCCAACATAAAGGGGCCAAAATGGCCACAAAAGGGCAAAAAGGCTATAAAAGACCACAAAAAAGAGAGAACCTAGAAGGGCAAAAAGGGGCAAAAAGAAGGGGAGCCCAGAAGGGCAAAAAAGGACCTAGAAGCATGAATGTCTGCCTTATATTTGGGCCATGATAGGTGGTTCCAAAGGCATTCCTAGGTGATTGGCAAGTGAGGTCATTTTGATTGACACCTGGCTGCTATAACGTTGCCTAGTGTGCATGTGTGAACCCAGAATTCTACTACTATTGAGATGTTCTTTGGGCTGATCTCTAGGCTGGACTCTTATTTCTTTGTTCTCCCCGTCACTCATGTCTGACTAGCTAACTAATAGATATTGTAGAGGAAAGGTGTAAAATTGAAAAGAGAAAAACTTTTCTAGGTTTGATCATAAGAAAACATTTGGTTGTATAATGTTTTATATCCCATTTTTTTTTTTTTTATTGTAGCTTGCATTTCAGTCATGGTGGCAAAGAAGATAAATACATTTCTAGAATAAGTATCTATTCCCATGAGGAAATACTGTTCTCCCTTCAGTGATGATAGCTGTCAGATACTCTATTAGGAGATACATGTGTGTATAATTTTATATATAACTATATATAATTTTATTATATGTAGTTTATAATATATAGCATATATGTATATGATTATAATAGTTTATAATTTCTGGGAAATTTTTCTCTGTAATAATAGGTGTCAGATTGACTGGTGAAAGAAAGCTTAGACAACTAAGCCCTTGTATAAACTTGGTATTTGACAGTAAGGTAGCATTTTTTTCATGAGCCCATTAGGCAAGTCAAGAAAAGCTAGGATAAATCTGACATGCTCTCCACATTTTTTTAAATTTTATTTTAATTTTTTCCTTAGTTACACAAATCTGCTAGGACCTTTATAAACTGATCTTTGATATGCAGTAAACAACCAACTATTACCAGAGTGCCTTGAGAGTAAATCATTCTGCTTGCTAAGTCTGAGCCTACTGTCCAATCTGACAAGACTACCATCTTTCACCTGGTGCTAAATGCTTCTGTTGGGCCCTTTCCCTATTTTGAGGCGTCTCATTTTAATGGCAGAATCTCCCATTAATTTCCCTAGCTTACTGAAAACAGTACAGAGCTTTTCCTGGTTGTTGCTTTACTCACTAATGCAATTTTCCTTGACTTGGTGAAGGGAATATTCTCTGGTACCTCTTCAGAGGCATACAAAAAAGTGAATCATTTACACGATATGTTTTTCTACTTATATATCTCTCGGCGCTTGGAGTAATTATTTATATTATTCACAATAATTGATGGCATCTTAGCTTATTATAGAATAAGCCAACACTGAGTTTCAGTTGCAGTCTATGAATTGAAAAAACTATTGCTGTGATTCTCAGCTATTCCTACTAGCATATTCAATTCAGATTTTCTGAATACGTGCATACATCTAGCGCAAGTTTCTCTTTCATATCTTCATTGTAATTCATTACTTTGTAGAAAAATAATCTTATTTTCTCCTATATCTATTTATAGCTACAAAAGAAATGTGATTCAGATAGTCCTAGAAATTGTATGTTTTTTGAATCTCCTTTGATATAAGAATCAAGATTTGTAGAGCTGAAATTTTCTTTTACACTTTCCGTAGTAATCAACCAGATCATCTATTCTTATAAACTTCATAATTATAATTTATAACAGTAAATATTTATCCTATAAAATGAATTGACTTGCCTTCAATATACACAGAGGTAAAGGTGATCCTTTATCTGTGAAAATTTAAAACAGATGAAAATTTAAGAAATGCTTTCACTGCCATGAATTCCTTTCTCTAATGCTAACTTGGATATAAGTGCTTCTAAAACTAATCAGATTCCTACTTTTCTGAAAGGTCTGTTTGAAATCAGTCCTGGCTAATTCATTTATTTATTAACATAAATAGTTTCAAATATTAAAATTCAATCTAGCTATTTTAAACAGGAAGACATTTTTTTTCCTAAAAAGAGTCTAAAAGAAATAATAAGCAAACAAACAAAACTCACAGAATTTTTGAAAGGGCTAACATGAGCAGGTCCTGGCTGAATTTCCAGTAGCCATGTTCAGAACTCCATTGAAGAATCCTGTTAGTTAATGCTTGAGCTATTTGTACCATAATCCCTCTGTGCTAATCATGGTTAGAGGGTCACTGCTACCTCCTTTAATTAAGAACTGTGCTTTTTCTACTGTTCCTAATGTGGCTACCATATTCCATACTTCAATTTGTTTTCTTTTGAAGTAAAATCTCATACTGGTGCATAAAAGACTTTGTATAGCAATGAATGACAAATACTCACTTTAACTTCCATTAAACTTTAATTAATCAATACTTGTATAATTGTATACTTGCACAAATAAGAATTGTACAACACTTGTTTCCACTTACTTTGGCAAGTTATAAACATAACAAAACTTTTCTCTGTGCAGGAAAGGTAACAGTGGTTTGGCCTGTTTACAATAACATAGTTAACAGGCTTCAGTAAATGTGGACTCTAGAGACGTGGCACACAAAAGCACACCACTGAGTGATTTCTATGAAATTTAAAATAAATTATTGAGATTATTGTGTCTGTGTGTTCCCTATGTGTGTGTGTATTTCCTTTTATTGTCTAGCATCAGACCGTAGCCATGGTTTCAGACTTCTAAATGGAGAGAAGGGGGAAAAAGTGGAATTTGATCTATTCAACATTTCCTTTACTGTAAGTTTAGCGTTAATTGAAAATTTTCTCCAAATGGTATCAAGGGTTATATAGTTTGTTAAGGCTGCCATAATAAAATACTAGAAACTGGGTGGCTTAAACAGCAAAATTTTATTTTCTCATAGTTTTAGAGGCTAAAAGTACAATATCAAGATGTTGGCAGGTTTGATTTCTTTTAAGGCTTCTCTCCTCGCTTTGCAAATGTTTACCTCCTCACTGTGTCCTCACATGGTCTTTTCTCTGTGCATGTGCATTCATGCTGTCTCTTTCTTTTCTTGTAAACACACCAGTCATATTGGATTAAAGCCTCTACTTTATTACCTCATTTAATCTTAATTATCACTTTAAAGACTCTGTCTTCAAAATATAGACACATTTTGTGGTACTGGGGATTAGAACTTCTACATGAATTTTGAGGGGGCACAATTCAGTTCATAACACATGATCAGGCACTACCTGCCTGGGAAAGCTGGAGGAGAGTGGATTGGTTTCAAATATTTCCCTTACAGATAGAAAATAGGTGATTCTTCAGGAAAAGCTCTTAAAAGTGTCCTGAACTAACCAGTAGATGTTCTTTTAGGGTATTCCCTTTTCTTCCTTTATCAGATATGACCATAGATAAAATGCCTGGAGCAGATATAAAATGAAAGATATATAAAATGCAAGAATAAGATATTACTTTGAGGTTGCAGTCATAAGGATGGGCAAATACATTGCTTAAGGCACTGCACACTAATTCTAGGTTGCCTACCTTTGGACTTATTTTAAAGGAAAAATAAATAAACCCATATATTTTAAGCTAGAGATTTCCACATGACTGCAGTCGAAGCTAGATGCAATTTCTAAATGTTACATCTCTTAAAAAATGGATACAACCTCTACATTTAGAATAAAACTAGTGGCTATATTTTTAGTCTATTTTATCTAATTTTTTCCTCTCTCCTTTTTCACTTTTACATTGAAAGTGGAAACTGAGAAAAATAAGAGAATTTCTTATTCCATTTTGTCCATCTTAAACTTTAATTGTAATCCAGTTTATCAGGGTTAATAATCATTTTTTAATACCTCTTGTCTAAAAGAAGAAATGAAGAAAAATGTGTTTTTTTTAAATTTAATTTTAATAATCAGCCAAGTTATTGAACATATTAAAGTTTGGGTTTTCAATGAAGTAAAAAATTTCCCTGAAAAAAAAAGAAAAAGTCTGATCAAAGGGAGTGATTCTTTGACCTTATACAGAGCAAATATATTTCAATTATACGAGTATTTACAATTTAGATTGTATTCAGCACATACCTCTATCTCTGTCTCTCTATTTAATTTCATTGAATTTTTACAAGAATTTTAGTCCTGGCTGTAACAGTGGATACTTGGAATGTAAAAACAGTTGGAAAAATACTTCTTTTATGATTAAAATGTGTTTATATAAATGAAAGACCAGTATGTAATATAATTAAAGATGATCAGTTCTATATTTTAGGAATCTAGAAAATGAAGCAGATTTTAAGAAACAGTTAAAATTAGTTATTACCTAAGAGAATTAGAATGTTGGACTACTGACATGAACATTGATACTAAATACAGCAAGTAACTTTGGTCTACTATTGACATTACAAAATTTGGGAAGGAGTTTAGATGATGACAAATCTACATATTAAATATGGTTTTATTTTTGCAATTGTTTGGAAATCTCCCTTTTATTTATTCAAATATTTATTGAGTACTAATTATATTTCAAATGCATAATAAAATTTCTATTCTTGTTGCATTATATTCAAGAGAGATAAAAAAATAAGGGATGAAAACAAATAATTAAGTCAGTTATAAGATAAATCAGAATATGATAATGAACATAGAGGACAGTCAAACAAGGAAGAGGAATGAATGTAGCCACATTAAGTAATTTAGAGAAATCTTCAAAGAGATGCCATTTGCTCAAAGATGTGTATTTTACCAAGAATAAACCAAGAGAAGATCCAGTGTAAATATCTGTCAGACATAAAGTCCTGCAAAACTGAGAGCCCTATGATAGGAGTATGCCTGGTATGTTCAAGTAACAACTAAAAGACAGTTTGGACCCGATAGAAAGGGAAAAGCATGGAAAATGTGATCAGGGAGGTTATCGGGGACAGTTTCCATTTGATTTTTAATTTTTAGAATATCATAAGCCTTCTACTCTCCTACTTGCATTTCTTAAGTGATTTCATTCAATAAGTTGCCCCTAAATACAGCATATATGCCAACAAATATAAAGTGTGTAATTCTGACCCTAAGATATCCTATGACAATAAGTAAAACAACAAACATAGAACACAAGAAAATATTTTTGGTTTCTTTCTTTCTGCTGAATTGACCTAGAAATAATGACATCCCCATAATAATAAGAACCCCTCGCATGCTGACTTTGGTTTCTAAATACCTTTCCACCAAAATGATACAAAATCACTAATATTAAGGTAGTGATGTTAAAAAAGGAAAAGCAAGAGTCTGTATTAGCTGCTTTGAATGATTAATATTTACAATCTCATTTAATCCTCACAAAAGCTCAATGGTTTGGGGAATGTTATGTCTCTTATTTTACATATAAAGAAACTGAAAAATACTGAGTTTAAATAAGTTAGCCAATGTCAAACTGTTAGAAAGTGCCAAAGACAGACTGGTTTGAATTCTGGTTTCAATCTAAAGTTCTTGACCATTGTGTAATACTATATACCTACTGTATGTTATAAATATACTACGTTTTCAAATTATCAAGTGAAGTTGAGAGTATAAGGAAGTGTAAAGGCATTAAACAACAAAAAGTGAAGAAAAATCAGGAATAACAATATTAGTATAAGACATAATCAAATTTGGAGCCAATAATTGAAAATGATGAAACAACATGCTTTTTTAATAATAAGAATATAACCAAAAAGATTAAACATGTACAATAAACATATACGATTTACAAAAACAAACATGTTATGGATTCATCGAGAGATTGCTAACAGGTAGCTACAACTGCCCCAAACTGGCTGGATTCTGAGGATACAGAGTCAAGCGCTATTTGTGACTTTTCAATGTTTGTAAGAGGATTAACTTCTTTACTTTCCAACATATCATTACAGAGATTTTAGGGTTTTTTTTTTTTTTTTTTAATAAGCTATTAGATCTGAGAGAATATTATGCATTATTGTTGGCTGATTTGATAATAGTGCTAAGACCTGTAAAGGGCTAATTTGTAATGAGGATTTTTATAGTTGCAAACTACTCTCACTCTTAAAAGGAAAGAGTACATTACAGCCAGTGTGATTGTACATTCTGTGCAGAAAGTATACTTTCATGTGATTATAGACATCACATTGTGAAGATGAAATTTAAAAAGGGGAGCTATTGAGGTAGCTTGAAATCATTGCCAGTGGCAACATTATTTAAGGTAAGCTGTTTAATTTACAAGTCAATTTTTACTTTTTTTACTTTTTTTTTTTAAATTTTTGCTTTGGCAATTACAGTAACTTCTCGCTTCAAAAATGTGATAATATTTTGAGGAATTTGTTTCAAAAAATTTTAGTCACAGAGTATTCGTTTGGATAGATTTAAATATATTGACAGTCAGAAAAAATATTTTTAATGTCTCAATAGTTTTGCTCAGGACTGAATTATTAAAGGAAGATTTATGTATATGCTTGCACAAATGTGGGAACCACGGTAGGACCATAATGACCCTTCTGAAAAATAAGTTAGCAACAATCCCACACCTCCCTTCTAGGAAAGGAAAGTCTCTCTGGTCTCTGTAAGAGTGATATTTTTTTTTATATCCTTCTCTTAGTGGGAAGTGTTGGCACATGACACAGTCCTACAGAAGAAAGATAGCAATAGTTTTAATAATATCTTCCTACTCTCCATCCTAAAAATTCTTTCAAATTTAAAAATAAAGGACTGTTTTACATTATCATTCTGAGAATGGAGAACAACAAGAAGTTCGCGAGGCATTGTTCCAACGATTATTTGGAACTGTCTTGGAAAGCCCATTTTATTATAATTAGATTGGCTTGCCCTGTGTGACTTTTGGTACTAATGTGGTTAAAGTGAAGTTCTTTAGTTGGTAATGATAGTTCAGACCAGGTTGTTTGTATTGGGATAGCAGAATGGGTAACATGTTTTAGAATACAGAAAATTTTGTGAATTTCTAAAGAAATTCTGGAGTTTCTTCAGAAATCCGGAAAATAAAACTTTAACAGTATTAAAATAAATAAGTTCTAAGTATAAGAACACATTTATTTAGCTTAATTAACACATATTGTAACAGCATTCAGAAAACTCAAAAACTCAAAGATTAATCTAGGTAAGGAAATGCATTACAGTAATTTTTATTTAAAGACTGATTTTAACCACAGCAGGCATGTCGCTTTGCTTATGCCCATGATAATCTCATGAGGCAAAGTTAGAAGTGCTGTCACAGATCATCTTATTTTAAACCAAGCTTGCCTTCTACACCTAGGCTTCAAGTTTTCAGCTGATGCTTTAGCTTGGTCTTGACTCCTGAACCATCGAGGAAGCTCATGACGGTGGAATTTCTAGGAGCAAAGAATTAATTCTTAAAACATTGTTATAAATACATAGAATAAAATAATTTATAAATTAATAACATCTAAACCAAAATATTATCAGCTTAAGCCACTTAACATTTTAAAGAATATACCAGAGATATTATGAGAAAAATTAAGAGTAAACATGATTGTTTTAAAACTAAACTCATTTAAGTAAGTATACAAAAAAAAAAAAAAAAAAATTCTGTATTGACTATCCCTATTGAATTTAGCAGGAACTAGGCATCAGATGAATTATTTATTAGGTACTGCCATTAGTGAAATCCTCTGCCACGTAAATGTCTATAAGTAGTTGAAGTGCTGAAATTTGAATTTTGATGTTTCTCATTCTAAATATCATGTTCTTTATATAAAATGTATGTTATTTACAATGAATAAAGATAATGCTATGTACAAATAGGAATATAGCATTTCATAGAAATAACTAATTATCATATAAAATTAAAGTAGCTCTAGATTTCCACAAAGACTCAGACTCAGCTGGCCAAACAAAGATGCTTATTCCAAGATCAAAGTATGCTTTCATTATTTGATTACAGGATCAAAGCATTCTTACTGGATCTAGAGTGTCTAAAAGTAGAAGATATTAAAATAAAGACCTAAAGCACAAAGACTGACCTTTAGTTCTCCAATCAAGAAATATGAGTCAGTAACTAACTAAATCTCCATGTGAAATTCCTGATTGTTAAATCAAAGGATATTATTACTCACAGGGAAACGATTCTATCTAATAATATGTAAACTGACTGGATATATGATGTCTATATACAAGTCTTGGTTTGAAAGAAGATAATGTTGTAACAGCAATTCTAGAATCTTTCCCCTACTAAATTATTAACTATAAGTAAATGACTGGGCATGAGCAAGGCTACAATGCATACTGAGGTTAAAATCATTATCTTTAAATAGCAATTATAGGAATACATTTACTTTTTTATCCTAATCATTAACTCTGAGTTTAATGACTCTAGTCTGATGTTAGAATGTTACTTTCAAGTGTAATAAAGTCTTATTAATTTGTAATTATACATTGGAAATAATTTTATGAAGAAAATTTTTATGAAGATTAAAGAAAAATGAAATACAGTGCTTTGTTTTCAGATTTGATATCAATTTTTAAAGTACATTGATATTTTATAGATATAATATTGTTTCTGATGCCTTCTTCTAACTTTTCATATGTACTCAAATCTTTTCACCAAAAAAAATATCCCTGCTCACTTATCATTTCAAAGGCTTGAAATGTGCTTGTTGGGATGGGCAACCTGGGCTCATTCATGACTTCCATAATGAAAAGAAAGCCTTCAAGTAATAGCTGCTTTGTAGAAGATGAAGAAAATATAAGGAAAACCTAGACTAGAACAACTTGAAACTTACCCTAACTTTGCTCAGGGTACATCAGCCCAAAAACTAGAGATACACAAGGAATTGAGAAAAAATCCTTTTTTCGGGATGCCATTCTTATCTTGTAATTGTTACAAAGCAAAAATCTAACCGATACAAAATTTCATGCCAAGAAATATAGAGTAACAATAATCTAAAATATGTGATGCTGGCTTTGAAAATAGATAGTGAGTGGGGAGGAAATTTTTTTTTTTGAAGTTGGAAAATGATTGCCTATTTTACGTAATTAGAAAGCACTTGGCAGACTGTCTCCTGAGGTAACTTGAAAAACAATATATATTCTTGAACTTGTAGCAATTTGTAAAAGATATTTTGAGTCAAATATTGAAATTGTTAAGTTGTTACTATGCAATTGTTTATTGCTGCTACACAGGATTTTTAAAAATACAAGAAAAAGATTAGCTCAGAAAAGTAATGACTAGTTTGCTAGATTTTAGTGGAAACAGTTCAGAAATTGCGGAATTAAAAACTGAAAAATGAGCTATGTTTTTCTATAATTTCTATTTATCTATTAATCTATTTAAACAGAATGTGATATTAATTAAAGCATTTCATTCACTTTCCATGTCAATGATGACCAATATTTTACTTAATTTTTTCTTCATAAATAATTCAATGAATATCTAGACCTTAACACTGCCCAAATTATCATATGTTTAAAATATGAAAAATTATATTTATTATATTTAATAAAATTGTATAATACAATGCTAATTAAATATAATAATTTATATTTAAGGAAGAATTATTAATATATAATCATCATAAGTAATTGTTCTCATCTAAATTAGCAAAGCATTGAGTTTTCTGGCATGTCTATGAATAGGCAAACCTACTGTTAACTAAACATATTTTTTCTTGCTGTTCATTTACTAATTAGTTAACATAGAACACTTGTAAATGACCTGAATTGCAAAGTCATATTTTTAAAACATCTGCAGTCTATTATGAATGTTTAAACAAATGAAAGAAATGCTTTGATTTAACTGCATTTCCCTTGACACTTAATTTGAAAAGGGGAAAATGAGTTTTCTTGGCATTTTTATTATATAAGATAATATCATTAGTTGTTTAGTAGGAAAAATTAATTCAGAATTTCTTGCTGAAATACAATATGTTCAGTGTTTAGGGAATAAGGCTGTTCATTATTTAGATTTGCTTTATTATCTAACTCTTTCAATTGTCTTCACATTTTAAGAAGTTAAATGGAACCATTTTAAATGGTTATTCTGTTCTGCTTTATATTTGGCTAAAACGAATATGTACATTTAATTGCACTCCATTCAATTTAAGAAAAAAACAGTACTTGAATTATCCATTCATGTAGGCATCCTATGAGATTCATATAATTTTTTTTTAGTTCTCATTTAGATTTGTATGACAATAGATCTTGACAAGAAAATAATGATAATAAAATAGTAGAAGCATTTATACTTGCTAATTCATTCTACTTTGTTTCTATGAGTTCAGCTTCTTTAGATTTCACATATAAGTGAGATAATACAGTTTTTGTCTCTCTCTGGCTTATTGTACTTGTGGTCCATTCACCTCACAAATGAAAGAATTCTTTTTTATGGCTAAATACTATTCCATCATAAATACATATGCGTATGAATGAAATATACATGTATGTATGTATGTGTGTGTATATATTACCATTCATCCTTCAATGGACATTTAAGTTATTTCCATATTCTGACTATTGTGACTAAAGCTGCAATGAATGTGAGAGTACAGATCTGTCTTCATGATTGTGATTTTATTTCTTTAGAAAAAATACCCTGGAGTAAAAATTCTAGATAATGTGGAAGTTCTAGTTTCAATTTTTTGAGTAACTGCCATACTGTTTTTCATAGTTGCTATACCAATGCACATTCCCACAAAAAGTGCACAAGGCTTCCCGTTCCTCCACATTCTCACGAACATTTAATAGCTTTTATCTTTTTGATAATAGCATTCTAACAAGTATGAGGTAGTATTTCATTGTGGTTTTATTTGCATTTCCCTGATTAGTAATGTTGAGCATCTTTTTTCCATTCTTGTTGGTCATTTGTATGTCTTCCTTGGAAAATAATCTGTTCAAGTCCTCTGCCCATTTTTTAATTGGCTTATTTGTTTTTTGCTGACTAAGGAACATAAAACTCAATAGCAATAAACTCAATACATATATATATGTATGTGTGTGTGTGTGTGTGTGTGTGTGTGTGTGTGTGTGTATACTCCATACACAACCCATCCATTTACTTGTCTTAATCCATATATGTTTATACATTTAAAGTGGCTTTCTTATTGACAATATATGGTTGGATCATGTTTTCTGATTTACTCTGACAATGTCTGTATTTTAACTGGTGCATTTAAACCATTGACATTAAAATGATTATTGATATTTTGGAGTAATATCTACCATATCCATTACTGTTTTCTACTTGTTGCCCTTTTTCTTTATTTCTATTTTTGTCTTTTACTCTTTTCTTGCCTTTTATGTTTTTAATTTATCACTTTATATAATTTGTGTGTGTGTGTGGTTGTCCTAGTGTTTGCAATATACATTTATAACTAAATCAAGTTCTCAAATAACACTATACCACTTTTTCAGTAGTGTGTGTATCTTATAAAAAAACAAATAATCCTTATTTCTCCCCTTCGATCCTTGTATCATTGCTGTCATTTATTTCACTCATACAAAAGCACACATAAGTGTGTACACATACACACTTATGTGTGCTTTTTACATGTGTATTTATGTATGCTTATATATATATATATATATATATATATAGATGTGTGTATGTGTATGTGTGTGTGTGCATATATAAATATATATAATCATACATAAATACATTGCTGGTATTATTTTTAACAAACTATTATCTGTTAGATCAATTAAGAATAAAGTAAAAGATTTTTATTTTACATTTAGTTTTCCTCCTTTGATGCTCTTTCTTCATGTAGAGCTAAGTTTATATATATATATTTTATATATATATATATTTCTTCTTCTCTCTAAAGAATATCTTTTAACATTTCTAGCAAGGCAGGTTTACAAATTTTCTCAGTTTCGTTTGTCTGAGAAGGATAATTTTTGAAGGGTAATTTTGCAGGGTATAGAATTCTACGTTGTTTTCTTTTCCCTTTATGTATTCAATATTTTCCTCTGTTCTTGCTTGCATGAGGCGATGTAATTCATATCTTTCTTTCTCTATAGGTAAGGTGTTTTTTGTCCTTTGGCTAATTTCAAGATTTTTTTTTTTTTTTAACTCTGATTATCTGTAGTTTGAAAATGATATGCCTAGATTGTTTTAGGTTTTGTTCTGGAGTTTATCATGCTTGGTGTTCTCTGAGTTTCCTGTATTTGTGGTTTGTTGTCTGACATTAATTTGGAGAAATTTTCAGTCATTATTGTTTCAAATGTTTCTTTTTTCTTTCTTCTCCGAGAGTCTCACTATGTGTATGTGATACCTTTTGTAGTTTTCCATAGTCCTGGGATAGTCTATTCTGTCTTTTTTTTTTTTTTCATTCTCTGTTCTCTTTGCTTTTCAGTTTTCAAAATTCTATTGATATATCCTCTAGCTCAGAAATTTTTTCCTCAGCTTACTAATAAGTCCATCAAAGACATTCTTCATTTTTGCAACAAAAAATTTTAACTTTAGCCTTTTTTTAAGGATTTTCATCAGTGGTTTACATTGTCAATCTGTTCTTGCATTCTGTCTACTTTATGCATTAAGCTTTTAGCTTATTAATCATAATTATTTTAAATTTTTGGTCTGAAAATTTCAACATCCCTGCCAAGTCTGGTTCTAGTGAATGTTCTCTCTTCAAATTGTTTTGTGTGTTTTTTTCTTTCTTTTTTTCTTTTTTTTTGCCTTTTAGTATGCCTTGTGATTTTTTCTTAATAACTGACAGGATATACTGGGAGAAAAAAAAAAACTGCCATAAATAGATCTTTATTCATGTAGTGGCTAGGTGTGGGTGGTGGGCAAATGTTAGTCCTATGATTAGGTCTCAGTCTTTTAGTGAGCCTATGCCTCTGGACTGTAAACTTCACAGGTGTTTCTCCCTTTCTCTCTCTCTTTTTTTTCTTCTCTTCCCTCACGTGGAACAGGATAACTAGAGCCAATTGAAGTTGCTTATTTTCCTTCCCCAGGTCAATTAGTCTCTGATAATACCCCACTTCACTTTAGGCTCTGGTTAGTTTCCTCTGAAAGCAGACAAGACTTTTTAAAAAGAACAGAATTCTCTGGTATAATTCAAAACAGCTCCTTTTCTCAGATATTTATCATGGGAAACCGGTCAAGCTCCTATAGATAAAACTCACAATATTGTGGAGATTCCCTTATGAGTCTCCCTGAAGTCTATAGTTCTCAGAGTTGTCCACACTGAACCTCCAATTAATCAATTACAGTTCAGGTTTTCCTACGCCAACACTGGTTCTCCTGCAGCTTTCAGCTTTTGAGTCCTGCTCAGGTAAGCCATGACTCCCTGTATTCACCTGTCTATCTCTGTGGTCTTAGGGGGTCACAGTCTTCCCCTGTCCTGTGGATTTAAGGAGAGTTGTTGATTTTTCAGTCTGCTTACATTTTTACTTGTTATAATGGAGTGCTAATTTTCAAACTCTTTATCATTTGATTCTACTCTCTATGAGTTCTCAATCAAATCTCTGAATCCTTCTATTATTTTTTAAATTTTCTTTTTTTTATGTTTTAAATTCCTGTGGTGTCTTTTTTGAAATTGCTATCATTTTTTTTTCTTTTTTGCTATAGTATTATTTATTGGAGATTTTTTCTAATTTCTTTATGATATTAATACTGTTTTCCTGAAATTTTACTTTTTATTTTTCCAGAATTATTTATAGCTTGAATTTTAACTTTTTTTTTTCAATTTTAAATCAAAAGCATTTTTCAAATGTGTGGTTATATTTGTCGGAGATCTTAATTTCTTTTAGTTAAAGAGTAAAAAAGTGACTGGGGACTTTATGTGCATACAATATGGTTGCCAAAATGTGGGCCTCACACTCAGGATGATACAGCTGGCCAATTATTGGAATTTGGGTGTCCTTTTTTTTGTGCTGGCCACTTCCTCTGAGAGCAGAGAGGAATCTTTCAAACTCTCTAGACAGTAAATCCTAGCTACTGCTATTCTCAAAATACTAACTAGAGAAATAGCATTTGGTACATAGTTTCTTTTAATCTATCTGTGTTTAAGTAACATCTCCATCTGCAGCTTACCTGGAATCCAGATATCCTCTGATTCAATCATTCCAGAAAGCCATAAGGAAGTAATGTATAGTCAGATAGTGTGAGTTTGGGAAGGTGATTTGCAGAACCCTATGATATACTACGTTAGATAATATCCTTTTCAGATTCTGACATTTTGCTGTTTTATATACTGTTTTGTTATCTTTGACTTTGTGGATATATACCTTTTAATACTTCTTTTTGTGGCATTTTGATGGAATTCAAAGAGAAAAAAGTCATAATGCATGTGTTTAATACACCGAATTAAACAGAAGCCCTGTTTTCTCTTTTTTTAAATTAAAAAAAAAATGCTTTCTTAAACAAATATATTATCTTCTGCAATGTATCTAACACCATTTCTCTGATGTTTACTTTTCCTTTTGAGATTTATTTGCAACTTTATATCTTCTCTATTTATCCTAGTGTTCTCACCAACTTCATTTGCTTCTACTCTTTAAAAATCCTCAGACACTGTGCTTTTTCCTGAAACAATCTAAAATAATATTGAATGATGACTAATTGAAATTTTTAAAAAATTCTCTGAAATGTGAAATAGATGTATATAATTTAATGTAAAAAGCAGTAGAAGGCTATCTAAAATGCTTATCAATTTAGCATTGTTGTTAAAACTGAGCTTTAGAGATATATAGCCTGAATTCATGCTTAAAAACTACCTATTTACAGCATAACTGTTATTATATAGCAAACAGAGTTCCAGAAACATGCAAGTCTCAGTCCTTATAACTGATGAAACAATGAATTTACAATCAGGGACAATTTATGAGTTAAGATTTTTTATTAAAGGCATATTTTGAGGTAGAAAATGGATCATATGTAAACTGGTTAGCCACATGGAAAAGAGGTTATGCATCCCACGGGGAATGGGTTACAGCAGGGAAAGAGAGCTGTAACCCCATGGGAGGGGAAGGTCTGTATTATATTAGGACTGTGATGGCTGGTTACAAAGGTGTTCTTAGGTATTGGCATATGAGGTCTCATTCTGATTGACACTTGGCTGTTATATAATACTTTTCCTAATGTGCATGTGCCTACCCAGAATTCAGTCTTTTATAATTAGATTCATTAATTTCTGAGCATAAACATGATTATTATAATGATGTTATAATGAGGCCGAGATTGTAGGCAGGTTAGAGTAGTGCCTTCTACATGCCTCTGTGGCCAGATTAAACCAGCTATAGGTTTATGGCCCTCCGGTCCTTTGTCTCCTGAAATGCAAGAGGGGTTCTTTAACTATCATTGGGGCAGTCTTTGGGGGAGTGGGGGTGGGGGTTTCTGGGTTGTCTCTGGGCCGGGCCCTCATTCCTTTGTTCCTCTGTTACTTATGCCTGACTAGTTACCTAATATAACTATAAATCAGTGATTGACCTTACCACAACTAAACATTTTTTTCTCTTATGTAAAGAAAATATTTGCCTTCATTACAGTGACTAAGTATTAGAAATGTTATTTAGTGAAGAATATGACTCTATTTTGTAATAAATATTCTGACAGCTTTCAAGCCCCTTCTCTCCCTTATGCAATCTGGTAAGCTGACAGGAAAGCCAGTGAGCTACCTTCTTTGGCACTGGTGGTAAGTTTTGACCTCACAAACACCCAGCGTGTACACAGAAAATTTTTTCCTGTTCCACCCTGCAGCCACAGTAAAGGCCTAACCTACTCTCTACCTCCCTCAAGCCATTTTCAACCTGCTCTCCTCACAATGTCTTAATATGTGAATAAGTTCATTCAGACCCATTTGGTGTATTAGCATCATTAGTTTGGACATCTATTCCAAATTTTTCCTGATTTGTACCATGTAAGGTACTACAATTACCATTTGCTTTCTTTTGGGAATTAATGATTGTCTCATTGTTAACATTCTTAGATTATTTTTATGTGACTCTCAGGAAAGTGGAAAAGGGGATCATTAAACACATAGTTGGCCAAATCTCCATTAAACTATCTGAAATTCTAACTAAAAGGAATATTCTATTCTGTGAGAACACAGTTAAGTAAGGAAGTCAGGACAATGGAAAAATATATAAATATTTTGAGCTGAAAATCAGTGTAAGTATATTTGTGTTTAAACAAATTACTTTGGTCACTGTGAGAAAAAATAATTCTAGTGGGACAAGGTGGAAACGAGACCAATTAGGAAATTTCTTTCTCTTTTTTTTCTTCCTCTTTTTTTAAAAAACAATTATTTACAGAATTAAATTAGGTCCTTAAAGCAAATAATTTCAAGAAAGATATAAAGCTAAGGGATGAACAACAAAGAACAAGCACTTCAGTCACAGGTGAGAGAGATAAAAGCAATTATGGAGAGAAAAAAAGAAATAAACAAAAAGAAGCCATCAAAGTTAAAAGAGTCAAGGAGTGGCTAACAATATAGAGACATCCAGGATAATGAAGACAGAGAAAATCTATTTGTTGTAAAAACAAGTGATTACTATATTATATTCAACCAGGTCTTAAATTTGTTCATTTCGTTAGTTTCTATAGGGAGACAAGAAGAGTGCTTTCTTTTGGGTTTCCCACACAATTCAACCTAAGACAAGAAATTGGTTCCAAGTATTTATTTGGAAGGAAATTTCAGGAAACAAGGTTGAGAGAATGAGAAAAAGGAAATAGGTAAGGAGTAAAAGCTAACATAAGCCACCATTTTCAGGTGGTTGTGGTTTATGTAAGCTTGATACCTGCAGAATTGCTCCTCAGCTTGTCTGCTTTAAGAAAGAGAAACTGCTATGGTGGGAAGGAATACAACATAGGGAACCAAAAGCATCTGCTCAATTGCAGTACAAAAGTTTACTTGGAGAAACAGCCAGATAAAATCACTAAATTTAAAAATTTAATGAGAGAATAAGAAATTCAGAAACCGGCATAAATATATTTATGTGTGTGTGTGTGTGTATGTATATATATGTATATACATACATGTGTGTGTGTGTATGTATATATATGTATATACATACACACACACACACACATATATACATACACATACACACATACACACATATATATTTATGAACATAATTTGTGTGTTTCATCAAGTTGTTGTTTCAAAATCAGAGATGGGTGTATTCTTCAAGAAATATTGACCCCACATTTTATCAGGGAAATATTAAATTTATCTAAAAATATAATTTTATAGTATGAATATTGTATGAGTTAACCATATTGAATGCTGCCCAGCTGCTGAAATAATTAACTGATTTACTTATAAACTACTCCTTTTAAAAAGTAAATATTTACTTATAAACTACTCCTTTTTAAAAGTAAATATTTTACTTTTATAAAGTAAATATAAAATAAATTTGTATTTTAGATATTTCTAATATAAGCTCCTTTTTATCATTCTTTTTTTAATATCTTTTTTGCTTATAAATTAAAATGGCTAAGATAAATAAACAGTAAATTTTTATGGACATGAAACACTAGGTCCTCAGGGACAGAAAAGTATTTTGTAATTTATTTTCTGCTATGGACTGTGGCAGCCTTAAAGTTTAAATATTTTATACTTAAGTATTTGTACAGCCAAGAAAATGTTGAGGATAGAGTGAATATAATTGCTTACCAAGTTCACCAATAGTAACAATAATAAATAATAGATGTTGTAGACTGACTTTAAAAACTGCATATATGCATAAGATGATAGGTGCAACATCCTTGTTTGACTTGCTATTGGTTAGAAGCTAGTTTAAACCCCAATGTACTATTTTAATTTATCATATTAGAATCCAGTGCTTTACATTTTCAAATAATAAATATTACTCTCTATGTTATTCTTTAAAAACAATTCCTCCCTTTAGCTTTTTAGTAAAATTATCCAAAATCACAATAGATACTTTATGCATACATTTTCAAATTCTTTTGTAGTAGTCTTTGTATACTATTCATTAACATGCTATTAAATAAATAAAATAGTATTCTAGAATTACCTAATCCACAACATATATTCTGGGTAATGTAAACTACAGAATATGAGCAATAAACAAATATGTAGTTACACCAAATATCAATAGCTGCTTTGGATTTCTCAATCTATTTTTTTTAAATTTTTGTAAAATGACATTTGTGAAAAGACATATTCAAAATGAACTTTGTAATAGCTATGGTTTTGGTTTCTTTCATTCATATGTTTAAAATAATTTAATAATCATGTATCCTCCATGTATAAGTAATTATATAGTATAAATTATAATAATTGATGTAGAATATTAGGTTCTGTGGAAATTTCATTTTGTTAAAGAAAGAAACACTTGGGTGGGATGTTTGCTTTAGATACATGGAATGTAGTTGTATTCCATAACTATATTTTTATGCATTGTTTTTTTTTCCTGGTGACATATCACTACATGACTACATTTTTATATATATATTTTTTTCCTGGTGACATTTCACAGATCTGTTGATTAGTTGACCATTTGTCACTTATTTCACATTTTCCTTCAGTTCAATATTTATATAATTGTAAATTTAGTCTCAATGTGTCAGATTGTTCCCTTCTTGGCACTGAGAATATGCTATCTTTCTTCCTTGTTCAGTTCAGGTTTTATTAAGAAAGAATTGAGTAAGTACAGACCATAAAAAAAAAAAAAAAGTATCTAACCTGTAGGAGATATATCTATATTTTTTTCCCCTCAGAAAAATGTTCCTAACCCAAATGAAAGAAACACTTCCAAAGGTCAATTTTAAAAAATAATAGTAACAATCATAATAATAAAAATGTAAGGAGTTGATAGTGATTGTATGGTCTCAGTATTGCTTGAGGTTAATTTCTACTGGTGATGATATCTGCTTTTGTGGCTGCTGCATGTTATTTAGTCATTTATTTTCTTGAGTTTTCATTAAATTGAATAAGGGGAAATGAGAATATCATTTTCTTCCCAATGTGACAATACCATCTATTAGCAAGACTGGAAACACACATTAATAAATTATGGCAATAAAGACAGACAGACATCAGCAGAGACTTCTCTGCTGCAACAATTAGATACAGACATCCATTTGCTTAAGACATTGATTTTTTTTTCCACCACATTTGTTTAAGAAGAATTTCAATAATTATGATACATAAAAGTTTCTCCAGGCAAGTGGCTAATAATTTAATAAAGTGGCAAATGGACTCTTTTCATAGCTGATTTCAAATAAAGCCTTGCATTTTTCTGGTTGGAAATGTCTAAATAAGTAAATGATATTTCACCTGATGGTCAAGTTATGCAATTTAAACTACTCTAAATTCTTGGTTGAGTTACTATTTTCAGGAGCAAAGTGTTTGAATGCTAGTTAATTAACATAAAACAGACTTTGTATATTAGTGTTAGTTTTTGCTTAGTTTTATCAAGCAATCTGTTAAGATCCTCCATTTTAATACAAATAAATTATCCCAAAAATGTTAATTTATGTTTTTATTCTAACAATGCATGTTATTACAGCATAAATAATAACTCTGATATCTATAATTTATTCATCTCTCCTGTTTTAGTATCATGAAGATAACTTATTTGCCACTATTTAGAATATATGTGACAAATACTATTGTTGTTTGCAAACTATTAATTCATTTTCTACTGTATTTAATCTTTGTTTATGAAGAAAGAAAAGGCATGATTCATATTGTGCTAAATGTTAATGACATGAAAATTTAATTTATTTCAAAATACAAGGAACCTGAAAAAATGTTTGATGAAAGCAATGCATTTCAGAGAGGATATGGATAATATGCAAAAAATTAAGAAATATGAAAGATTGATTCATTTGTAATATTGAAATTTCTAATCATTATAGTCAATGAAAAAATATAAATTACCATGTGTACATTAGCATTTTATTTTGTATCATTAAGGCCATGAGAAATTCATTTATTTATTCAGTCATTGATATAGCTTGATACACTGTATTTAACACAGGCACCAGGGAGAATACAGACTTTTGTAGCACAGGTTAAATATAATGGAAATCATGAGCTACTAACTTCTCTTATGCTCACTCATAGTACTAAATGGGGATTCCTAAGATCAAATATTTAAGAAGCTTAGAATATAGGATCACCTGAGATGGGTAAAGACAGGGTTTCTATAAAATTTTATCTTTATAAAAACTTTTCTGATCACTTTTTACCTGTTTTTAAAATATTTGATTTCCTCAGATGTCATTTTTACGTGTGTGTGTGTGTTTAGTTCTTCACAACTTAATCACACGTACACCACCACGGACAAGAAAAATATAGTGTCATTAACACAGATATCTCTCCTGTTGCTTTATTAGAACCACATTCACTTTCCTTCCCTTGCCTTATTTATGACCCTTGACCACCACTCTAATATATATTATATGTATATAATATATGCATAGTTATATATAAAACATTTTGAAGAGGATAGTTATATATAATGTTATGTGTGTGTGTGTATACACATAAATGGATGGATATTTGCATTAGAAACAGATTCCTCTGAATGTGAAAATTTTTAATTTCTCGTTATTTCTAAAAGATAGTTTCACCAAATACAGAAGTGTCAGTAGTCAATCAACATTTGAGAAATACTTCTGCCTACTGGCCTCTGTGATTTCAGAAGAGAAATCTGTCGTCACTCCAATTGGGGCTCCCTTGTACAAACGTGTCAATTCTCTCTGGTTGGTTTTAAGGTTTCTTCTTAGTCTTAGTTAAATATTGTGTCTTGGCATAGATATCTTTGGTTTTCTTTTCTTTTCTTAGCTTTTCAGTTCTGTAGATTTATATCTTTCTCCAAGTTTGGGAAGCTTTTTGCCATTATTCCTTTGAATACTTTCTCAGAACCATTCTTTCTCCTTTTTCTTTCATTCTGGGACTTCACTTAGACAAATATTACATCTGTTTCTCCACAAAATCCCTGAGGCTTTCTTCACTTTTTAAAAACCTCTTTTCTCTTTGATTTTTTTTTTTTAAATTGAGCAAATTCTCTTGATCTTTCTTCCATTTTATTGATTCTATCCTCTATCATCTTTATTCTACTCTAAAACCCATACATTGATTTTTTTTTAATTAGGTGATTTTATGTTCAAATTCTAGGATTACCAATTGGTACTTTATTATAATTTTTATGTCTTCAATGAAAGTTTCTCTTTTTTTGCAGTTATTTTCAGAATAATTTTTGATTTCTTGTTAAAATATATCTATTTTTTATTTTAAAATCCTTGTCATACAACCTTAATACTAGATTTGTCTCAATACTGCCTTCAGTTGTTTGTCATATATCATTGAACTCATGACTTCTCTTGTTCTTGCTATAATGAATCATTTTCATTTTTATTTTAGGCATTTTGGCTATTATGTTAGAAAAATCTAAGTTCTATTTGAATCTTTAATCTTGACTAGCAGTCACTTAAATAGAATCAAAGTTCTGTTTAAGGTCTGTGGCCATGCCACCCTGAACAAGCCCAATCCTGTCTCATCTCGGAAGCTAAATAGGGTTGGGCCTGGTTATTACTTGGATGGGAAACCACCTAGGAAGACCAGGTGCTATAGGCATAAAAACTAAAATAAAAAATAAGAGATTGTAAATTGACAAGGTCCTTGCAATCTGTGATGTCAACCAAGGGTTGCTTTGCCTAAAAAAAAAAAAAAAAAAATTATAATTTAGACAGAAAAAATTGAGAACCATATGATTTTACTCATATGTGGGATATAAAACTTAAAGCGGCAAATAAACATGACAAACAGACAGTGGATGGATTAATGGTTACTAGAAGGAAGGGTGAGGGGGCGGTAGATAGAGGTAAAGAGTAAAGGGGATTAAATATTTGGTGACAGAAGGAAATTTAACTTTGGATGGTAAACACACAATGCAATATACATATGATGTATTATTGAATTGTACACTTGAAACCTATTTTATTAACAATATCACCCCAATAATTTTAATAAATAAGTATTTAAGTCTTTAATTTTAACATAGAAGTCATTATGTTTAGGTTTAGCATGCACATTTTGGCCTATTTTTTTTTTTTTTTGGCCCATATTTTCAATGAAAATTTAATTTTCAGAGCTTTGAACTGACATTTTAGTTTGCATGGTTTATGTGGTCCCTCAGACTCCGCTGGGCCCTCCTGAGCTGTCTGAAAAGACATAAGATATTTTCCTAGATTGGACCAACTGGAAGGGAAATGTATTCTGTGATCTGTAAGGCTGAATAGCACTTGCTAGGTCTGCACTGACTGTGAGGGAATCACCCTTTTCAGTGTTCCTGGCTACGTTACCTCTGTGTGGGGAAAGGGAATCTTAGGCCTACGGGGACAAAGAGATTTCCTGGGCTTGACATTTGTTGCAGTTGTAATTTTTTTTTTTTTTTTGCCTGTGCCCCTAAGCTACCCTGTGTCACTTGGTTAAACAAGATAGTCTCAGACTCAGAATAAAAAGAAAGCATGCCACCTGACCACTTATTGTTAGCAGAGCTCCCTATAGATCCCCCAGTCAGTGCTGCTAAGCTCACTTATTGTTATCGGTTAAGACTTGCATTTGATCTTGTGGGAAAGGCTGCATTCTGTTGTTATATTTGAAATTACAAACTGTAAGCCTGATTGCCTGTTATACTGAGTAGGGGCTAGTAAGACAACTTATTCTTTTATTCCTCCAGTTGTATTGTCCCAAATCAGTTTGTTTTTCTCTTTCTACCTTCCAAAGTTATCCTTTAGTGTGTATTCCATTACTTCTATGGTTTGTAGTTGTGCATAGCAGAGGAGAGCAAGGAGAAATGAGACTATATCATTATGTTTGTAACATAGAAGGCATGGGCACTTTTTGAAAGTGTATATCTTCAGAGCCTTCCTTATGGATTCTGATTCACTCTTCTGTGTCATATGCCTTTATAGAATATGTATTTTTGACAAATGCCAAAGTCAAAGGGGGAAATGATGAAGTTAGTAAAAAAAAAAAATAGTTTAAATTATGGTGTTTGATAGCAGAAAGATAAATATAGAAATATTTTGAAAATATTAAACATAAAACTCACAAGAGGTCAATGTTTGAATGTGTCATATAGTAGAGAATACTAGTTCCTGTAATGATTTCTGCTTGTCAGTAACATAGGGAACATCGAGGCTGTGCAATATTGGTCTATTAATTTATTCAAAGAATATTTTATTTAACAGTTACCGTAGACCAGTAACTACTCTAGGCAATGGGGATACATTAGCAAACACAACAAAGACCTTGCTTACAGGAAGCTTACATTTCTTTGATCATTATTCTAACACAAACTAGACAGTTTAAAATAACAAATTTATTCTCCCAATGTTCTATAGGCTAGAAGTTTGAAATCAAGATGTCAGCAGAGCCATGCTTTCTGAAGGCTTTCTCTTAGCTTCTTGTGTCTCCAGTAGTACTGGTGTTCTTTGACTTGTTCCCCAATCTCTGCCACAGTGTTCTCCCTGTGTCTCTTGGTCTCTGTCTCTTCTCTTGCAGGGACACAAATCATATTGGATTAGGACTCACTCAAATGATATCTTAATTTGATTATATCTCCAAAGATCCTATTTCCAAGTAAGATTACAGTTACTAGAGGTTAGAAATTCAACATATCTTTTTGAGGGATACAATTCAACCTATAACAGAGAAATTTTACTTTAGAGGAATATGGTTAGAATTTACAGTAGGCTTCTCCTCAGAAATTGTGCAAGCAAAGACAGAATGGACTGATATACTTAAAATATGAAGAAAAACCCTACCAACCTATAATTCTACATGTTGCCAATCTGTCCTTCAAAGAGAATAATAGTTTCTCAGGAAAATTAAAACTGAGGGAATTTATCACCACAGAGCTACTTATCTATACAAAGAAAGGAAGGGAGTTGGAGAAAGACTAAAGATAAAATATTTTATTTTTTTATTAATCAAAAATATAAACATTTATTTAAAATAATAGTAGAATTGCATTAGGTGATTATAGTAGATGGAGAAATGAAATGAATAACAGCAATCTCAAAAGGACAAGAGAAAGCATTTGGGATCATTTTGTCATAAAGTACATGCATAATACATGAAAAGGTATAGTATTATTTAAACGTGGACGTAGATTAGTTATAAATGTGTATTGCAAATTCTCAGACAACCATTAAAAATTTACAAAGGAAGGGTATAATCAATATGCTAAGAGAGAAGATAAAATCGAATCCTATAAAATGCTCAATTAAAACCCAAAAATGCAAAGAAAGAGATTCAAAGAGAAACAGAATATATGAAATGAATAAAAACAATTATAATCATGGTAGAAACTAATTCAATTATATGAATAATAATTTTAATTGTGAGAATTCACAAAACATAAATGAAAGAACAGAGATTATCAATATGCATTAAAAAAATAAATATATAAGCTCCGACGATATGTTTTCTATAAGAACCCTACTCTAAAAGCACAGATACATTAAAAATAAAGGAATGGAGAAATATATACCATGATAATGCTATATCTATAATAATTAATTTCAGATAAAGCCAACTCCAGGATGAGGCAGACTAGTAAAAAATAGTGGCATTATATAATGATGAAGGGATCTGTTATCCAAGAAGACATAAAAATCTTAAACCTATATCTACCTAACGGAGTCAGTATGCATGAGACAACAACCGACAGAATTGAGAGAAAGAAGAGATATACACTATTATTTTTAGAGTATTTAACAATCTACTTTTAGTAATTGATAGATCAGGTAGGCAGAAAAATCAGTAAGGATATAGTTGCTCTGAACATCACTATCAATAACTTTATGTAATTGACTTTTATAGACTACTTCATCCTATGATAGCAGAACACATTCATCTCAAGCTCACATGTAAGATCCACTAAGATCACAGTCAAGGCCATAAATTACTCTTAACGAATTTCAAAAAAAAACAAATCATACAAACTATGTCCTCAGAACTTAATGGTATTAAACTAGAATTTAATAACAAAAGTTAATTAGAAAATCCCCATATTTTTAGAAATCAAATAACACACTTCTAAACACATGGGTTGAAGAAGAACCCTTGAGTAAATTTAAAATATCTTAAACTGAGTGAAATTGAAAATACAAGTTATCACAATCTGTGGGGTTCAGTGAAAGTAAGAAAAGTCTGAATGGGTGAAAATATTTTTCAAAACACATGTATAGTAAGCACTTACATCAAAAATATACAAATAATTCTTGAAACTGAGCAACTAGAGAATAAACAACACAATTAAACAGTGGGCAAAATATCTAAGCAAATACCACTCCATACCAATGGGAAAAAGCATGGGAAATATATTCATTTACACCTAAAAAAAAAAAAAAAATGAGAGTGAGAGATATCACTAAAACTTATTGGAATAATTAAAATAAAATTTTTAAAAATGACAATATTGATGGCTTAAGATGATGTACATAAATTCTCATTGTTGATAAGAATGAAAATGATACAGCCATTTTAGAACAAAGTTTGAAAATTTATAAAGCTAAATATAACCTTATCATAAGATCTAGCAATCATACTCTCACGTATTTACCCAACTGATTTGAAAGTTTATATCCACCCAAAGAAACTTAGACTATATAAATATAAATGCAAACAGTTATAGCAGTTTTATTCACTATCACCAAACCCTGGAAGCAATCAAGATCTCCTCCAATATGTGAATGGGTAAAGAAATGGTGGCACATCTATACAATGGGATAACATTCAGCAATTAAAAAAAAAAAAAAGAGCTATCAAACAACAAAATTCATTGATGAGTCTTTAATAGATATTGCTACGTAAAAAGCACTAGTCTGATAAGGCAAAGTGATTTATGATTCCATTTATATGACATTCTGGAAGAGCCAAAACTACAGAAAGTGTAAAACAATCAGTGCTTGCTAGGTGTTGGGTTCAGGAAGATTTAAACATTCAATGAATTGGGAATTTTTAATGCATTGAAAATATTCTATATTATGTATGATTCTTTACTGGTGGACATATGATACTATACTATAGTAAAATTCATTGATCTTTATAGCACAGGGAGTAAAGCTTGGTAAATGTAAATTTTTAAAAAATCATTGGAGAATACAAAATGGTAGAGACACTTTGCAAGATAGTTCATCAGTTTCTTACAAAACTAACCATACTCATCGTAAGATTCAGCAGTTGCACATTTTGATGTTTATTCAAATGAATTAAACTTATGTTCACACTAAAACCTGAACACAATTGTTCATAGTAGCTTTATTCATATTGCCAAAACTTAGAGGCAGCAAAGATATCTTTATGTAAGTGAATAGACAAACAAGCTGTGCTATATCCAAACAATAAAATATTATTCAGTGCTAAAGAAATGAGCTATCAAACTAGGAAAAGACATGGAGGGAAAAAAAAAATACATGTTACTAGGTAAATGGAGCCATTAAAAAAAAAAAGGATACATACTGTATGATTCCAACTATATGACTTTCTGGAAAAGGCAAAACTATGGAGGGTAACTAGAGAGTCTGGTGCAAAAGAGAGATAAATTGACATCTATATAGGGGTTTTTTTTGCAGTGAAGCAATTCTGTATGATAATGTAATGGTAGATATATGCCATTATGCATTTGTCAAACACATAGAATGTACGAGAACCTGAATGGACTTTAGGTGATAATGATGTGTCGATGTAGATTCATCCATTGAAACAAATGTATAAATGTTGACAAGGAGGCTGTACCTGTGGGGCAGGAGGCAGGGAATATATTCAAACTCTATAATTCCCCTCAATTTTTCTGTTAACCTAAAACTGCTACTCTAAAAAATAAGTCTCTTAAAAAATTCATCGAGAAGTTCAGGGGAATGCCATATGGAAGGCAGCATTATTCCACTCTCCAAAAAATATGTATTATAAATTCATAAAACAATCTTCCTAAAGTTGAGTGAGCAAAAGTACTGATCTAAGAAATTTTGGAAATGAGTGGGGTCTGAAAGACTAAACACAAAAGTAACTGCACATAAGCACTATACTATCATTAATAAACTCTCCCTTTCCTCTGGTACAGGTTAACAATTCTGATGCTGCTATACATGCACACTGCATTTTAACAATTAAAAGTTGGCAGTTGGTCAAAGCCAGATTTCTCACTCCTGGAATGGGAGTTCATATATAAGCAAGGGGAGAAAGATAGGATTATCTATATGATAATGGACTAGAATTAAAAACATAAGTGTGAACTCATATTTAGCTTAATACAGATACAAATAGTTACATATAGAAGTATTTATAGATATGTAGATATACTCTGATTAAGAACACACATATATTTCCTTCCTCTCTCAGCTGGGAGGGCCTAGAAGAATCCAGTAGCAGGGAACACAGCTGTCTTCCAGATCTTTGTTTCTAATACATTCTTCAATGAAAGGAGCTAATTGGTATGCACTCTTGATATGTTGTAATGAAAACAGCACTTCATCTCTCTGGTCTTACATCGAAAATACATTCCCAGATCTAATCATGAGAAAAACCTGAGATAAATCCCAACTGAAGGACTTTCTACAAAAAACCTGACCAGTATTCTTCAAATTGATCAAGATCATATTAAAAACAAGGGGAGTCTAAAAAAATTGTCTCATCAAGAGTTGCTTAAGGCAACATGAAGAATAAAAGTATTTTGGTATTCTGAATGGAATTCTAGAACAGAAAAAGGACAAAAAGCAACAAATAAGGAAATCAGAATAAATGATGGACTTTAGTTAATAACAATGTATGAATGAAAGTTAATTATATCAAAATAATGTGATATTAAGATGACCATTAAGATGTTAATTATTGGGGAAACTGGGTGAGGGATATATGGGGACTCTACTATCTTCAAAATCTTTCCATAAATGTAAAAATGTCCTGAAAACTATAAAAAACATATTTTAATTATAATATGGAGACTAAGAGCACAGATGAGAGACAAAAGTTCACAGGCTGTTGTAATAATCCATGTACCAGATGATGATTTCTGTCCAATAAGAATGGAAAAGGATAAACATCTAGAAATATTTAGGAATTAGAATAAAATGACTATTGATTTGGATATAAGGGTACAGTGTCAAGGAATAAAGGATTACACACAAATTTTGGTGACTGAACAAATAGGCATTTATATTTTAAGTAGAATTTTATAAATCTTGAGCAATGATTTAAAAGTAAACACATTCAAACAGTTGCCTTAACATTAGGCAAGTTAGGACAAAGGACAGATAGATGAACTTGGTCAAGGTCTTTTGCTTTGTAATGTGTTTATATTAGATTTACCTCTGTCATGAATGCCTAAATAATAAGTAATTTTTCAAAATTGTTTTTCCTCATTGAGATAGTTAGCATATTTTTAAAATTCTTTTCCTATCCAAATGTTCATACATGGTTTCAATGGTGAAACCTTTAGATACGAATGAATAAATAAATAAAAACTCAAATGGGATACAAAATTTTTTAATGAGTCCTGGAGGTTCAGAGTATTTCTTCTGGACTTTATTTGAGACAATAATAATAAATGATTGAAATGTTAAGTGTATTCTACCTTCCCTCAGGTATGAGTTTAGATGAAGAAAACCTGAGAGGGAGATGAAACTAATACCTCCACTATATAAGGGCACACACTCCTTGCTACAGACTTAATGACTTAAGCAAGTGCTATTTTTAGTTTTATATATAGTTCTAGTTTAAGACCAAAATGTCTTGAACATTTTTAGAATTCATAGGTACATTTTCTGATCCAAAGTATCACAGTCAAATATAAAATGATTTTATTATAAAATAAATGACTTTATCATTTGAGTCTCAACTAATTCCTCTAAATTAGCTTTTGTCAAACATCTCTGGCACAGAACTAGTGAAAATGCACTAATGTTATGATGGAAAATATAAAACCTCCTTTCAATAAAAAAAAAAAAAAAAGCTATAAAGATGATAGTATCATTAAAGGCAAGGCTCTCATTTCCTGAGTTTTAAACCATTTTGTTAACAGTTTTAGGGAAATGGATACATCAACAGTGCCACATGGATAATTTATATGTCACAATTCTTTGACAATAGTTGGATTTGTAGATGTGTTTCTTGATAATACTACAGTCTTCGCTTTAGGGAGTGATAAACTTACACATGTAATGCTGATGTCAGCCAACTCAACTACTTTGATCTTCATAAGGTTATGCTTTGAAAATTAATGGGACAGCTACATATGAAATCAAAATCAATTTACTATTATCTACAGTGGGGCAAGAATGAATTATCTAATATAAAGTGTGGAACACTATAAAGGCTGCAATCTCATCTCACTAGTCTTATGTTTTTTTAATAAACTGCTCATGCTTTTTTCTTGCAGTTTATGACATCAAAGGGAATCTTCTGTAAAATTACAGCAATAAATTTTGCTTTACGCTGGACAGATTTTATTTCTTTTCTCTCTATCTGTCATCCTGTTTTGCAGATAATCAAGACATGACAAAACTGTTAAAGATTTATCTTGGTTTTGTAAAATACAATAACTGCCTTACTTAGTTAAAATATAGCAGTGTAAAAGCAGAGCTAAGTTTAGACCAACTTGCTACTATTTAACACCACTCAGAGAAAGAGCTATACAGGTAAATCAAAATAGTTGTCTTTATTATCACTGAATATTTAATTCCTCGGAGTCCAAGATAGAGTGGATTTCTTTATTGCCACTGGCATTTGGCAAAAGTTGTTAATCAGTTATAAAAAAAATGCATTGTTTACTACCATCTGTTGTCACATCTGTTTTACAAATGTATTGCTCTAAAGATATTATGTATAGGTTGAATATAGAACAAATATTTCTCAATATACTTTAAATGCTAAAGAAAACATTTTTCTTCAAAATATTTTATCTAATAACTGAAATTGCAGAATTTTTATTAGACCACCACAAAACATTATCATTTTTTTAAACAAATTATTGCCACTTTACCTATTTTCTCTAAGAACATTGACATGTGAACATTTTTATGACTCATTTAATTAAGTTATTTTTTTTCTAAAAATCTCATTATAAAATTTAGAGTTTCTTCTAAAGTTCAATGTTTACAGTTCTGGCTTTTTTTTTTTCCCCATCTTGCTTATAATCACTCTGAGAAGATGATCTCTAAATATGTATTTTCTACCTTTGATCCCTCTCTTGTATAATTTTTTTCACCTAACTTTTCCTTAACACTTTTCCTGTCAACTTCTGACATCTCCAAAATAAGCCTGTGAATATGAACATCTTACTTCTAAAATAGGCTTTGTTTTGTGTTTTCCTGTTTTATTTTTTCTACTTTATTGACATTTCTCTTTGTACTCAGATCAAAAATAACAAACCCTCATTTATTCTCATAACTATTTGGTCACTCATATGCTTATTTTTTAATCATACAATGTTTCTCCTTTTCAATGGTACTGATTCCATTCTCTTGGAATTCTATCTGCTTAATCATTGAACTCTATGCCTCCTATTTTTTTTTCAGTTCTATTTCAGTAATTACCATAGTCACATTGATCTTCACACTAATAGTTTCATTGTCTCACTTTCTTGTTTCAAAAACTTCAATAAAAACACCTCTAACTTATTTTTCTATGTAAATGTTTTCATATTATTTCTCAATTATTTCCTTCCAATTTCTCAATCCTTTAACTAAAATTATAAAGAATATATAAAGATAATATAAATTTTTTGAAACACATATAACTAATTTTTTTCTCCTCCTCTATAACAATATTTAATTCTCTGCCCCATGAGACCTCCATTCTTATGGAATTCTTTCTACTCTTCCTACACCCCCACAAATGTCTTATACCGATTTTGCCCATTCCCTTGAAAATTCTTGTCTTGTATTATATATAATAGAATTTGCCACTAGAAGGAGATTTAATAGGCATTCCCACTCATATAACATCCAGCATAGTTTATAATACTTACTCTGTGTTTGTGCAATATACACCAGCTTTTGTTTATAACTTTCACTGTTTTACCTGATAGTCTTTTAACCAACCTTCTATCATAATGCTAAGATACAGAACAGCAGTCTTCTGTAATTCTGCTATGAAAGAAAAGGACATTAAAAGCCATTGAGTAATACATATACAAGTAAGACAAGAGCTCACTATGCTATAAACACTGTTGTTAAGGAAACTTATTCAAAATAGAACATTGAATTTTATAAATTGAATAATTTCCCCAGGGTTTAAGGGAAGCCATCCAGTTCTGAGATTTCTAAGTAATACTACCCACCACATCTCACAGGTAAGTGACACTTCTATAGGTAATCCATAAAGTTGGCCTATAATCTTGGATTATGAGGCCTGAGAATATAAATTCTTCCACTGCATTCTTATCCAACCCCTTCTTCAAACATTTCTTATGAACCTACATCCCTGCTAAACATGACCACTTTCTCACTCAAATTCTTCAAAATATCCCCTCATAGCCCAAATCTCTTTCTCTACATGTTATCTTTACTCTTTTTACCTTTTGTATCTCCTATGAGGACACTTTGGCACTACCAAATTTTGGCTATTTTTCTCTGACTCGTTACCTACCATTTGTGTCAGAGGTTGGGTATAGGCCCTTTTTACTCATTGCCACTTTCATAACACTTATCAGAGGTAAAAAGATAAGAAGAATTAAAGTTGCAGGTGTCCATTTTTAAAATGTTAACATATAAAATTTAATAATTATGTCTCTGTTAATTAATAGTGTACGAAACTAGTGGTGGAATAATTCAAATATTATCAAATACTAATGTGCCCTTAGTAAGAAGTCTTAAACATAAAAATAAATAGATCTTTAAGATTGTCTATGAAAAATCTTTGCCTTGTCTATGCCTGTCCACACATTCTGCTAAATGAAAATTTTTCATGCACTCTATTTGGATTCTTCAATGCCTCCAAGAATTGTTACTGAAATTAATCATTGTGTAATATGGTGACGTTTTTCCCATTGATAATAAAAATGTTTAAATGACCCTGATGCTTCAACAGAAATGCCATGGAATTTTAAACTGTCTTTTTATAGTCTAAATATTAAAAGACCCTCAAATTAAGAACTAGTTTAAAATTTGTGGTTCTCTTGAAGGTTTTAGTAGCAGGCAAGTTTGATAAAATGCAGAAAGTAAATTGAAAAAGCAGATAAGATGTATGTCTGTAAAGCTCATTACAGAGCCTGCAACAGGCTCACAGTGTTTCATTAAGAAACAACACCTGCTTTTGTTTAAATTCTAGTTTTCAGGAAGGTAAATTTAGTCTATTGAACAATTAATCCAGTAATATGCATTTGTATGAAACATACTACATGAATACCAATTATAGAAAATGTTGACTGAAACATGTTTGTCTCTATAAAGTTTTTTCTTGTTTCAATTAGAAACAAATGTTCTTGGTACAATGCTGATCAAAAACCATATTTCATAATGATTTTATTTAATAAAATAAATTTACAGTTGTTATCTATTCTCATTTTTACTCTGAAAAAAATTTTAAATAAAATAAGGTGATGATTTTTTTGAAGAAAAATAAGATGATATTGTACCACTTTAAAAATGGAAAGAAAAATGAAAAAAAAAAATCCACTAAAGAAACTTGCATTTCTGAATAGTTCTTGAATAATAGTAAGCATTTTAATCTAAATAAACATTAGGCAGGTATAACTGTTTTTAAATATAGCCCTTCTCTGTACAGGAATCTGAGTCCTCAAAAAATAGAGAAAATTATAACTGACAATTTTAAGGATTAAATGAGACATCTTTTTGTGTGGCTTAGAACATATTTTAGTACTTATAAATCTTCTTCAGCTTAATACTCTGCCTTCCAGACTTACTAGGGCTATGGGTTCTCTCCTACAACTCTGCTAGGCGGAGATAGAAACCCCATCAGCGATGGGCAGATGACGTCTAAAAGCCAGGTAATGTCTCCTCCTTTTGAAACTAAGGAGGCAGACCTAATGACCTCTTCACTGATTTTCGGGGTCATTCTTCCCTTGTCTAGAAGAATAGAGTGTGTTTACAGCCAAATAGTTCCATGGTCCTGTCCTGTAAAATCCAAAGTCTGACAATCTTCTCTCATTCCTTTTGCTTTCCTTCTCATTCAGTTCGAACTGAGGTCTTCCTGCTAGAGTACTAAGTGCGTGGTTCACACTCACACTGATCACCTTATCAAACAGTTGCTTGGCCACTCTCCTAATGTTTGCTTCTGAACATGGTTCTTGTTTTTTATAATATGGATAAACTGAAAATTTCCAAATTTAAGTTCTAGTTCCTTTTTGCTTAATACTTCTGTCTTCAAGTTGCTTCTCCTCACATTTTATTATGAGCAGGCAGGAAGAACCAATCTTCTCCTTTAACACTTCTGTTTAGAAATTTCTTCAGTTAAATATCCAATTTCATTGCTTACAAGTTCGACCTCCCACAAGACCCTAGAACTCAGAATTTAGCCCAGTTCTTTGCTGCTTTATAACGAGTATCACCTTTTGTTCAGTTTTAATAGTATTCTCCCCATTTTCACCTGAGACCTCCACAGAATCTTACTTAACGTCCATGTCTAACAACGTTCTGTTCATGATTATTTATGGATTCTCTAGGAAGATGGAAGCATTCTCACTAGAGCTCTCCTGTTTTTCCTTTCTGAGTCATAACCAGAATCTCCTTTCAAATTCCCTTCACAGCAATATTGGCTTTTTCCACATACGTTTCAACACTCTTCTAGCCTCTATTCAACAGTTCAAATTCTGCTTTCAGATTTTTGAGTACTTGTTATAACAGCACTTCACTTCTTGGTACCAATTTCTGCCTTAGTTCAGGCTGCTATAACAAATTACCATAGGCTGGCTTTAACAACAAACATTTATCTCTCATGGTTCTAGAGGCTGAGACCAAGATCAAGGTGCTGGTAGATCTGGTGTCTTGAGAGCCCACTTCCTGCTTGCAAACTGACCACTTCTTTTTGTATCTTCAAAGACAGGGCTAGCTCTCTAGCCTCTTTTTATATGGGCACTAATTCCATTCATGAGGTCTCTACTTTCATGACCTAATTACCTCCCAAATGCCTACCTTCAAATACCATCACCTTGGAGATTAGATTTTAGCATACGAGATTTGAGGGGACATAAGCATTCAGTCCATAACAATCCCTAAATCTCACCCACATGTCCATACCATATACCATACTCATATGCTTTGGCTATGTTTGCTTATTCTGCAATTACTTTAAGAAAATAAAATTTCCATCTCATTTGTGAAGCAGAGGAAGAAGTACATGGTGAAACCAAGGGAAGGCTCTTAAAGTTTCTGCTGCAAAATAGCACAGATCAAGTGTTCTAAACTTATTTTTGGCTAAAGCAAGTAACCAAAGATGGTTGTGCCTCCTTCAATAGGATATAGACATATATACCTCCTTAAGTGAAGCATTGAAAGTCACCTGGCAATGGGCAGGTTGTAACAACATTTTTCCAGAGAGTAGAAAATAAGTTATAAGTGTATACATCGATTTTGGGGGAATTCACATGTTTTCTGATAACTGAATCTTTCTATCCAAAAGTCTGGTACTTTTAAAATTTGTTCAAGGGTACTTTTTAAAATTTGTTCAGTTCTGCTTTGTGTGTCTTTGGAGATTTTCTCATTTATGTTGTAAAAAAATGTTGTTATATTTACATTTAGATAGTTTATCCTTTTTATTGTTTTGTTAAATAGGACTTTTATTATGTTTTTAATTTGAACCATTTTAAATTTATTTTTCTTATTTATTCTAATTAACAAATAAGTTTTTAAAAATTTCAGTCTGGGAGGCAATATAAAGTATGCAAAATAAATAAGAAAGTGTTCCTGCTCTTAAACAGCTTATAAATATGACATAAGACATTCAGCCAGTGTCATTTCTAATAAAATTTAATATAGTAGGTGACAAATACATGAAACAGCTTGACTTTGAATGTGATGGAATTAGGCCTATGTGTCGCTCCACTGAATAGTTAATTTCATTGAATTGAGTAGGTTAACATCATGTGGCTCCTTATTGTTCTGTAAATGTCTTTCCTGAACCAGAAAATCTCATTCAATAATATAAAAATGCATGTGAAAGAAAAATTTTCTTTGTCTAGTTATGGCATGTCTATTACTTAATATAGATCTTCCAAATAAATACAAGAGGTGTTGTGAGACAAAATATTGCAGAACACAGATAGAAAAGTGATTAAATTTGATTGGTATAGTCACCGAAGCTTGAAGCAAAATGTTTTATTTTCAATTTTCTGAAAATAAGCTAAGATTTCAATCATGTTAAGTGACAGATGCACTAAGACATCAGTGCTTAAGATATACTCCAAAAATGACCCACGGTTTTATTTTTCAGGAGTACGGGTGCTTGAACAAAATAGTTATTATTTAAAATTTAAATATGTATGTTTGGTTAAAGTAAGGAATTACTTTAGTAATAGAATTTGATTTTAGTTTACTATTTCCTGCAGATATATTCTGGCATTGAAAACTACTACTAAATGAATTATTAATATGTCAAGCATTTTATTAACAATTTTACATATATCATCTTATTTAATATTTAATACACATTTATGATACAATGATAATTAGTTCATGTTGCAGACCAGAAATTTGAGATTTAGAGTTTATGTAACTGGCTCAGAGTCTAAAGGTTAGAAGCCAGGACTTACACTCTCTTCTGCCTTTCCTGAAGTAGGAGTACTAAGTATTGCAGTGTGGTTCAGGATAAAGAACTTTTTAGGTATATCTTTTGTGTTGGATAGTTTGGAATATGTAGGACCTGGAAGTTTGGACACTGGTTGGAAAGAGATAATATTTAAGAGATCATATGATAATAATCTGAATTAGGAATTTTCAGTGAGATATTGGTTAAAGCCTAAAGAGTGAGTAAATTTTTGCATGGTAAACAGTGTTAAATATGTATAATATTGTATTTTAATACTCCTGTTGCAAGTAGATGCCAAACAGAAGACAAGCAAGTAACACTGTATTATAAAGTTAGAAAATTATTTAGGAAACTATGGGACAAGTCTGTTTGATTAAAAGAATAATTTATCTCTCTTGTGCTTTTTTTCTTTCCTAGACCCCAGGAAAAATAGGGAAATCTTTATTACCTTTTTGTTACTTGAAAGAAAATTATGTTTAAGTAAGCAAAGATAAAACATTTCCTTACCAGATTTTAATAACCAGTTAGCATTATCTTACCGTACATTTTAAATAAGTATATTTAATATGCAAAGATAAATACAATATTTGCTAAAGAAATTTTTATAAAGAGTGACATCTTCTTTATATTTTTTCTTATCTTTCACAATGATTAACAGAAAATTTTAAGAAATACTCTCTAAATCTACTTATTTTGTTTTTAAGTTTAATAAATATTATTCAACAATAAAGCAAAACATTTTATTCTACTCTATAGAGAAAGTTATTTTGTAATTTGATATTTTACATATTTTGGTGTAAATAAAGGGCACTTTATCTTTGTTTTCTTGATATTGTACATCACTTGTATAAAACAAGGATGATTTTACCACAGCTGGAACATGTTAAATTTACATATTCTCCCAGGACACAATTTTAAATTGATGCTAAGTTTGAGTAGATGCTAAGGCTTAGCAATTGTATACACTTATGTTTGTTTCAAAATCTCACTGAAAGTGTAAATTTTACATATTTCTTTTGCCTTCAAACCAAATATTGAATACTTTTAGTAAAAAAAAAAGCTATACGATAACAAATGCTTTTATAATTTCTGTTAATATTCTATTGAAAATATTTTAAGCATGAAGAATACTAGATGATAAGAAAAAGCTATAAGAATGCATTACTGAGAAAGAAAGTAACACCCTTCCTATCTATACATAAATAATGGCCAAGCCATTGTATCCTACTGTTTCTGATAAAAGGAGAGGTCATTTTTGTACATTTTTTCTGACAGAATGAGGACGTTCATGTTATCCTCAACTAGTTGAATAACATCCTGTGGCATTTTCTCCATTGATTTAACTTAGCAATGACAGCCTCATTTGCTGTTCATACGGATCTTTCTTTTTCTTCTTTTGCATCCCTCTCTTCTAACAAATAGCCTTAAAGTGATCAGTATGTTCCCGGCGCTAAAATTAAATGCAATATTTCTGGCTTACATTATAAAAATGAGATTATTCTCATTAACATTCCCATCTATATTTTGCTTTTAAAAAGTTGCTTTTCTAAAAAAAAAAAAGTCATTAATTATTATAAAAATTAATTACCTACTTAGATAAGATTTTAGTTCGGATAAAACTTAAATGAATTATAAATATACTTTATTTTCATTAACTTTTTGCATATAAAACTGGTTCTCTCCAGTTTTTAATATTTTAACTATATTCAATTTAATCTATAAATAGCAAATTAGGCTTTGAAGTATATTTGTAAGAGAACATATATGAAATTAATATTCACATCTTGATAAGCTAAATCTTCATACAGCATATATTTTAATTTTTATTTGAATCACCTAAACTAATTATTGATGGGAGAGCAATGGCACCTTTTTTCCCATAATAAAAGTAAAGACATGGTTTTAACCAAATGGATAGTACTGGATTAAATAAATTTAAGTGTGTATTTCTGCCTGATTTAGCAGCAGTAATTAATGTGCATTGTGATTCTTCCATATTTCTAAAATTTAAGAAACTTAAAAACGTTTTTCCTCAGGATCTTATGGAACTATTTTTATAACCACATATTTTTGGGAGAAATAATAATTTAGTGGATCTTACAATACTTTAAAATCATAGAGAACAACTAAATAAATTTAAATGGAAACTGAGTTAAGAGAATTATAGTTAGCACATAACTCAAATCATTAATTTCCAAGATAGATATGTCATATTCTTGTTTAAAATGCTTAAAAACAGGTCAAAATTACTAGTAATATGAAATTCAATATAAAGTTTTTAAAAGTTCAATGTCAATTTGTAATCATCAGACAGCTGAACTGTCCTTTAATACCTATAAAGTTAGTGACTAAACAAAAGGAAAGAAAAAAAAGCAAAAAATAAATAAATAAACCACAAGGAAGTCATCTATAACTAACTTCCAGCCTCACAAAATTGTGAGAGCATCTGGTTGGAAGAGTTTAGTATACATTCAGAATCCAATCTGCAAGAGGCGTGTAAAGCTTCCTAGACTCTGCAGCGACGGGTCCACATGAAACAGGGTGGAATGGATGAGAAAGACATTTGACTATATTAAACATACTCACCAATGACCAAGATTGTGAAAGCTCATTATCAAATGTAGATGTAATAGAAAATACAGTTATGGGTTGAATTGTCACCCCAAATTTATTTATTGAAGTCCTAATCTCTATAACCTCAGAATATGACCTTATGTGAAGATAGATGTTTACAGAGTTAATAAACTTAAAATGAGCTCATTAGGGTGGGCCCTAATTCAATATTACTGGTTTCCTTTTAAAGAAAGTAAATTTGGACCATGAAGACATGCATAGAAGGAACATGGATGAAGAAATATAGGAAGAAGATGGCCATCTATAAGAAGAAAGGCCTGGAACAGATTCTTCTCTCAATTTTCAAAAAGAACCAACCCAGCTAACACTGATTTTGGACCTGACCTCCAGAACTAAGATAATAAAAACCTGTTTAAGCCACAGAGTCTGAGTTACTTTGTCATGGTGGCCCTAGAAAACTAATACAGAAATTCACATCTCGCTTTTTGTTTCCTACATTTTTTTTGGTTAATATTTTAAACAAGGACATATCTAACAGTTAATATAATTTTTCTGTATTTTCCTTAAAAGTTATAATATAAAACATTTAAATACTTTAATTATAAGTTATTTTCTTTCACTATGTGAGATTTTTAGGTAAGTCAATTAAATTAATCGTAGGATACACATTTTTTTCTTTTATTTATCAATTAGTTCAGTAGTTGCTATGTATTCAACAACTGCTATGTTCTCACTAAATTACCAGGTGTTTGGTGTATCACAAAGTTGAACTAAACATTTCTGCCAAACTCCAGGAAATAGTCTAAGTTTTATTATATACAGATAACAAATGGATTTGGTAAATTTCAAATTCGATGTGAATAAAAATGTTATATTTCTATGGCAATGAAGATGGTATGATCAATAATAATCTCATTTTTATATATAAAGAACAATTTTACAAACAGGTAACCTTTCATTTTTCTTATTTTTTTATGTTACAATTATAGTTAGCATATAATATTATGTTAGTTTCAGATGCACAACATAGTGATTAGACACTTATACAACTTATGAAGTGATCCCCAATATATCTAGTATCCATCTGACATCATACATAGTTATTACAATATTATTGACTATATTCCTTATGCTATACTTTACATCCCCATGCCTATTTCGTAACTACCAATTTGTACTTCTTAATCCCTTTCCTTTTTCAACCTCTCAACCCCCCAGCCATCTAGCTATCATCAAATTGTTCTCTGTACCTATGAGTTTGTTTCCATTTTCTTTATTTTGTTTTTAGATTCCACATGTGAGTGCAATCATATTAACCTTTTATTTTTTTAATTTATCGTTGAAGAAGAAATCAATTGTATATCTTAATTAAGACTTGCCATCACACACACACTGGTATTCTTTTCATATAATATCTATGCATACAAATGTAGGTAAATTATTTTTGAAACTATAAGAGCCTATAAGCATATTTGTATGATTATTCATAATGTATTATATTTCACTTATAAAATACTTGTGAATAAGTGACTATAAGTTTCTTAATTCATCAGAAATATATTAGCCTACAACTTTGGATTGCAATGTAACACAATCATTTTATTGTAAGGCCAATCTGAATTACAGATTTAACATATTAGATTATTTAAACGTATATTTTTTTATTATTTAACACACATTGGGAAATAATACCAAAAAAAAAAGCTCATTCAAATAACCTACTATATAAGAAGACAATTCATATTAGATTGTATGTGCATATTTAAATCACAGGTTATCAAACAATACTTTCAACAATTCTTGGGAGTATAAGATAAGCTTATAAATGCATACACAAATGCATACTATAATTTTTCTTTACTATCAGTTTAATCTTGGAAGTGTGATTAGGATAATTTCTCCCTATATCTATACTGTATACACAGGATTCTTACTAGAACTCATTTTTTACCAAACTCATATACTTAAAGAGCAAGATAAATAAGTAGATGATGACTGGTAGGTAGGTAGGTAGCAAGGTAGGTAGGTAGGTAGAGAGATGATAAATAGATAGATAGATAGATAGATAGATAGATAGATAGATAGATAGATGATAGATAGATAGATGATAGATAGATAAATGATAAACAGACAGAAGATAGACATATTTTGGAAATAATACAGTTCAGATAATACCATTATGAAAGGGTTCCAATATTTGCCTAATGCTTTTATGCTCTCAGCAACTATTGTTAAACTCAAAAATAATAAGGTTAAAAATCATCTTGATAAATCAGATAAATACAATGACTAGGTTAGAAAATGACTCACTAGTGGTGAAGCAAACAGGCTTTGAAACTAAACATATTCAATGCAAGTTAAAGGTTTATAAATCCTGAATATAATTTTGACAATTTGTAGCCAAGATTCTTATGAAATTCCTAATAAAGAAAAAAAAATAATCTACTAATGTAAAGGAACTCAATTTCTGGTATTATGTAGAATCATCAGCTGAAGTTCTTAAGAATCAAAACATCGTGTCCTCACACAATTATATTATGATAAAGTGAATTGAATCAGGCCACCGTGATATGTGTCTTTAGCAAACTTCTCAGATGTCTTTTTGCATGCTAAAACTTGATAAATATATATTTACAAATAATATAACCTAAATTTATATGTATATGTTTCTAAATTACATACATTTTCTTAATAACTGACTATAATTTTAGATATTAAAATTTTAAATATTGATTTTACTAGTACACTGGAACTTAAAGATTCTAAAAGGAAGACTTTCTTCTGATACTGAGATGGCTGGTAAAGATCAATCAGAAATTTATATCAAAATGTATCAGTAACTACATTAAACATAAACAGATTCTACTTCTATCCTAGGAAAGAGATTATAGAAAATTGGTATGTATAAATTTTTCTTTAAATGTTTGGTAGAATTCACCAGTGAACTCATCTGGGCCTTGTGCTTTCTGTTTTGGAAAGCTATTAATTATTAATTCAATTTATTCAATAGATATAGGCCTATTATATTTATTTCTTCCTGTGTGAGTTGGTACATGGAGTCATTCAAAGAAATGCTCCATTTTATGTAAGTTACTAAATTTCTGAGCACAGAATTAATAATAGCATTCTTTTATTATGCTTTTAATGGCCATGGGATTAGTAAGCATATGTCTTTCATTTTTGAAATTGTAGCCTCTTTATTTTTTTTTCTTATCTAGCTTGGTTTGAGGCTTATTGATTTCATTGGCCTTTTCAAAGACTTAGCTTTAGGTTTTATTGATTATCTCTATTGATTCACTGTTTTCAATTTTACTGATTTCTTATTTTTAATTCTTATTATTTTCTTCTGTTTACTTTGGAATTAATTTACACTTCTACTTATTGTTTCCTAAAATGAGCACTGAAGTTAATGACTTTAGATCTTTCTTTTTTCCTAACGTATACATTCACTGCTGTAAATTTCCTTCAAAGCACTACTTTTCCTGCATCTTACAAATTTTGATAAGTTGTGTTTTCATTTTCATTTAATTTTTAAATTTTTTAAATTTTTCTTGAGATTTCTTCTTTGACCCATCTGCTACACTTTCTGTGATGGTTGGATATTTTTTATTCCAAGGTAATTCATAATTTTATATACATCTTGCTAAAGTTTAATTCCAACTTTGTTTAAAACCCCACCTTAACATACAAAGCATACTTAAATCCTAGTTATGCATCATTCCTTTTCTCATTTAACAAAGCAAACACATGCTTTTCAAAAAGATTTTATTAAAAGTACAAAATAAAAAAGAAACTATTTCTATTCATATTATCAGTGTGTTTCCTTGAATTACATGTATAAATAATTCTGTCACTATTAAATATGGATTTAATGTTCTATAAACTTTTAGGCCATGGAACTTTCTTAATAATATCTACATGTCTTTCTTTTTGATAAGAGTTTATCGACCTGGGTATAGGACAAAAATCTTTTACCTTACTCATTTATTCCTATGTAGGAAATATTTGTCTCTATTAAAAATATCAAACATTTCGTGTGTTCAATATTTGTACTCCTATTATTTTTAGAAAATTTATTTATACTCTCTTTTTAGGTAATCTTTTCTTATATATGACATATATAAGACAGTGAATGAGGTTCTGAGCACTTAGCTATTGCTGTCTGACTACAAATTAACCCATGATCAAAACTGAGTCAAAAATATTTTCTAATTAGTCCAGGATATTGTGGGAGTATAAGTTGCTACAATTACTTTGAAAAATGATTCACCCTGATTAGGAAAGCAGAGCAGACTTTGTGACTCATACTACTTAATATATCAAGTGGCCATTAACAGTAGAATAGATATTGTTTTACATGATTTTACATGGGAATGTTATACTAGTAAAAGTGACAAAACTATGGCAACAATAATGTGTTTACATCTCTCAGAAACATGAGCAAATGAAATCAAACACAAAATTATATTCAGTATGATTTGTCCTTTATAAAAAGTTCAAAAATAGGCAAATCTAATTAATGGTAAGAAACAAAAAAAGTTTAGGGGCAGGATAAGGCATAATTCAGGCTTCTAAAATCAGGTAAATTTTATATCTTGATCTGCAGGGTGGTTACAAGAGTATTTTCACTCTGTAAAACTTCACTGAATGTATACACTAATGATTTATGCAAATTTCTGTAGATATGTTATGCTTCAATAGTTTACTAAAAAATAAATTTATGAGAAAAAACTAAATTGGAATGTAGATAACTATATATAAATTTAACAGGAACCAAACGAGGTTATAAATTAATGACCTGAGCAGTCAATTCAGAAAATTGGAAAAAGAATATCTCCAGAAATCCAAAGTAAGGAGAAAGCAATGTTAAAGGAAAAGGAATAAGTGAAATAGATGGAAAAAAAAAGTACAGAAATTTAATAAAACCCAATTCAAGGTCTTTGATGATATTAGTAATATAGACATATCTTTGCTATAGCCTAATAAAAAAATAACACGGGCAATCAATGTATAGTATAATTTGTACCATCATCCAATAGGAGAAAAAGAAAGATTTATTAGCATATGATTCCAGGAAAATGGCTAAAAATAAGGAGGAAAACCAAACAAATAAAAACACTAAATCCCTTCAGAATGCATACATGAGTGAAATGAATATGAATTAAATATGGGTCTTATGTGAAAATCAATAAAAACAATTGTAGGAGAATATTTTTTGTGATACAGATGTGCAGAAGTACTACATAGATAATGGTTTATTGGCATAACCATGAGGGCAAAGTGTTTAATTACAACAAATTTAATAATTTCTCTTTATTGAAGGACACAATAGAGGTATGAGCATATGACAAATTGAAAAGATAATTGTAGTGTATGAAAATGACAAGAGAGCAATATCTAAAATGTATGAAAATAGTTGTCAAGTGACATAAAGACAGCAAAATGGATCAAATACATAAAGGACTTGAAAATTTTACAATGAAAGAAAACAAACAAGCTAAAAATAACATGAAACCATACTTAAACTAATTAGTAATCAGAAGAATGTGAGAATGAGATTCACTTATGATTCTGAAAAAAAGAGAGAAGGATCAGTTAATATCAAGAGCATATAGCATGAATAGATGTTTCCTGAAGCAGCTTCTTAAGATGCATTTCTAAATGAAGAAAGAAAATTCTTGAAGGAAGATTTAAGAAGCAAGGAATAAAGAAAAAAAAATTAAATAACGTGCATATATTTACTTAAATGACACACTGTATAAAATAATAATATTAAGTTTGTCTAATTTGGAGACTTGGAAGAAATTAAGTTCTGGAAGAAATAAGCATGTAACTGAGAGAGAACAATAAGTTATGTGTTCTTAGTTATGAGAACACATGAGAATTTCTCTTTACTTTTGTTAGTTATAAAATTCTTGACAAAATTTAAAGTTTAAACATTATATAAAGAAGAGTGCAAAATATAAATGTCGAACGAGAGAAGAAAACTTAGAGTAAAAAGAAATCAAAATACACCTTCAAACTAAACTGTAACTCATTATAAATAAAGAAAATAGTGAAATAGAAAGTACACAAAGTTGAAAATAAAAAACATTAAGATGATGGAAACCATTTCAAATGTATTAATAAACACTATAATTGTAAATGGGCTAAAGTGCAAAAAATACATAAAAGTAAAGACAATAGTTTATTGGAAAAAATCCAGCTATTTCTGGCTATCATGTATGCACATACATAAAGAGCCCTGAATAGTTGAAAATAAAGAGATTTAAGGATATTCTAGGCGAGTATCAATAAAAATAAGGCTCACATGGCTATATAAATATAAATATAAATATTTGCTTCTTTACACAAAATGTTAATAATAAATGCAGTTGCTAGATAAAGAAAAAAGAATTTAGCAGGAGGATAGAACCATATAAACTTGTATGTTCTTAACATGATTGCCTTAAATATTTATAGAGCAAAAAATGATGTAGAGAGCAATTCAACTTTTGGTATAGGCGAATAAATACCTAACGGATTGTCTGTCCCTCAGAGGGTAACTCAGAGCCTGGATTTAATATAAAAACAATTAGAATTACCTTGAGGTTTTGAAGAGTGAACTGAAAATTGCAATTTCTGGAAGACTGTCAAAACTTCAAAGGCTGTATGAAGAATAACTGTTAAATAGATACAAGAGTTTCTTTTGGGGATGATAAAAATATTTTAAACTTAGATGCTGGTGCTAATTGCAAATTGTGAATATACTAGAAACTACTGAATTATGTGATTTAAAAGGATGGACATTATGGATTATGAATTACATCTCAATAAAACTGTTATACATATATTAAAAAGTGTTCAAAGACAAGACCAGCATAGAGTGAATTCTATTTTCCTTTGAGTTATACTCTGAAGTTAGAACTCAGCTATCACACTGTATGATAAAACTCATTTTCATAGTCTCTTTGACTTAAGGACAGAAGATAGAATTCAAATAATGATGGCTCCTGGAAAGTGGGTCAGTATGTTTTGAAAAGGAAAGCCATAGATGTTTAGCCCACAATCTACTTATAAACTCTACTCATGTCTAATTGACCCCTGATGCAAGCATGGAACACACAACAGTGTTAATAAAACTCAAATTGTCAGAATAGACAAAAAGGAAAGTTCCAACTACATGCTATGAATGAGAAATGGTTTTTAAATATAAAGAAACAGATGTTTTAAAAATAAATAGAAGGAAAATTATATACCCTACTAATCAAAAGAAGAAGAGTGGAATGGTTATATTTATATCAGATAAAATAAACTAAAAAAGTAGTTCCTGAGATAGAGAAATATTATTTATAATGATAAAAAGAATAGTACTAAGACAAACTTAGAAGACTGATACTACCTAATTTCAAGTTGTATTATAAAACTATATTAATCAAGACAAAGTAGTATTGGCAAAAATATTGTTAAATAGATCAATAAGCTAGATTTGAGAGCCCATAAACAGATTCTCACTTTTGTAATCATCTGATTTTTAACAAAAGCACCAAATCAGTCCTATGGAAAAAGGAATGCCTTTTCAACAACTGCAGTGGCATAATGAGGTGTCCACAAAAAAGAAAACAAACAAAAAAGTTGACCCTACCTTATACTGTATGCAAAAATTAGAGATTAATTTAACCATAAATTAAACACAAAGTTTTTAAAGTAAAATATAAGATGGGATCCTAGTGATATGGAAGTATATGAAGTTTTCCTTGAGAAATTACAGAAGAAAATAACCATAATGTTGTTTTATTTTGTTGTAAATAAAATATTAAATCTTGTCAAAATTAAAACCTTTTTTCTCATCAAACTAAACCATTTAAGAAAAATTAAAAACCATGTACTGGAATAAAATTACTTATAAATCATATATCTGACAAAGATCTAAATAGTTATACTGATTTAAAGTATAAGGTTAGAATATCTACAAATAAATGTATATTAATAAAACCTAAAAATAAGCAAAATTTTAAGATATTTTCCAGTAAGCACATGAAAAACTACTCAACACGATTAGACATCAGGCAATGTAAATTAAGACCACAATGAAATATTGCCTTATAACTACCAGAATTACTAAAGTGATGAGGATGTGAAGCAACTATAAATTTCATAGCTTGCTGGTGAATGTGTAAAAATTAACACATCTTTAGGAAAATTTTAACCATTTCTTATGAAACTAAATATAAATACTTAAACATTTTAAACATTTCTTATAAAACTTACCCCGTACCCAGCAATTTCTCAGGCAGTTATTCAGAAAATGGAAAATGTGTTTCAAAGTAGATTTGTACAAGAATTTCATAGAAACTTAACAGCCAAAAAAATGAAAACAACTTTAGAATCCATCAATAGGTGACTGGAAGGATGCTTAAGTCAAAAACACACAGCAAACTGGATGACTTGCAGAACCTTATAGTGACTGAGATAAGCCTTAAACACAGAGCAAATACTGCATGTTTCCATTCATATGAAATTCTAATAATAGATATATATAGAATATAAATGAGTACAGATAAATGATAAATCTAGAGGGTGCATATACATATACTCTCTGTCAGATTCTTTCAACTTTAATAAATGTTTGAATATTACCATATTAGAAAATCTTATAAATTGATAGAAAAATAAACATATTTACTGTCATATAGATATTTCTATACTATATGTCATATAGGGGTTGCCACACAGAATTACTCTTACTTTACCTTTAAGCAGCATTTAACATTGACATTAACATAAAGTATAATTAGTACACTGTATTTGTTTTTTTTTAAAACCCACGAGCTCTTTTTTTTAATCTTTTTTTTTAAATTGTTTATTGAGGTAACATTGGTTAATACAATTATATAATTTTCAGGTGTACATTATAATTTCACCAGATAATGGCCTAATATCCAAAATATACAAAGAACTCATACAACTCAACAATAACAAAAAAATCCAATTAAAAAAAGGGCAGAGAACCTGGACAAACACTTCTCCCAAGAAGACATACAAAGGGCCAACAAATACATGAAAAGATGCTCAATTTCACTAGCTATTAGGAAAATGTAAATCAAAACCACAATGAGATACCATCTCACACCTGTTAGAATAGCTATAATCAACAAGACAAGTAATAACACGTGCTCTTTTTATTTCCTTTTTGACCTTATTTTACTGAACCTTCCTTAATTTCCCTTGTTGAATTAGTTCATGTTTTTGACAACCATTAGAGTGTTCAGAAATAAGAGTTCCTCTTCTCTCTTCTATTTACAAACATTATCTTGGTAAACTCACTTAGTCTCTTGCTGTAAAATACCAGGCATATATTTTCAGAGTTGTATATCTTTTGACCATACTTCTTTATAAACTCCAGACTTCTCTTGCTTAATAACTCCATTTGAAAGTTTAATTATCATCCCGAACTTGTAATATCCAATACTGAGCCACTGGTGTTTTCCAAAATATTCTATACCTGCAATTCTTCATTCTTCCTTAGTTTTTTATAATATCACCCTTCCAGTTTACCAGCTAAAAATATTAGAGTTCTACTTTATTACTTTCTTTTTCCCTCATACCCAGTTCTATCCACAGACTATTCTATAAATTCTGTCTTCAAAATATTTTCAGAACCTGGCCACTCATTTCTATCTCTGTTTTCAGGACTCTAGTTCTAGTTACCATCATTTTTGCCTGGATATTTAAACTTGTCTCATAATTGCCTCCCCTCCCACGAAGTTCATTCTCAGTAGAGCAGAATAAACCCATTGAAACAGAAAGCAGCTTATGTTATAACTCATCATTTCATTTGAATAAAAGCCAAAATCTTAAAAGTAGTTTAGCTCCATATCTCTTCTGATTTCAGCTGCTATTGCACTCTGGTTTGACTATCTCATTTCAGCCACAGGGTCATGCTTTCTATTTCTCAAAATGACCAGGGATACTCCCAAATAAGAGAATTTCTTTTGGCTTTTTCCTCTGACTGGAAAGAATATCTGTTTGGCTCACTTCACATTAATGACATCTGTGTACAAAAGTTACCTTTTAATGAGGCCCACCTTAATCACATTATATAGTGTTATAATTTATCAATTCAACACCAGCAAATGTTAGTGATATTCATTACCTCATTTTTTCCCTCATGTGATTTATTATCTTTAATTAACATTTATCCATTAATTTATTTAGTTGTTATATTAATTATTCCCTATCTATCTTTATAGAATGCACACGCACTGGAAGGTAGGATTTTTATCTGTTTTCTTCATTTATATTTTCCAAGCATAAAGACCAAGGCTCAGGATACAGAAGGTACCAATAAATATTTAGTCAATGACTAAATTTAAACAGAACAATTAATATAATTGACCAATAGGTCTATGTGTTAACAAAATAAAATCAACTATTGAAGAGTACACATAAGCATATAAAACATATATATATATATAAATTGAAATCAAACTGGATCACTGAAGAAAGTTCATAAATTTAGGTAATTAATATCAGAAATATCAGAAAATCACATGTTCTGACCATAACGAAATTTAGATAGAGATAATAATGAAGAAAGACAAATTTGTAACATAACTGTACATTTGGAAACTCATAAACATAATTGTAAATAATGAATGAGTTAAAAAAAGAATAGCAATCAAATTGTAAAGTACTGTAATCTGTGCTATGAGGGAACTTTACAGCTCTGAATATTTATATTTCTAAATATCATAATTCCAAGAAGAAATAATAATCAAATTTTAAAATAATGTGAGCTGTTTCATGAGAAAAATGTGTAGTCTTAAATGCTAGTAACAAAAAATAAGAAAGACTAAAAATGCATTTTTAATTCGCTTGTTAAGAAGTTACAAAAATAATGACAAAAACAGTTTAGTACCTATATTTTTTCCATATATTTTATTGTTTCAGGTCTTTTATTGAGGACCTCAGACTTAGAGAGGATTTTATGAATTTGACCTCAAAGGCAAGGGAAGTAAAAACGAAATTAAATGAATGGGGCTATATTAAACTAAAAAGTATCTGCACAGCAAAAGAAATCAACAAAACAAAATATTAACCAACTTAATTAGAAAATATATTTGAAATGATACTTTCAATAAGAAGTTAAAATCCAAAATATATAAAGAACTCATACAACTCAACAATAACAAAAAAATCCAATAAAAAAGAGCAGGGAACCTGGACAGACGCTTCTCCCAAGAAGACATGCAAAGGGCCAACAAATATATGAAAAGATGCTCAACTTCACTAGCTATTAGGAAAATGTAAATCAAAACTACAATGAGATACTATCTCACATCTTTTAGAATGATTATTAACAACAAGACAGTTATAACAAGTGTTGGAGAGATTGTGGGGAAAAGGGAACCCTCATGTACTGCTGATGGGAATGTAAATTGGTCTAGCCACTATAGAAAACAGTATGGAGGTTCCTCAAAAAATTAAGAATAGAATTACTTTATTACCCAGCAATCTCTCTTCTGGGTATCTACCCAAAAGACTTGAAAATGTTTACCCATGAGGATAATTCCCACCCCCGACATTTATTGTAGCATTATTCACAGTGACCAAAATGTGGAAACAATCAAAGTATCCTTTAGTAGATGATTAGATAAAGAAAATGTGGTACATATATATAATGGAATATTACTCAGCCATAAGAAAAGGTGAAAGAATTCCATTTGTAACCACATGGACAGATCTCGAGAATATCATGCTAAGCAAAATAAGTCAGATGGAAAATGTCAAGAACCATGATTTCCCTCAGATGTGAGATATGAAATTGAAAACAACAAATGAATAAGACAAACAAACAAAAAATCGTAGACATGGACAACAGTGTAGTGGTTACCAGAAGGAAAAGGGGTTAAGAGGAGGTAGAAAAGAGTTAAGTGGTTAAGTATATCGCAAACATTTTTTTTTTTTTTTGTAAAGGGTCAGATAATGAATATTTTAGCCTTTGCAGGTTTTATAGTCTCTGTTGCAACTACTCACCTCTGCAGGTGCAGTACTAAATCACCTATAGAAAACACATAAATAAATGATTACCACTGTATTCCAATAAAACTTTATTTACAAAAACACTGTTAGTAGTCCAGAATTAGTCCATGAACCATAGTTTAACTGTGGTTTACATAATTATGTTGAAACAACTTAAAGAAGAAGAACCTGAGAATCTATTCTACTTTGGATTATATTCAATTTCAATTTACAAAACTGATATTTACAAAAGCATTTTATTACACTTTCCAGTCTTAATCATTCATTATCTTTTAATTTCTACCACACATACATCTTCTTTCTCACATGAAATAACTTAGATACCTCACTCTTGCTTTCGAAATAGCCCATTTCCAATCAAAGAATAATTCCACATATCAACCGACAAATTATATAGACATGCTTTCATGATCTCATGTGTATTCACTCATTATATACTCCAAATATCCTTCCATATTTATTATGGAAATCTGGTAAATGTGTAGAATCTCCCTATGGTAAAATGTCAAGGGAAATAGTGGTACATGAAATTCAAATTGATGGAGCCTCACAGTACCGAACATTAGCTTGTCAAACAAATGTGAAGATTTATTCTTTTTGTTCTATGCTCATAATACAGTGCTTAAAGAATGCAAAAAAGAATAAATGAAACCAGTATAAAAGCCTTAAGGATTTTTTTAACATTTGCACCTTGTAGACTTCACTTCTTTTAGGCAATGAAATCTCAAATTTATTTGGTTACCCTTAGAAGAAAAGAAATTACTGTGACATTCCCCAAACATTTGTGATTGTATCCATAGGCAGCTTTAGAGCCTCTACTTCATTAAGACTGCATTATGTAGATACTGTTGTCTGTTAAAGTCATGGTAAACACTGCTTACAACCAGTTGTTCCTTTCTTATACCATCACCGAACTGCTTAGAGTAGATCATTTGTTGGCTTAAATCTACACACATTATTTATGCCACTCAAACAATAAATATATTTATCTGTAAATACTCCTAATGTGAATTTTGAGTAATATGATTTACCTCTGACAGAATTACATTTCAAGTTACAAAATCCATTCTTGACAAAAGACTTAAACTACTATTGAATATTTATATCACTATGTATTGACTTTGAACAGTGACTGGTTAAGAGGATTTGTTTTTTCCTCTATGTGACATGGCATTATTAAAAATGTTAAAGCACTATCAGTCTACTGCAGCTGTTGATTGTTCAATTACACTGCTTCAATGTTAGGCATTTAAAGTGAATGTCATCCTCTTCCTAAGTAAATAATGATATTTTCATCTTTGAATTTTATTCAGGCAGGTATTTAATCTGTGGTTCACTGATATGCATGTGCGTATTTTAGCATCCTTAAATCCCCTGAAATTATATGCACGATGTGCATGTGATTTTTTTTTCCTAGTAGATAAAAAGAAGATCTATGGATATCAGTAAATTAAAAAATAGAACACTTGAGCCCAAATGATCATTAATAGAAAAATGATTGCTATGATGTTAGGATTGACAATATAACTTTTTTTTCCATTTTCTTACTTTTTATAATACTAAAACATGTTTTAACTTGATTGTGATAATTTAGATCCAAACTATTTTATTTTTGGATTGAAAGCCTTTAAATTGACATTCAACATTATTTTATTTCTGGATTAAAAGCCTTTAAATTATCATTTAAAGACAGATAATTTTCATATCACATGCAGAAAGGTATTAAATGATTTCAGAGACATAACAGCATAACCATGCCTTTTGCTAAAATCAATAAATAACATTATGTGACAAATGAATATGTCATAAGAGAATTTATCATTATGCTTTTAATGACATGTGACCCTATAACATAGGACAGCTATAAGGAATTCTTTTCAGGCTTGTCATGTAATAAAGCTTTTCAAAGGTCTGTGCCAGGGCACCGTTTTTTTGTTTGTTTGTTTTTTTGTTTTCCCACTATATGCCATTTATAAAAGCCCAAACAAATTTTTGTTAGATGCTTGATTGATTTTGTCATTTGAATGGCTTTCTCCTTCAAAGTATTTTTAAGCCACAAAATCAAGCCTTTAGAGCATATTCATCTAGTGAATAGGTCTGGACTAGGCTGGAAGAGAACTAATAGGGCATATTTATAATTATCCTTATATACCTAATTCATGTTAAAAGAGTCCTGGTTCAGAAGAATGAATAAAATGAAAGACACTTAACCTTCTTGCAAATTTAGTTTCATCATTTATAAAACCTCTTCTAGTTTGAAAAGGCTATGATGTCGGCTTCAAGAAGGTCTAGCAAATGAACCATTAAAGCAATACTGCATTGATCAGGATAATGAATTGAACAGGATGTAATGAGTATCAGTAATTCCATCTCAGAAGAATCAAGCTATTAAACACCAAAGGTCAATTTCAGTCATCAACTACTCAGATATTCTCATTTCAGTTACTCGGTAAATTTATGTGAGCAGAATCTGGACCTGTATACTTGATTCAATAATCTTGTACAGGAACAAATTTGGGTACAATGTCTCATGGTAATGAGGCAGACAACTCATCATTTCCACCAGGCTTATTTAATTGGCCTAAGAACAGTCCTTGTTAAATATTATAATTGGAAGGATGATCCACTCCTCAGTTCCACAGAGCAAGAGAAACAGTAGACTTCAGTAGAGGTGAATCTGAAACATGAATCTTCTAAAATGAAAAAAAAAAAAAGTGAGTGCTTTCAAACTGAGATGATCTACTAAAAAGGAATAATATAATTTAGCTTGATTTTAATTATATCGAAGCACTTGACTATGTATTCGATTTTGCAATGTGTATATATTTTATTTATGGACTTTTATTTCCCTTTTTTCAGTGAAATGGCACACATAATCGCTTATATTTAGAAACGTAATGTGCTACAACTGTCAACATTTAAAAAATAAGTTCAAGGATGCTAGTGAGACAGTTGCCTCCATCAAAATATATTTAAAAATAAATATGAGCAATTAATGTTAAGAAATACAAATATAATACAAAGCACCTCCTGGGGAAAATATTACAGATGTAAGAGGGTTGTCAAATGAGAGAAATAACTAAAACATATCTTCTCTTTGCTATCATTATGGTCAGTTAGAATGTTCTTTTAGATCATTTTTACTGGAATAACTATCTAAAAATTTTGTCTTAATACTAGTCTTTTTTATTCCCTTACAAATGAAATGATTTCTTCTTAAAAATTCTCAAGAACTAAAAAGCATACCAAAAGAAATATTCAAGGAACAACATATTTATTTTAGGAATAGCATAATTATTAACCATAATAAAGTAATCAAATATATGGGCATGCTTGAGCTGCCTCACAAAAGATAGTTACAATAGCAATACTATAACCTTTATATCTTTTTTTATTTTAAAAATTATTTTATATTAGATTCAGATATACAGTATAATGCTTAGACATTTATATCATTTATGAAGTGGTCTCCCCAATTACTCTAGCACCACCTAGCTCTACACACAGCCATTACAATAATATTGACTATATTCCCTGTGCTGTACTCTAAATCCCATGAATATTTTGTAACTACTAATTTATACTACTAGTCATTTTTTTAAGAACTTTGAGCATTATGGTTTATTTTCTTGAGGTAGAAGGTTTGAGCAGCGTTCATGTAAATAAATATATAAATTGAACATCTAAACAATTTACATTTAAAAATCATATATCTGCTTATTGAAGAACACCGGCAGATATAGAAAAGAAAGATAAAAGAAGAAGAAAAGGATATTTTTGTAGAGGAACTGCCATTACAATTAAGCCTTTGAAAATATAAATGCATGAAGCAAATATTTGAGTACTTTTGCTTTTCATTCTTAAATACAGTTCTCTCTTTTGTGACTTTCCAGGGGACCTAGAGAAAATTTTAATTATTTTACAATATTCTTTAGAGATCTGATTTAAGATTTTTTAAAATAGAAAACCAAGAAAATTATCACTATGATTACATAGTTTTGTTCAAATTACTAAGAGTAGCATAAAATTTTGTTTGGAAAAAAGACTTTAACTGATTTAGTTCAAAATTCTCACTTTATTTGAGAAAATAGAAATGCAATAATTAGGTGCCTTCCATTTCAGTGCTTTTCCCTAATTTCAGGGTTACCAATGATTGAGAATCTGATGATTAGATAAGTAGAAAGGTATATTCTAAAGAATGGTCCCCTTCAAATCCTAACTAAATTACCTTGATTCTTTAATATAAGACAGAATTAGCCTGAAACACAACTATTCTTGACATAAAAAAGATGTATTTTCAAGGCTTTCCTGTGGAGATAGAAAACCATTTCATTTAAACCAGGTGTACATAGTTGTATGGCTTCTAGGTTCTCTTAGAAGAATGGTAGTACATAAAAGTTGAAGTTTTAGACTATAAAGTTATGTATTATATGTCACATTATAGCATAGATTCCAGACATTCTTTTTAGTTAACTTAATATTTTATCAGTATTGGTACATGCAAAGTTCGGTTCCCCAGCAATATGAGTCCAATAAACACTTAATACCACATGAGCTGCATGTTCAGTCAGGATTAAAGACCAAAAGAAAATGATATAAACCACAAACAAAGATAATGTTCATCAGTTCATTTAGACACAGGATATGGAAGTTAAAGGGAAAGATTAAAGTTTACTGGGCTAAAGCCCTGGGATTTTGTCAATTGTCCAACTCAAGTGGGGATGAAAGGAAAAATAACTAGGATTATTGAATGCTTATTATGTGACAGGTGCATTATATATATCTGGAAACTGGGTGCCAATCTGTAGTTGGCTGCAAATTCTTCTTCCTTTATAGGAGAAAAATGATCCCCTGTTTTGAGTGCACAGTGAACCTCCTTGTATTGCTTAAGAGCATGTATTATATGGCATTTGGCTAGCCTTACCAGTATATCTGTCCCCTGCAGTGAGAGAACAGGATCTTCATCTGTATCCAGAGAGGTGTGTTCAGTCCATCACCCTGAGTTGGCTATCAGTAGGTGCGTGCTGGTATGGGAGACTTGTACACACTACAGACACCGATATCATTGTATCTCTTCTCCTTTCTGTGAGTAAGCAATGTTTTACCAGTTATTTATGGGTTGGCTCTTCCTTGGCTACTTCCAACCCATAGAAAATGATGTGAATCCATGTCTGTGAGCTCCTCCTTCTAGTGGTTGGCATTGTTATGATTTTTGCTACCCCTCCATACAATAGGAATTCTAACCCAGGACTGGTAGCTAGATCTTTCTGCTCTGTTTTATGTCTGTTAGATCTAGTTGGTTTATTGTGTTGTTCAAGTCCTCTGTTCCTTTACTTATCTCATGTCTGGTTGTTCTATTCATTATTAAAAATAGGATATTGTGGTATCCAACTATTATTGTAGAAATGCATATTTCTCCTTCCAAATATGTAAATGTTTACCTTATATATTTTGATGATTTCTTATTGGTGACACAAATGTTCATAATTTTTATATCTTCTTGACATATTTAACGTTTCCTTAATAAATAATGTCTTTTTTGGTCTCGTTAAATTTTTGATCTAAAGTTTATTTTGTCTTAATAAAGCCATACCTATTCTCTTTTGGTTACTATTTGCATAGAATATCATTTTTTAACCTTTTACTTTCAACCTCTTTGTGTCTTAAGATCTAAAGTATATAGTTGAATCATGTTTTGTTTTTTGTTTTTTTTAATGTGTGTTCTACCAACTATAACTATAATCTAGTTATAGTTAAATTAATTACTGATGAATAGAGGCTTCTGCTGTTATTTTGCTATTTGTTATTTTCTGTATGCCTTGTAGCATTTTTGTTTGTTTGTTTTGTCTCTCATTTCCTGTATTACTGTCTCTTTTGTGTTTAGCTGATTTTTTTTCTAGTGAAAGTTTGAAATCTTTTCCCATATAATTCTTTTGCATATATTTTATAACTATTTCTTTTCTCATTATAATGAAGATTACATTTAATGTTGTAACAACATACACTCTGATTTGAATTTATACCAGTTTAATTTCAATAACGAACTACTGATTTACGGCTCCATCCCGACTGTTTTTGTTAATGATGTCAAAAAATTACATATTTGCATATTGTCTGCCCCGAATCATAAAGGAATAATTTTAATGCATTAGTCTCTTAAATTATTTAGAAAAGAAAATGAGGAATTACAAGCCAAAGTTACAAAATACTAGCTTTTAGACTAATAGTTTTTTAATGTGTTAGTTTCTTAACTCATGTAGAAAACAAAAATTAGTTATAACCCATTGTTATAATAATGCTAGCTCTTATAATTTCCCATGTATTTACCTTTACTGAGATTTTTATTTTTTTATATGGCTTTTGAGTTACTGTTTAGTATTCTTTCACTACAACCTGCAGAAATACCTTTAGAACTCTTTTTAGGACAGGCCTTGTGATAATAAACTCCCTCAGGTTTTATTTATCTAGGAATGTCCAAATTTCTCCTCTATTTGTAAAGGGCAGTTTTGGTAGACATAAGATTCTTTTTTGGCAGTTTTTTGTTTTGTTTGTTTGTTTTTCTTGTAGCATTTGAATATATTGCCTCACAGCCTTCTGGCTTCCAAAGTTTCTGATAGGATATCATTATTGAGGATCCTTTGTCTGTGATAATTCACCTGTCTTTTGCTGTTTTAAAGATTCTCTCTTTGCCTTTGTTTTTCCACAGTTGAGTATAATATGTCTTGATGAGAGTTTCTTTGAAGTCATCCCGGAGAGGGAGAGGAATGGTGACTGCGCAGAAGTGTAGTTAGCATTTTCCCTTGGCTCTTCCTCAAATGACGCAATGAAGAATCACAAGTCATTGAGATATAATAGTTTTATTAAAAATTTATTTTAGAAAGACAAAGAATGCCCCAAGGAGACACATGGAGAAAGACAAAGTATGCCCCAAGGAGGCATATCTTCCCAGTGCTGTAACCCACATGAAAAGGCCACAAAAAAGAGCCCAGAAGGGCAAAAAGAACTCAGAAGTGGGAATGTCTATATTATATATGGGCCATGATGGGTGGTTCCAAAGGCTTTCCTAGGTGATTTGCAAGTCATTTTGATTGACACCTAGCTGCTATATAACTCTTTGCCTAGTGTGCATGTGCATATGCAGAATACAATGTTATAATTAGATTAATGAATTTCCAGACATAAACATAGTATTATAATGAAGCTTAAATTGTAGGCAAATTAGGGTACCTTCTGCGCAGGTGTCTGTAGCCAGATTAAACAAGCTATAGATTATGGCCTTCCTGTCCTTTGTCTCTGGAGATGCAGGAGGGATTCTCTAATACCCAATAGGGTGTTCTTTGAGCGGTCTCTAGATTGGGCCCCTATTCTTTTGTTCCCCCTGTCACTCACGTCTGACTAGCTACCTAGCAATCCTACATGGATTTTATTGAACTTCTTGGTGTTTATATTCAGGTCTTTCATCATATTTAAATTTATATTAAATGGTACTGCTTTTTCAATTGCATTTTTTGATAATCCATAAGACATTATATTTTCATTTATCTCATAAATGTTCTCTTGATTTTTAAAATAGTTTTCTTGTACTTCACAGAAACCATGTGATTCAGTGAACTGAAATGAGAACTAATCAGTCTGGGACTATATAGCTTCTAATATACACTTATTTTGCCAGTAAAGCTATATGTGAACTCTACATTTCCACCGTCATCCTTTGGGGAAATCATAATTAACACTTCTATGAAATAGAAATGTCAAAAGGACTCAGAAAAATACACCATGCAACTAAAGCTCCAAAAATGAAGTATGTTATTTTAATCCGGATAGGCCAGAAACATTCATAGATTCATTTAATTTTGCAATTTCATATCCTTGGTTTCTGAAGGTAAATGTCAAAATGGCAATTTTATTGAAGTTTAATTTTTATTTAATACCGGCTAGACTTTTATTCAACATCATAAACATTTATTAGTATTTTGGCAATTTTAGCAACCTGCCTAGTATTTCACCAGCCTGTTAGTTTGTTTAATTCATAAAGAACCCCATAAATGACTCTTCTCTTTTGTATATTTTCTTTCTCTTGATGCTATATTTTTTTCTGTGTTATAAATTGTCTGTAGACTATGTATGACAACAAAACATTTTAATGCTTTGAGAAATAAAATTGTATTTCCATTTTTGAAACATTTCTGAAAAATAATGTTCTCAGTTCTTCTCAAGGGCAAAATTCTTATTATCATGTTTTATAATACACCATTAATAAATAATAGTGTAGAAACAATATGATCATCTACTATATTCTCTTTAGCAATGCCAAAATTTAAGATTTTTTCTCACATGATATAATGTTTTTATGGTCCTCACAACATAAAACTGCTTATTTTGCTAGCATTTCCCAACAGCCAGTCGCACATGTTCAGATTTAGTGTTCTTTCATGAATTGAGTTCAAGTAAATGGAAATGATTATTTTTTCTAAATACTTGCTGATTAATAGTCTAGTTGTCAGTCTTTTAAAACCAGACTTTTCCCCATGTGGTTGCCAGAAAAAAAAAATTATCTTAATTATACTATTGTAGATCAGAAAGCAATTTTAAATTAGCAACTCTGGATTCAACATTCCTAATTGACAGAGAAAAAGAGAAAATAAAAGCCCTAACTGTGAACTCTTACAGGTATGTCATCTGTAGATTGAACTCCTGGAGTGTCTTTAAATCATTGCTCATTACTGCAGATACAAGAATGATTAAGGCTTTATTGTTGCCTTCAAAAATGCATAAAATATACTGTCTACTAAGTCAGGAAGATTATATGTACATGTAATATGATAAAATGTATGTAAACTACTATACAAGAGTATATTTGAGTATAATAGAGTATAATAATTATATTTGGGAGCCCAAAAGAAATGACAGCCAGAACCTGCCAGAAGAGAGGAGAAAAAGAAAAAGTCAGGTTATAGAAAGTTTTATAGAGAAGTCATCAGTTCAGTTTATCTTTAAAGATGACTTCATAGCTTTATGGTTTTGCTTGTTTTCATATAAACATGTATGTGCATGCACACACACACACACACACACACACACACACTATAATGAAGATGAAGGCTGGTAAAAGAAACATGATGAAAAAAAGATGAAGGCTGGATTAAATACCTATCCTGAAGAGACATTTTGAGTATTAAAATTTGGCCCCTAATTGTTCTGTTCAGTTGGCTCAGAGCTACGTACTGCCAGAAGGCAGAACATTATTTTCACTTACATTTAATTTAACTTTAAATTCACCTGTTAACTGAGTTGTAAGTGCTTAATATATAGTGTCAAGTAATTATAATCAGGGACTTAACATTTAAAAGTATATGTACCTATATATCTCTAATTAATCACAGGTGTGGTGAATCAGTTGGCAGCAAGAAACGGCTATTTAAAACAAAATATGTAAAATAGTAAAATAACTAAAAGAATAACTTGCTTTCGACACAAATAAACTAAAAAGTCCTCCTGTTATATCTGTTCTCACTTGTTATTGGAGAGGATAACCAAGCATATGATGGCTGGGAGATGATCCTTCCAGTAGAATTTCAGTGTATTAGTTCAGGCTGCCATAACAAAATAACATATACTGGCTGCCTTAGAAAAAAAAACACAAATTTCTTTCTCATAGTTCTGGAGGGTGGAAGTCAGAGATCAGAGTGCCAGCATAGTCAGGTTATAAAGAGGGCCTTCTTGCAGACTGCCAACTTGTCCATGTATCCTCATATGGTAGAAAACGATAAGAGAGCTCTCTGGAGTGTCCTTAATAAGAGCACTAATTTCATTCATGAGGGCTCCACCCCATGATCTAATCACCTCCCAAAGGTCACACTTCCTGATACTATCACATTGGGAGTTAGGATTTCAACATATGGATTTTGGAGGGACACAAATAGTCTATAACATTCACCTGGATTAAAATTATTAGAATTAGGTATGTTTTGAAAATTTCCTATTTGTATAAAAATTTATTATATACCTGATATTAGAGTCTAAATTTTATAAGAACTTTACTTGTAACATGTTTTTTATTAATAAAATTTATTTGTGATTACGTCTTATTTTGTATTATTTATATGAATTCTAAATTTTATATGTATATATACATATATATATGGTAAATATTTTTCAAAGATGCTAATTCCAAATTTAAAAAAATAAAAAGTATTTCTATCTAGAAATTAGAGATAAAGAAAAAATCCATAGGTTTTCATGGTAAAATAATAATACTTCTCGAGTATAGAGCTCTAAATCAGTTATAAATGCTAAAAGAATATGTTCCCATTACACACACACACAAGCACACACAAGCACACATGCAGAAACTTTTATTTTTATACATTGAAATCGTAGTTAATTTTTGGTTTTAATCTGTGAGCCTCCACATGAAAGACAGATTACTTTTTACATCATACGGGGAATGTTTTAAGAAGTTCCCGGCTCAGGAAAGATAATATTGCTGTAATGGCCATTGTGTATATGCTGCTTGGCCTCAAGATCACTGAATTCCTGACAGCCCAGTAGGGCCCCAAAATGACAAAAACAAACAAACAAACAAACAAACAAAAACCCCTAATATTTAATTTTCAGTTATAAATCGTGTTGTAGAATTTAGCACAGTAAGTGACTTATGTCCTAGACTCATTGTAATAAATGAATAAGACAAACTAAAATCATATGAATATATTTCTTTAAATTTTGATAATCAAATTTTTACATATGAATTAATATCTAAATAGGTTTATGTTCTTTCATAGTTCTGTGCTGGCAAGTCTCTCTTAGACTTTAGGGAGGATTAGGATTTTTAATCCCCTTGCCTGTAAGAATTGTAAATTTTTCAATTCTTCCATTAAAAGTAATAAACTCAAGATAAAGCACTTCACACATTTGAATGACAAACTCCAAACGTAAAGCCTACTATGTTGTCAATGAAGAGAAAAACAATCTCATCAATATTCTTTGTTTAAATTTTATTTCTTGACTCTTGTTCACTTTATTCTGTACTTTGAAGTTCATATTGTTATTTAGGGAAAGGTTTTCTATTCCACTGGTGATATTTTGAATAGCTAACACAAGTCTTTAATAAATTTCCCTGTCCAAATCATTTCTTATTTGGTGTTACTTCAAAAATTCTTCTATTTCATCTATTATATTGTGCTAACCAAATTGTCCTGCCCTACTGTGTAACTTTTCTTCATATCCAAAACAAAGGTCATATTTCAAATGATCTTTGTGTCCCCTTTCATTTCTATTGATAAAACCATCGAAGATTAGCATTATAATTTTAACTATACAACAAAAAATTAAAATGTTATCTTATTTGATCTCCATGATTGTTTAAAGCATAAATTACTGTGCTCTTGTATAGGTAAAGAAAATGAGCCTTATAGATATTACCCAAATAAAGCCATGTGTTGAAAAGCTAAATGTAGACTTCATAAGAGATAGTTTTGGAGATATTTGGGTGCATGATAAGAACAATAGCATTTCCTACTAAAATTTGAACTTTTTTCAGTAACATATACAAATGTCCACTAATATGCGCAAATAAGACAATGTTAATTTTGTAATGATACATATTAATAATGTATTATACACTTTAAAATACACATAGAACTAAAATTCATGAAAATATAGTAAGTTTGCATAAAATGTCCATACATTATAAAATTCACATTTTTTAAAAGCACATAGAGAATTTACCAAATTAGATCACATGCTATTTCATAAGTCTCAACAAATTGCAAACATAAAATACAAAGAATAAAAAGAAAAAAGAAAAAGGAATTTAAATTTAGAATATGTTTTCTGAACACGTGGAATTAAGCTAGATTAAACAAAATATATCTATAAAACAAACCCAAATTCTTAGGAATTATAAACTTACTTTTAAATAATCCATGAGTCAAACAAGAAATATAAATAAATTGTAATATATTTTTTATTAAATGTAAAATAATGAATGCTTGACATATCAAATCTTTTGAGATACATCAAAAGCTTGGTATGGTGGAACATTTCTTATAAAATTAAACACGTTGAAAATCAATTATTTGAACTCTGTTCAGAGGAAGCTAGAAATAAGAACAGCAAGTAAAATCTAAAGAAAAAAGAAGAGAAAAAAATATGACCATTACAGAAATGGAGAATTCATTTGAGAAAATTCAATACTCCTTTTCATAATAATCTAGGAAACTAGGAATAGAAGAATTATTCCATAATCTGACAAGGATATTTATAAAAACCTAAGAGAAACATTATAATTGATGAAAACTTTTCTCTTAAATAAGATGAGAAAGAATGTTCTCTCATTATTTTATAAATATTGTAGTAATAATGTATATCTATATCCACATATATATACATATGTACATACATATAATCACTGAAAATGAAAAAATATGAATAATTTGCACATTACACAATAATATGCCTAGAAAATCCAAAATAACCTTCAGAAAACTATATGAAAAATAAATATAGAAAGTTATTTAAGTTAATAAAATTTTTTAAAAAATTTCTGACAAGCAGAAGACTGAAAAGAAACTAAATGGTATAATTTAAAATATGATAAAAATATGTTAAAATAAGTCTAATAAAATATGTGAAGACCTTCAACATGGAAATCTAAACAACTATATTGATAAAAGAAAAAGTCTAAATAAATGGAAAGATTGTTCATTATAAGACCCAATATTGCAAAGATCAAAGATTAAAGATCTTCTTTAATTAATCTATAGATTCACTATAATTCTCATTTAAACTCCAAGACATTTGTTTTTTAACTTACAAAATCTAAAATTTCAATAAAAATACAATGGCCCAAATGTAACTAAAGCAATCTTGAAGGTAAACGAAAATAAAGTAGAAGTATGAGTTCTACCAAGAAACATTACTAAATTAAGGCAAAGGAAAATCAATGCAAGGTTAAATCCAAACCAAAACAAACAAACAAAAAATACCAACAAAAGTCTGACCAATAGAATGGAATTGTAAATCCCTAAAATAGAATCCCACATATACAGTCATCTGATTTATGATGCTATCTAGTGCAATGGACAATATTTTTCTCTATAAATAGTCTAGGACATTGGCTATCTATACAATAACAAATATATCTTGGCTTTTATATTCCTCTGTACTTATAAACATAAATTTCAGATAGATTGCAGATCTAAATATATAAGATAAATATTAAAATTCTTAGTAGAAAACATAGGTGAACGTGTTTGTGACAGAGTAGGTAAAGACGATTTTGACACAAAAAACAGTAATTATAAAAGAGAAACTATTAAGTAGACAATATTAATATTAATAATTACTATTAATCAAAATATGCCTTAAGGGACATGGAGACCAACTCATAGAACAGAATAATTTTCTATTTTGATAGATCCTTAGAGAAATAGATGAAGTAGATGATAGAGTTAGAGAGTAGATAGATGGATATAAAACAAGGAATTCACAACTTGAATACATAAATATTTCTTACATATCAATAAGGAAGAAAACTCAACATCTTTTTGGATAAAAGACAAACAACAATTCACAAAAAGAGAATACCCACATAACTATTAAACCACTTCATTAGCCATCAGGAAAATGTAAATTAAATACTCAGTGATATATCAGTATATATACAAACAATACAAAATGGAAAATACATGTTGGAAGAACTGACAATTTTCTTGTCTCAGAGTCTTATATACATCAATTACATATGTCTACAATGTTCTAACTGCAACCTTTCACCTGGCTAAATACTCTACACATGTCAACTGAAAGTTCATCCCCTTAGGGATGAAATCCATGATTATACCATGTACCTTATTTTGCCCCTCACATTGCTATTTACTCTGTCATAGCACACAGTTCATTTCCTTATTGAATTGGTCACACTCTAATATTACTCTGCCACTCACTTATTTAATTGTTGCATTCTCATTTTCAACCTCAAATAAAAAGTTCCAAGAAAGAAGAAACCTTGTTTACATTGTTCAGGAGAGCTAGACCCAAACACTAAATTTCAGATGCCAAACACTGATAAATATTTTAATAAATTAGTGGAAATTATGTTATATAAAACTAAATACTAGTTATATAATTCAAACATAAATTTTAAAATATGTTATTTTAGGAGCAATGAGAACTGACAATTATTTTGATTTACAGCAATTTTTTCTAAGAATATATAGGCAAAGAATATTAAAGATTACCTCAAACACCTTATTTTACAGATAAGAAAATTCATATCTAAACAGATAAATTTAGCCAGTGTCAGATATTTTAAAATAATAATTTCTAAGTGACTTATTTTTAAATTCTATAAACTTTCTAAAGTAAAAGTACTTAGATTAAAAAAATTCTTATTGGGATTATATACTCTATTATATTCTCTGTTGAACAATTCCCTCTACTTTGGAGATTCTGCCAGAAATTATGAAAGAGCTTTTGGAAAATAAACTATTTGTTAAATGGATAAGAGATAGGATATTATTAACAGAAAAAAAATGAATTGTAAATAAAAATTTATCAAAGAAATAACATTGATTTCCAGGCCAGTAAAACAATGGGATAGATAGGAAATTGTTTTGTGATTAGTGTGAACATTTCTTATATTTGATATAAATAATAAAATTTTCCAGGTACAAATATTATAGGATTTCATTTCTCCAAGAGTCAAATAATATGAAAATATGTCTTTTGTATTCTCAAGAAAATAAATCTGGAATGATTATAAATTTTTTTAAAAAATTTTTATTCAAGTATAATTAACATACAATATTATATTAGTTTTAGGTGTATAACATAGTGATTTGACATTTATATACTTTATGATATGATCAACATAATAAGTCTAGTAAGAATTTGTCTTTGTAAAAAGTTATTACAGTATTAATGACTATATTCCCTGTGCTCTACATTACATTCCACAGCTTATTTATTTTATAACTGGAACTTTGTTTTTCTTATTCCCCTTCACCTTTTTCACAAATTTTCCCCACCCACCTCGCTTCTGGCAACGAGCAAATTGTTCTCTGTATCTATGAGTCTGTTTCTGTTTTGTTTGTTAATTTGTTTTACTTTTTAGATTCCACATATAAATGAAATTATACACTATTTTTTGTATTTCTCTGTCTAACGTATTTCATTAGACATAATACCCTGGGTTTCATTTTTTAAAATATTTGTGAGCATTTTTTCCTTTCATGTTTTAATCAGCATTATCAAACTACAGTTAAAAAACAAAGTCCCTTTCTAGCAGGGAATTTCTGCCTCTGGAAATGCTTTTGTACATTTCCACAACTAAACCTTCTCTGAAGGAAGGCTAATTATAGGCTTCAATATGCACCTGGGTGAAAATTAACTTTTAAGCAGCCTTTAAAATAAATGGTTTTTAATTATTATCATTATGCAAAAACTACATAAATGCCTTTAATTGTACTTATAAAGTAACATTTGCTATAATCACCTCTAATATCCAGGAGCAACCACAGGGTTTTCTTTTTTTTCTTATTAAAATAAAAATAGAAGGAACTCTCATTATTGATTCACTGGTCATTTTATTTTATTTTACAAGCACAGATATTATAATTGAAATATATCAATGGCTAAAATTTAACATGTATTGAATACTAGTTACTTAAAATTGAACTTAAAATAGCTTGAAAATATGTTTCATTACTGGAAGAAGATTAAATGTCAAGATACAAGCTATTCAAACTATAATGTTGAATTTTATAATTTCATTAGGCTTAGACATTGGGCATAATGCTTTTATAGAAAAGTAAGATTGGACATACACATTTTAAAAGTGAGAATGTTTTATTTATTTAAAAATTATTTGATGCTACTATATTTTTATTCTCTTTTAAGAAATAATATTACTTGAAATTGCTATGTGTGTGTCTGCATATGAGTCAGAGAACAAATTTTGTTTTCACAAAAATTTACTAAAAGATAAAATGCACTACAGGTCTATTTTTCACTTGAACTTAGCCAAACAATTTTTAGAAAACACTTGCAAACAAACCAAAAACACCTTTAAAAGTAGTAGCTTGAGGTAGAAATGACGAAAGGGTTGGAAAAGAAAGAGGCAGTATCCTGTGATAATATAAGGTGGCATGGCAGCTGATTCGACTTTTGTTTTTCTTTTGATATTTTTTCTCCTTCTCCAGCTACTTTTAATAAGAAATGTGTGAAAGATAATGATATATTTTACAAATATTGTTTGCAAATTTTTATTTTGGGATAGAAAATATATTATTCCAGACAATTATTAAAAAAAAAAAATAGCTATTAGGATAATGATTAGATTCAATTAAACTCTAAGGTTTCTTTTTAATATTAAATGTAATCACAAATCTAGTAACAAAAATTCTGATGTTAATTTATTGACTCAAATATGCTTAATTATGTTTATAAAATTTAAATATCTAAATTATTGACTATCTTTCTTAGCAAACTTAATGGAAAGTGCAAAGCTATGGCTTGGTAGGTATCATAATAATCATTACATTAAAGGATTTGGAGGTAAAAGCTGAGATGTGCGATTATATCTTTGCACTCTGCTTCAGATTATTTCTAGCCTTTGTTTGGAATAGAATTTGTATCCCATTTGTCCTTGATACATCAAACAACTAGTCCTGCATAGAAGTGTAAACTTCCTGGGTTGGCATCAGTCAGAATCTAGTTAAGAAAACAGAAACTACTCTTTGTCTTTCAACAAAGGGATATTAATCACAGATTGATAAAATTAGGTATATGTGGTTTAATGTATTAGTACTTCCTTTAGACTTTTGCATGATTCCATGCTATTTTGCTGAATGGATATTAAGGAGTTAAAGTTAGTTGTTTTCTTCCCCTGAGATATTTTAAAACTATTTTGGGGGGAATGATAACAATGCTTTTAAAGGGCTGTTTTTGTTATTTCTTGAATAATTAACTACATACATTAATAATAAACACCCACAGAATGCATATAGACCTACCTTCACCAAGGATATTTTGTCAAGTATGTATATAATCTAAGAGCTTTAATGAAGATATTTTCTTATGCATATATCTATATCTATCTACATCTACATCTACATATTTGAGAATTGGAAAGTGTTTAGAAATTAACCAGTCTAAAGAATCCTAATTTAACAATGATGAAAGTGAGAGTTTCTTTTATATATTTAACTGTGTACTTGAAATTTGTAATTTTAGTCATTTCTTTATCAAAATATACATACGTATTCACATACGCACTCTCACACACAGGCTTTGAGAGGACGTAGGAATTTAATGTAAAACTAAAGCAAAAAATCTTTTCACTCTAAATCTCAAAAATCCCCAATGCACTCTCTCTTCATCATCACATATAATCCATTTAAAATGTATATATTCCAATATATATTACGTATAAATAGGATATATAAAAATATAAATACGCATTATATATATTTTCAAGTGATTTAATAAATAATGCCTGGAAAATATTTTAATTGTTATACTTTCAGATTGATATCATACAATATCTGTATTAAAAAGGAATAAGTTACATGACTAATTACAAATATTTCATTTTTAATATAGGTAGAATTTTCACAAGAAATTGAATTCTATATTTACTTTAGAATTCATACATTTTAATTGTCTTAAGTGAATAGTGTATAAGATTTAATAAAGTAAGAAAGTCTTATTTAAGGATTAATCTGTTGCAAATATACTGATGCTATTTTCCATTAAGTATATCTACTTTTTCTACTTTTCATTTGCCTCCAGTTTATTATTCCAAATTTAGCTAGATTCTACTATTTTTTATTTTTACTCAGTAAAAATATTCTTTATGAATTTAAATGTGAATTTATAATAGTCAACCATCTTTGACCAAGTCCGAATTATTGAGTTTATGTGTGTATATATATATATATATATGTATATATGTGTATATATATATATATATATATATACATATATATATAGAGAGAGAGATGAGATCATTTATTTTTTCTTACAATATGAATGGAATCATTGCTGATTTCCTACGCATATAAGAATTAAATTTCTTCAGATAAATCTTATGTTTCTTTTGTGCCCACAAAGACATCTGGATACTCATCAGAAGTGTAAAAATTCCAACTAGAAGAAAAAAGAAATAATTATCTTTTTTTTTCTTGTTTCTGTGATGGATATAGCAAGTTATATTAGAAAAAAAATTATCATACACAACTTAAAATATTTCTCAAGTGTTACATAGCTTTCTATAAATTTTCACTCATATTCACTGCCTAGAATAACATATGTTTAATCAATATTTGTTGGTTGAATAAACATAGAAAGTATATAGCAGAGATCAAAATAAATCACATATTTTATATGCTGTTGCCACAAAATACTCCCAAGGATTTTTTTTTTATCTCTTTGCATTTTCAGGAATAGTTTTCATATGCATTTAACATACCTGTATACACATGCACACAAATACATATGACAAACCACATTAATTATGATTCAAATTTTTTGTACAGTGGAAGAAAGAATGGATGTAATGGACATAATATCCTTTTTAACACATGGAGTTCATTGTAATTTAATTTCCTTGCATGTGTTAAAATGCCCAGCATTCAAAATGATACTCTCATACTCCCAACCTTCCCTTCACAGACATTCATGGACACTCGAAGACACAGTACATTCATATGTCTGTGCACATGCACAAGAGAGAGTTTTAAGTGAAATTCATTATCACCACTACTACTTTTTAACTACATTTCCTAGCTTGGATTAGGCCACGATTACATAGAGGTACGTGATAAATAATGTTCCATTATATTTTAAAATTGCTTAAAAATCCAAAAAATAAAAAAAATAAAAGTGTAAAAACCTTTTGCACTTGCCATGCTTTAGTACTATAGCAACTTGTTCTCAGGAATCACTTCTAATGATACGCTTACTTCAATTATCCATAAACCTGGGTCTTACCTGGCAGTGTTTGTGTCATGACTGTAAAACTAATCCATGATCCAATCTGTTAGATTAAAACATAAATTAACAAATATCTATGGGTAATCTTGTAATTTGTTAATCTGTGCCATTAAAAGGATAAATGGAAGCTTAAAACACAGTAGACAAATTATAGCTGGAAACAAATTTCCCTAAAATAATAATTTCATTGTTAAATATGATAAAGTTATAAACAATCCTATAAAACAGTATCATGAGAACATGGAAGACATTGTTTCAAAAATGATGGTAAACTATAAAATCCTAAAACATCTCAAGACATTTTATATGAAAATTGTAAATTTTTATTTAAATATAAATATATACATAAGTATTCTTTTTTCTAAGAAAAAATGTGTTTGAAATGTTCCAATTTCCTATGCCTATAACTTGAATTGAAGTCTATATCATAATTTATATCTCTCTTTATGCTTTATCTATGGCTAAAACTTATATATAATCTATTAAGCTATGATACATATAAATACATAAATGCATGCATTTAGTATATTATCAAATAGAGCTATTTTATTTACCTATATAGATAGCATACCTCATAGGTGTAGTTAGGACATGAAACTAGGAAAAACATCCATGTGAAGGGATTATAATTTGGACTTGGAAAACAGGCATTTGTTCCTTTTAGAAAAGAGTAAAATGTCAGTGATGCTACATATTGCAAATTTAACCATATATTTATTATATAATTTTAAACTTCCTAGATCAACTATATACCACATGAAATGTCATCATATATTTATAGAAACCTATTTCACAAGTTATTTAGAAGAGAATCATTTTTAAATATTTGACCTTTTGACTCAAATAGAATGCCTGTCATTTTCTGACCATGGCTATAGCTAAGTTGTTGTAAAATTACAGAATACACCATGATAATCAATTCTTTAAGAATTTAAATGAAAAAAATGTATAAATATTACTTTGCATATCATAATAGTTGCAGCAGTATTTCATGCTGAGATTAATATATGTATTTTAACAATTGCACGCCTCTTTCTATGCTCCTTTAGTGTCAAAAAAGATAATTTAGGTTGAGATTACTGAATACCTCAAAACTCCCTTTCTATTAAATTAGTGAAAATTTGAAGGGAATTTTATAAGGATATAACTTACTGGAGAAAAGTATGAAAATCTCTCATGAGGGGATATCAGTAAATATCAGTATAGTTAATATTTAGAAATACCACATAAATTATTTCTATTCAGCAATCAGGATTGCTATTTACAGCTCTCATTATACTTAGCATATTGTCACTTGATTTTTGTTAGTTACTTTTTGCCTTTCAAACTTTTTCAAGAAACATTTTAGATAACAAATTTATAATGATTTCAAGTTGAACTTTGAGCTGTGACATTTGTAAAAGTAAATGTAAAATATAAAATTACTGTTTATTCTCCATAGCAAGATTTAATTAGATAATATATAAACTAATCTCTTCTAGTTATAATTCTAAAGTCATAAGGAAATGTCACTGTTTTCAAAATTGTGACTATTGTTGAAATATCAAAGTAAAATATATATTAGGTTCTGGGCAGATTTCATGTACTGCTTATTTCAAGATAAGGAAAAATATGTTTGCCATTTAATATTATAGATTTTCTTGGTAATATTTATGTAAACACCTTTATGTAATGCCTATACAGCCTATAAAAGAAAGAAAATTGAGGAAACTATCAATGTTATAGTAACTGAATTTCAAGGGTGGAAGATGCATACAGATAATCTAGATTAAACCCTCTACTTTATGACTGTTCCAGCCCTGAACATAGTGGATGATCAGGGATCCACAAATACATATTTCTTCCAGATGTAATGTGTAGATTAAAAAACCAATGTGTCTTGTGACACAGACAAAAACATATTTATATAGATATTGTCTCAAGTGTACATAGGTGCTGTTAATTGTAGTAACAGGTAAATTTAAGTATTACCAATTTATATTTACATTCCCATGATATGTTTTTTCAATCTATACTTACTATTTATAATAGAGCTTCTATTAAATAAAAGTCTGAAGACTTTTTACATTGCAATGTCGCATAACTTAAATTCTTCAGGCATAACGAGTTTATTCCATGACTGCAGAGAATATTGCTGACAGAGAATCTTCAACTCTTGGCACCACCTATGACTCTTGCCTGGCTGAAAGGAGCATACTCACCCAAGGTCACGCTCACTTTTTGGTATAGTCTTAATCCAGTATTTGATCAATTTGGCAAATTGATGTCTCAATTCAGAAAATATTGATATTTCGTACCAGCTTTATAATGTTCCATACATTCATCTGAGACTCTCTATATTGGTACTATATTGCTTTCAATTTCCTGCCCGAACATTTATTTCTTCCCACTTATAAAATAAAATCACTTCCTTACAAACCTCTAGAATGATAATCTCCATCTCATCATCTTCATCCCAGAATATTAAACCTACAGTAATCGGCACCAGGAGTGGCCCCCAAAGCAGACATTGGAATAACATTTTAGAAATGAATGACCTACGGAAGAGCTTGCAATGAGTACCCCATTATTGATGATAGGTGCAGAACAGATAGCTGCCGGTACAAGGTAGCTGTGCAAGTGTAAAACTGTTTACCAGTGGTGAACTGGTATGGTATAGTGGTGGGGGGAATGCTTTATTTGGTCCAATGGAATTAAGTGATGATTACTATCAACATTCTTGACAAAGGTATCTAAAACTGAAACTGATAATTGACATTTAAGGCAACTGTGAAAACTAGAGAATCTCTTCGGTAGCAATCAAAGAGGTTGTAATCTTTTGTAATGAGAGAAATAGACAGAAAAAGCTGACAACCAGGCCCAGGAAATATTTGCAAGAGTAGTCAAGCTCCAAAGAATATATAAGGCTAATCCAAAGTAGACCCTCTAAGCCAAGGTCATTGTCCACAAAATCTTGGAATATATAGATTTTTGTTAACTCTTTGAGCCTATAGAAGGGGCTTACTCCTCCCTATTAAAAGTTTGCATACCCCCTTGCTTAAAGGTAATACAGAGGCCACTATATTGCAAGAAAATTCCCCCTAGGTCTTCCTCATTTCCCCTTTTAACTTCTATGCTATAGCAAGGATTGTGTCATACTATAACCTACCTGAGGTTATTCTGGGCCTCATAAGAAAAAAAAAAAGAATTGTGTCCCAATGGAGTTTTAGGACCCAGGCAGCATGAACCAGCGAATTATTAGAATACACATGTGACTGGATTCTGAGGGTGTTTGATAAGAGGGGCAAAAAAAATAAAATTGGATAAGGGTAGGTTTGTGCTGTCGGAGCATTATCCTGGGGTATAGGATTTAATGCCCTGCTAAGATGGTACAAACACACTAACATGCACCTGGAAGCATGAACAAAGCAATAGCCCACAGTAAGTGAGGAAGAAATGTTATAATTCCCATGGCAGGCAGAGAAAGAAGGTGTTTGACTTAGAATAGTGGAGATTCTAGAGTAGATAGTCTAAATAAGGCTGAAAAGGAAAGTTCCCTTTTCATGGGAGGAAAATTTTTTCCCATGTTCCATATCCCCATAATCTTTCTCATGTTCTGTGGAAGGACCTTGATGATACACTATTTTCCAAAGCTATAAGGAATGTGTTAATGAAAAGGCACCACCATCACTAAGATTAGCATTGGCTTGCTATAGTTCCAGGCTGACTGAAAATGATGTCATCGTAGAACTGAGACGACTAGTTTAAAGGATTTAAAGGATCCCATCATTCCCAAGTCAAAGCAGTTCTAGTTCCAGAATGAGTGATAAGTTCAGAAGAGGCTTGATCCACAAAAAGTTATGGCTAGTTAAAAGAGCACAATGTTCCTGGAGGCTAGATAGATGGATACTAGACAAAGCTATTTCTGTATTTAGACAAACAAAATAATTTAGAATAGTCCAAAAGACTTGAGACAGCTAGTTCAATATAAAAATCAATATTCTTTTCCCAGTTCTTGGACTTGAACCAGTTGTAAGACACTAAACTCTAATAGACAAACAGTCTAGGACCTCAGGAAGAAAGACCCTGCAACATCAGAACGAGTATACATAATAATGATTCTCACATTACATCACTGAAATAACTTCACTAAATGATCTATGTTCATTTGTTTGGGTAACTGTACACTAGTGAAAATGGAATATCCCTCCATTTCCAGGGCTGTTAGCACAATGGGTCCACAGGATCAAAGTGATCATTTCCCCAGACACTGAATGAATATTTGGAGCACACATACTTTGTAATTTGCACGGCCCTCACACTGATTTCTTGGCCTTTGGGGCATGAGCTATTGCAGTGAGTAAAACCAAGTGGAAGCCTCTGAAATTGCTCCCATTTTTATGTAAATATAAAAAAAAATGTTTTATGCCAGCAGGAGATTAGTGCCATATTTAAGATATAAAGTATACTTGGGTGATATTCTCCATTATATAACCATTTAATTACTTTTTCTAGGCCTGTAAAAGCAATATGTATTTTAGAGGATGACAGTGGAGTGCTGTGAAATTAATCAAACATTATCCACCTTTGCAATTGAATACCAGATAAGGTGTATTTGCTAAAGCAGATTAACCTTGTCTTGTGTTTATAGATATGCCACTGAGTTGACAAATATTTTTGTTGTTGTTGTTGTTTTGTTTGGTTGGTTAGTTGTTGTTTTTTTTTTCCCCATCTCTAGTAGAAAAGGGGATCAGAATAGTTTACTTTTAAAAAAATGGACAATAGTATACATTTTCAATCTTTTTCTAAGATGATATTAATATTCCCACCTTCTGTCATAAAATAGCTTAAGGTGACCCATACGAGTTAGACATCTCACTGAAAATCCACTCTTGCTGGATGAGTAAGAAGTGACTAGAATGTTGGAGACCTTATTAAGACATGTGTGGTTCCCAGGAGGTATGCAGGGGGAGACAAATTAACACCAAAAAGTTTTAGAAGCCTATCATCAGTAAGATGTTTAGAGGTCAAATAATTGTGAGTCATCCCCTTCAAAAGCAGAGAAAATATATTACAATTTGTACCTCCCACCATTAAGAAGGAAACAAAATGCCTGTAGGCCTCTTCTATTAGAAAGGTACTATATTATTCACCAGGGAAATCTGCTTTGAACTATACACCATGTTGCACAAAAAGCAACAGTAGTTTAGTAGAGCTCAAGGCAGAAAATTGCAGCAGGCTCAAGTAAGTGTTAGTGCAAGCAATCCTGCACTTGGGCTTTATAATCAGGTAGACTCTCTATATGAAATCTATTAATGGTGGGGAAAAATAATGTGTGGGACTTATAGCAATGAGATAATCACAATGCTGAACCCTGGTATTCTGGAGCAAGGTCATGCCATTCGTAGTGGAGAATTATAGTTATTTGAAAAAATAGTCCTGGAATGCTATTGAATCCTAGTAAAGATTAAGATCCCACACCAGGGACACCGTTGGTCCATATGGTCCTAAGAATACATCATAAGCTGAGTCATAGGTTGAGTGAGACCAGCAATAATTCATTGCAAGATGAATGTGGTATATTCAGAGTGAAACATTAGGACAATAGAGTACAAGCAAGCTGCATTGGCAGGTATTCTGGACACAATATTATCCACCATTGTCAAACTAATGTGTTCCTTTCAACTCACACATATGGCCACTTTAGGTATACTGTAAGACAAGCTGAAAAAATGAGGATGAGACTGAGCTTGTTTGGTTCAGGGATGAGTTGTCCGGTACATGAGTGTAAGCTGAAAATGCATAGCAGCTGCATTATAGTCACATTCAGGGGTCATCTTAAAAAGTGAAGAGTTGAGATTCTCCCAATGGACAGAATTTCTAGAGTTGAAAGAATATTCAAGGCTACAATATACACTGAATTGCATGCATTGTCATATGAAAAAAACAAGACAAGAATGTCTGTCAATATAAGTGTGGACATGAAGTGTGAAGATCTTTATATCACATGTTAATAGCCAACAGGGAGCACGTATGATGAAAGAAACAATAAACAACAGGTAGAAAAGATAACTCAGCCAGTTAATGTCAGCCGACATCTGTAATGGACTACTCTGTTGCTGGTAAATGGATGCATGAGTGGAGCATGGCGGCAGGGGGGAAAGCTATGCTTGGGCTCCATACCTTGGGCTCCCACTTACCAGAGTAGATCTAGCAACTACTGCTGCCAAGTATCCAACAGTGAAACCATAATAAGACACCATTCTTCACAGTGATGGACTAGGTAATTTATTGGACCCCATCTATTCTGAAAGCGGGTAGCAATTCATATGTGCAAGAAATGACACACACTCTGGGAATGGTTTTTCCTATCTTTCCTTTAGGTCCTGAGTCATTCCTATTATATGAAGGTGAATACAATATTTGATGAATTAACACGTATCCTTCATAACATCCTATTAGTTCAAGGGATCCACTTTCAAAGAGAAAGTACAAGAATGGGTTCATAACCATAGGAACTTCTCATATGAAATCCAATATCATCAAGAAATTGCCAATCTGATGGATTGAGAGACTGGTCTGATGAAGGCACAGCTAAGATGCTGACTTAGAGACAAGATATACCTTTAAATCAAATATAAACCTTATCTTATAGTTGAATGGGGATCTTCCTGTGACCCATGACAAGAACATCCCTCATCTGTAAAGAAGGATCTTAAAGCGTGAAGACCTTAGTATTGCGAGTACAGAAGCACTATTGTTGGCAATGTAATCAACCTTAATCATAAAGAGGAGGTACATCTGCTGTTATACAGTAGGATCAGGAGAGTATATTTTGCCTGTCATACTTGCACACCTCTTGGTATTCTGATGACCCATGGAAATCTATGTCCTGATAAGAACGTAGAGACATAATCTCAGATCTTCAAGATGAGGGTCTACATTATGCTAACAGCTAATCCCTGAGATGTTAAATGTGCCAGTTGAAGGTAAAAGGAATCTAGGAGTTTCTGGAGGAGGAAAATGGTGCAAATTAGTTATACCAAGACCATATGCAGTGGTGAAGACTGTGTAATTTCCCACTAACATGTCTCTTTTAAATTTCCCCTGGAAAGAAAAGCCCACTAATATCCTGGTCGGGTTGCTCTTAAGAAGTATACAAAGAAGTAGATCTGTGAAGTAAAAGAGGGGACTGTGATGGATGCTGTGATACGTTGCCAAAATCCCCATCAGGAATGCTGAATTTCTTCCATAACTGCTGGAGGTGCTGGTAACTGAAAGCTTTCAATGGTTAGATCCTCTGAAAGGATGGCCTTGATTAAAGATAGCTGCCTTATTCTAGGTCATTCGCCCTTCCCAGTGAGATCCAAATACAGTTTACCTTTTCTATAACTACTCCAGCTTTGGAAAACTCTACAGGGTTATCCTAGCCTCAGGTCTGTCTATAGAATTGACTGAGACCATCATTAAGACAGCATCAAAGCTCATTCTCCTATTGAGCACAATTCTCTTTCCTTCCCTTTTTATTCATACTTTGTAATAAGGCCCTTTTAAACTTATTCTATATCAAACCATGTCTTCTGGGGAACGCATTTTGTGACATCCTGTTTAACAATCAATATTAAATGGTCCACCTATACATAATTCATGCCTAAAGCAAACCTAAGAGATAGATATTAATAAAAGCTTCAGTTAATATGTAAGTGGGGAAATAAAAATCCAAGGTCAGCAGAGACCCATTTGGAGCTGACACAGGAACTCATAGTTAGATAATGATTTTATGTAAAGAAAAAGAATGTTTTGAGTGTGTAGATATCTAGAGTTCATGATCAAAACATGAAAATCTACCCTGCGAAAATGTCTGAGAGTCAATACATTAGGGCATTGAATATGGAGAACTGAAATGAAATAATTTGAAAGTAATGAAGCCAGAGGTTTTTATATCAGAAGGCATTGCTTCCAAAAGAGGGGATACTAATATAGGAAGGATGAGAGATAATGAAGGTGCAGACGTGTAGTTAGCGTTTTCCTTCTGTTCTTCCTCAAGTGAAACAGTGAAGAATCGCAGGTCATTGAGATTTTGAAAGATTTATTAAAAGTATATTTTAGAATGACAATGCCCCAAGGAGACACATAGAGAAAGACCAAGCATGCCCCAAGGAGGTACATGGTCCCAGTGCAGTAACCAACACAAAGGAGACACAAAAAGGGCCCAGAAGGGCAAAAAAATGACCCAGAAGTGATAATGTCTGCCTTATATTTGGGCCATGATGGGTGATTCCAAAGGCATTTCTAGGTGATTGGTAAGTGAGGGCATTTTGATTGATATCTGGCTGCTATATAACTCTTTGCCTAGTGCGCATGTGCATACCCAGAATTCTGCTATCATTGGGGTGTTCTTTGGGTGGTATCTAAGCTGGGCCCCTATTCCTTTGTTTCCCTGTCGCTCATGTCTGACAGGCTATCTAGCATTATATAGTTTTAAATACCCATATATATAATTATATAACTTATGGTCATTGATACTCAAAAAGTTAAGTAGTTATCAGAATATTATTTAATGTTATAGTAAGAAACATTATTATATTAAGCATTTTTCATGTTTGAAAACATTCTACTGTAATAAATTTCATTTGTAATTCTATATATTTTATTATATAGAAAAATATTTCTGAAAAGTGGTTCATATACCTCACCAGCCTGCCAGAAATTTGCAAAGCAAAAATATAATGTTAAGAAATTCAGGTAGACATTAAAACACACTTGAAAAGACACATATGCCTTTATATTTTCAGCTGAGTTAATAACATGAAGTCCAAGTGTTGACTATTACTTTTTTTGAAATGTACAATTAAATTATGTATTGTGTACAATAAACAGTTCTAAATTTTTGCCTATAATTGAACCTGAATGGAAAGAATTACCAAAATACCTTTAAGTGATATAAACTCTAAATGTTTTCAACTATTTTTAGCTAACTATCAAATTTCAAGTGTTCTCCCAGCATTGCTTATATCAACCATCATGCAAATTAGATCAAGTTTGAGCCCTAACCTAAGTAAAATCTAAGTAATCTGAATATTCAGTGGATCTCATACTGCTTTATGCCTCAATCATGTGTTTGATTTTTTACATTTTTAAGTAAGATTGTTGTTTGGGGAGAGTGCGTGGGAGGAGTGTGGATGTGCACACGCACACTTCATTTTAGAAAAACCACTATTAGGAAATATGATTTTGTTCAAATATTTGGAAAATTTAGGTATTAAAAGATAGATTGGTGCATACTATCTTAAATGTTTCCAATTATTGCTATTTCCCTTTTTAAAAATTGTTGATTTTAAGACTTTTACAAATAATAACATAATCTACTCTAAAGAAGATCAAAAATAAAAGGGACTTACCTGTGTGATTGGGATGAGCCAACACTACATTGATGAAATGATTTCCAGCTTCACAGATCTGAAAAACATTTTATATATTTTTAGTATGATGTACCTGTATCTCTTTAAAAATGTATTCTGTAGATATATAAATATCCCTGTAATATATTAATCCTTAAGATTCAATAGAAATATTATTACTATAATTGTAAGGAGAGGAAATTTGATATTATCACAATAAAATAAGTTGTTTGTGGGCATATATAGAATCAGAATAATGAGTCACATTGAGTTAGAAATTCTGAAGATATTCTTGACCCCATTTAATAACTGGGTTCAAAGTGACTGATTAGACAGGTTGTGCTCATTATCTGCTTTGTACTTGTTATAGTGGGTAAATTTTTATGTCATAAAGAGGTAAGTCACGATGCTAAAAATAAACTTGGCATAAGTTTACATAGATTTACATATTCTAAATGTATTGACGCAGAAGCACCCCCTCTACTGTAAGGTTGGTAGTTTGATTCCTAGCCAGTTTCAGCTCAATTTAGAAAATCAATTTTAAATATTACTATCCCACAAAGACATTTGCTGCTTGTCTGTCACCTGACCCCTTGTTAATGTATACGCTACTAGTTGTCCCTGTTAATAGGCTGCTATGACCCGCTAAGAAGCTCCAGCCTTACCAACACCTCCTGAGGCTAATGCTCCCAATTTGCAACATATAATTTTGGAAGATAAGACCCTTTTCTTTGTCTGCCACATATACATTATTCTAATTAACACAAAGTATGCATTCGACATATAAAGACAGTGTTATTAATAACAAGTTATGTTATCCAAAATCTTTGTTTAGAGTTGTTCAATTTTTAACCATAATATATCCCATAAATTCAGTGCCCTTTTAACTCAGTGCCTTTAATGCTATCGATCTCTTAAAATACATCTGATTTTGTTCTTTTTATTTCAGCAATTTTTGAATGCACTTCTTCACATATAACAATATTTCTATAATTGTAGAAGAAATTATTTATATACAGATATGGTTAAAGTTCCCTCTTTTGGTTGGATGGACTCGTGTTCTAATCCTGAATCTTTCACTTTCTCTTTGTTAGAAATTAAGTAATTTAGATATTTGAAATTCCATTTTTTCACCTAAATGTAAATATTAATTCCTGTCTCATAAGTATTTTATAATGATAAATAAAATCAAGTACTGTCATTAATTTCTCAATTAAATTATTATAATTTTTGTTAACAGTGTAATCAATAAAATCTCCAGAAAACTACTCTACACAAATCTCACTTCTCTAAATTTCTATCTCACACATTGTGAACACTACAAACCACTTAATTACAAAACTGCTTTATTTATCAAGAACAAGATGGTTTAGATTTAAAAAGCCACTAGGCTTTGAATGTCCTTGATACTACAAACTGTAGAATAAAAATTGTAAGATGGTAAATTTTATGTTATTTGTTTTCTATCACAATTAAAAATTTTTTAATTGCTAGGTATGTTTTTAAATGAGAATAAACTTTAGAATGATAAATGATGAAAATTCAAATAGACTTTACATTTTGATACATAGATGTGGCTTAAAGTAAATTAAAATGTTCACGTGCTTTTTCAAATAATCCGTTGAGTAATTTGACTACTTGTTGCTTCACATTAGCATTTATTTGAATAATAATAACAGGGTGTTTATGATTCAGTAATCCATTCTGTATTCTTCAGAGTAATCATTATATGGATAAACATGAAATATGAAATTGTCAGATAATATAATTGAATCACAAAGTTTACATGTGAATAGCACTGTTTTCTTGAATGTTTTGATTTAGAAAGTTAATAAAAATATTTTTACTTTTTTCAGCATTCTCTATGCCGTCTCTGACATTTACATTTATTTTTTCAGTACTACTAAATATTTAACAATATAGAGTGTGGAGATGTCAAATTAATAGTTCACAAAAGACTTTAGTTAATATATTAGAGGTGATGTGTCATATATCACATTGTGTTCTACAACTTTTTTTCTGAAAATATCTTCCATTAAATCCCAGTATACACAGATTAAAAGATATGATTGGATAAGAATACATAAAATTTTTGCATTAAAGATGTTTATTGTTTATTACTAGGTACTATGCCTATAGTATGTTGCTATTGTGACAAAGATGCCAATGACCAATAACCAAAATAAAGAGTTAGAGGGAGGGTTATTGCAGATATCCACTTTTATATAATTTATATAATTTTCTTTCTTCCAAGCTTCATCAAATTAAGCTTACTCTACTTTAAATAAATGAAAATGAAGTTTTCATAGAACAAAATCCAAACACCCTAATATAGAATTTGTAGCTATCAACTAGTCAGGCTCTGCCATTCTGTCTTAGTGAAGTCTTTTTTGATTTTCACAGGTAAAACAAGTAATCTTTATTCTATAATCTCATAACATATTGATAAGAATGAGAAATATCTATTATATTCCTCTATATATCTGGTCCTCTCACAGTTTTATATGTATTATTATTAATTATTGGCAGAGCTAATATTTTATAATTTTATTATTTGAGCAATATGATAATCATTTTATTAATTTATTTTAAATACTATATAATCAGCTAAAATATTTCTAAAACTTGTCATCTGGTTTGTTTTGAGTTTCAGTTATTTTTATTTTTTTTCTATTTATAATGATAATAATAGTTATTATAACTTTTGTTTCATTTATTTTACCCGAATCAATATTTCAAGAATAAGGAAAATCCTGGCCAAAGACATGAATACAGAAGGTTTTACTTGTATCAGCTATTCTGGGTATTAGGAAGTTATGTTCTATCTTAAGGGATAAGACATATTCACAAAGAATGGTACACTAGTTGATCATTTAAGCCAATATTATACTATCTCAACATTCAGAAATCTTATAACTTATGATTCATGACTATGCTCCTAAAATTATAGAACTTTATTCTAATTCTTAATGTCTACTCATTTATTATAAAACTCATTTATATGCATTTCTATTAAAATAATGATAACATGCATTGTGTTTCAGAAGAAACATGTTCAGTATGTTAACTAAAGGTTTAAAAATACATTTTTTCATTAAGACTTAATTTTTTAGATCAGTTTAAAGTTTACAGCAAAATTGATGGAAAGGTAGAGAGATTTCCAACATACTCCCTACCACCATACCTGCACAGCCTCTCCCATTATCAGTATGCCCTACCAGAGTGCTTCCTGTTCATCTTTCTCCCTCCAACTCTTGGCAATCACTGATATTTTTTACTGTCTCCACAGTTCTGCCTTTTCCAGAATGTGATATATTTGGAATTATACAAGATGTAGCCTTTTTCACGTTGATCCATTTTACTTATTAATATACATTTAAGGTTCTTCTATGTGTTTTCATGGACTGATAGCTCATTTCTCTTTATCATTTAATGTTATTTAACTGTCAAGTTGTAATGTAGATTATTTACTCATTCACCTACAAGGGCATCTTGGTTGTTTCCAAGATTTAACAGTTATGAATAAGGTTGCTATAAATATCCATGTGCAAGGTTTTGTGTAGACATGTTTTTAACTCCTTTGGGTAAAAATCAAGGAGTGTGATTACTGCATCATATAATAAGAATGTATTTAGTTTTGCAAGAAATTGGCAAACTTCTTTTAAACTGGCTATTCCATTGTGCATTTCCACTAGCAATAAACCAGAGTTCCTACTGCTCCACATTCTCTCCAGCATTTGATGTTGTCAGTGTTCTGGATTTGGCATTCTGATAGATATACATTGGTATCTCATCATTATTTTAATTTCATTTACCTGTTCTATGCCCAAGGTCCTTCTCAGCTAAATGTTACAAGAAAAGTTGTGACTACTTGATGAGCGTTTAATTTATTACTTCTCTAAGAATATTTGCATTTTAATAAAAAACTTGATCTAAATGAGTGGATAACTAATGTTGAGACTGAAAACACAGAGTTAAAACCAGGGAGAAGAGTTATTTTCAGTCCTTTGCAAATATATATTATTGTCTTTTCCTCCCATTTCCTACATTATTGAGAAGACAGTAAGAAAGACAAGAAAAAAAATCATTTTTCTCGTGAAATTTTCAATATACATAGTTTAGCAAAAACCATAATTGCTTCTAGAGAATAAATATAAAGTTGAGAAGAAAAGTGGATAAGGGAAACCAAATTATCTTTTCAAAATAATAAAATATTAAAAATTACAAAATATATTTTGTTTTGCAATTATGATTTTGGTATTTTTATGTGTTGCTTTGTTGGAAGAGTAGGGGTCAGAGGATGAAGAGGGGTCATAGAAATATGAAGAGGCTGGATTATAGTGTGTCTTCACAATATTTATAGCAGAAAGGCAAAGTTATATCTAAAAGTTGTAAGGAAAGACATTCTGATGTCTTTATCAATATTTGGTTATACTTCTTTGTTTTTTTTTCCTTATAAACTTTGTGATACTAGAACATATTTGAAAAAACCAAGTTGTGTTGAAAATCAGAAAGACTTTACACGAAAGGAGAGGTAATAAAATACTTGTCAGAATAAATATAGCATAAACATGGCAAAACTCAAAGATTTTCCACAACACACTATTACCTAACTTGTAATACATTAGGTATGCATTGTAAAGTGTGTGTTTTTGCTTACAATATATATTGTTTAGTATATTAGGAAACTCAGAATATCAATAGAAAGAAAACAGAGGAAGCAGAAGAATTTTAATTGCTAATGATTAGTCAATTGGATGATTCACACATTAGTAATGAAAAATTAACTATAATCATATTTAACACGGTTCTAATATATCATCTTCCTACCAGGTGATAATCTGGCTCTACATAACAACAGAAGTTAACCAACTTTTTTTTTTTTTTTGAGATTAGTCAAAAATTGTGAAAATGGGAATGATACTCCTTCCAACTTTATGTTCCTTAATGGAAGGCAGAGATGCTTCATGAAGTGGTGGTTTTTGTGTAGCTTTCTTTTTTTTAGTTTAAAACCTAACAAAGTACTAATCATAAATTAAGGGGGGGCGGAAACCAGAATGCTTTGGTTAGAGTCTCAGCTGAGTGCATTTTATGTGTTTCACCAAAACACTCAAATCTAAGTTTGAAATATTTAGTTACCACTTCATTCAAGTTAGAGAAACTCGGACCCATTGAGTCTGGTGGTTAGATTAAATGCCCTTTGTACAACAAAATTGTGCCAAATTACTCCAAACATATTTGCCTCCTCAAAGTGTTTTTAATGCACCTATCACTTAGAAGTGATAAGAAAACATAAGGGCAATTGTGTTATTTAATACTCTATATTTTATCATTTAACAAGGTTTTCTAAAGTTGGTTTTATTTTATGGTCCACATTTATATGAAATTATACACACACACACACACACACACACAATTATAATTCTCTCTTCTGTTTCCTCTGTTTTCTTTCTATTGCTATTCTGAGTTTCCTAATACACTAAACAAAATATATTGTAAGCAGAAAAAAGACACTTTATGATGCATACCTAATGTATTAGAAAGTTAGGTGATAATACCTTGTAAAAAATCTTTTGAGTTTTGCTGTGTTTACACTGCATTCTGAGAAGTATTTTATCACCTCTTCTTTTGTGTAAAATCTTTCTGACTTTCAACACAATTTGGTTTCCACACTATATATACGTAGATAGATATATATGTATATGAAAGATGCTGACTGAATTGTTAACTATGATTTCCTCTAGGAATGGAATTTTGCATTATTTAATATTTCTTGGCATTTCTATATATTATTTTTCTAATGGAAAAATTAAATAAAGGTATTTTCATTATGGGAGAACAAACCAGTGCATTCTTTGAGGCCTACTGTATATGCACATTCTCTGGGAAGCTCTTTGACTCATTCTTCATCCCACACCCTGATTAGAATGAAAACCTCACGCCTTTATAGCTCTTGGCATAGCGCTGTCTTTACCATTCTCTTAAGCCTCTGTTTTATTTATTTATTTTTCCTTCAGTAATTGCTGAGTAAAATCAATTTTAAATGAAAGAAACCATTTTTTTTCTTATGTTAAGAGTACATAAATCAATAAATGAAGAACAGGAAATTTTGTGAACATAACATTTTGTTAGCAGAAAACTAGCATTTGCAATTAGACATTTCTAGTTGAATTTTACATTATACAATTACATTCACAATGATATGATAATCTTGTATTAGAATTAAAATCAATTCCTAAAACATACCTTAATATCATATTTTGTTTATGAAAATTGTGTCTTATCTACATTGATCATTATTAAGAAATTACAGGGTTAACAGATGTTTTTAATTGATCACAATTTCCAATTTTAAGAGTCACACTGGTCCATCTGTCTCATTTTCAAATTTCTACTTGTGATGGAAATCAATTACATTCAAAATTTTTACTATTAAATAAGGTTTTCCCGTATACTCAATACAATCTATAATTAAAAGTACAGGTTTTTTTTTGGTCTTAATTTAAGTTTATGATTGTAACAGACAATATTATATACTCAGAAATGTGGAATTAAAGTTGTCGCATTTACTTAATACATCTGTACTGGACATAGTCTATGCTGCTATTTATCAGTATTTGTGTAATTTGGCTTCTCAGCCTTTGCAAAACAGCAGCTGTAATAAAATTTTACTATTTACCTAATTTTTTAATTATTGTTATTATGAATTTCACCATGGGAGATGTATAAAATAGCATCGATTGATAAAGACATGTGTCATAAAGAAGCATTAGTATCTTAAGGAGGCAGAATTTTTAAAAGTCTTTAGAAGAAAATGTGTATTGAAAACTAGTAGAATATCGTTTGTAGCCTTTTTTCATTTTTTAAGAAAAATATTATGATATAATGTTTAAAAAGCTACAACTTAAAAAAAAAAAAAAAAAACCTTTATTCTAGAGCCATGAGTTCATAGCCATACAACATTTGACAAAAGGGAAGAAATCAAGAGTATTATATAAAATAGAAGCTGTGTAAATACTTACACAAGAATAAATAATAATAAACAAATTGCAAAAAAAGTAATAGCAGATGAAATCATAAGGAGGAGAAGAATGAAACAATCAGATATCAATATGAAAACATCTAAATAAAGACCAAATAGAAAAGACCACATGATATTGAAAATAAATTTAAAATTGGAAAAAAATTTATTTTTTTAATTTTACTATATTTAAAATAATTCTGATCATTCTTCATAGTTGAGTAGAAAATTTTAGTTAAAAGATTTAGAGAGTTATGACTCGATTATGGGAAGTTATTTGATTTACTTCAATTAATATCGTTATGTATATTATCAATGTAAAAACAGATATTATGGCAAACAGATAGATGGCAAATCCTCAAATAAAATCTGTTTTGCATTTTTAACAATACCACAATTAGAGCATGAATAGCAAACATTACAAATAATACATACCAGAAAATTTATAGCAGATATTGTGACTTGCCTGTTTCCAAATGCTAGAAAGGGGGAAAAGATGTTATGTGAATACTCATATTTTGGATTGTCACACTATACACAGAATTCAGGCAAGGTTTATCGGATATCACTATCTTCTAATCAAAAGTAATATGTCATATGTAATTGGCCTTTTTGGATGATACTTTTGCAATCTAAAAATATGTAAATATTTTTGCTTTCCACATATACTTTACTTTTAAAAACCTATGATATTTAGAATACAAATGGAATCTATTTTTAATTTGTATTATTAAACTCTTTGAAGTCAGATTTAATCTTGTTTGCACTTTCAAAGCACCTAAGTAGTATGGCTTAACATATAATGGCATCCAATAATATCTCTGATTTTTTAATGTTTAACATTAAAAAGAAAAATACTAATGATATTTTTTATTTTTGTGCTGGTTTGTAATAGGCAATATTTTAAGTATTTTATATTTATATTTATATAAAAACAAACATATGAAGCAAGTATTATTCTTCTCACCTCAAAATAAACAAAAATATAGGTTACATAAATTCTCAAATCGTATAAAGAGTAATGGATAAAATGGAATTTAATACAGCGTCCTAAGGTCACCTTGCTCATAGTAGAAAAGTTGGAATATACAAAAATACTAAAATATAGAATTATTTGATAAGTTCATCATCTGTATTAACCATTTCTTTTTTTCTAGTTAATGTTAGTAGGTATACATGCAACTTAATATGAGATTAGTTAAGAAGAAATTCTACATACATGGTGGTGTATAGCTTGGGTGATTAATGTAGTAGGCAATCCAAGAAGTGAATCCCCAATAAAAGGCACAGCCCTACAAATAACACAAAATAAAAGTTAGGTAATATATATCACATAATTGTAAACCACACACACATAGTTCGACATGCAAAATGTAGCATAAATTTTCTAAGCTAGATAAATTCAATGCTTCTTCACCCAATATATTAGCATTTTAAAACTACTTGTTTAATATCATTCAAGAAATGCATTCCTTTGCTCAACCCTTATTAATATAAATAAATATTTAAAATATATGGCATGTATAACAGTATATTTTAGAAATACTTTTTAAGAATGGTTTGTCTATCAAGTAAGAAATAAGAATGAAGTAATAAAATAATAAACTATTTATTAGATAAGATATATTAATAATCATTTCCCAAAAATAAATGGATAAAAGAATAAATTATTTAATCATTAGTAATTCATGTTGATTGATTAGAAAGGGCAATGGCCTGGTTTTAGAAGTCCTAGGCTATAATACTGATCTTGTACTATACGATAAATTTTAACACCTTCTGTCAAAAGAGAAGGTAGTCTAAATGATTTCTGAGGTTTCTAACAGTTCTAGTGTTCACTATTTCATTATAATGACAACAACAGAATGGCTTTCTTGTTCAGATTTTTAAAAAATAGATATTTACAAAAAATAGAAAAATTTTAATAAGGACATGATATTGAAAATAAATTTTAAATGGGAAAACAATTTAAATAAATTTTGCTTTGAATTGGAAAATTGAATTGTGACATGTTATTTAAATTCAGAAAATTTTCTATTTTCTTGATGGTTGATAACTGTTGCATTTGCCATTTCAAAGAGCAAAGATACTGTCACACACTGACAACTATCATTAATATGGGTGTGTGGTATCATTATTTTAATCACACAGATGTATATTTATAGGAGGGCTCATGGATGAGATTTTTTTTTTTTCAAAAGGCATTTAAAGAATCTGAATTCAATGCTAAGTATTTCCTAAATAAAAGGTGCCTGAGTATATATACCTTGTAACATTAGATCTTGGTAAATCTGTCTATGTAGAGTTATTGGTTGAAGGCAACTCCAAAGAAATATGTCACCCAAGAAATGGTATGTCACAACAGAATGTTTAATATATGCTGATAGTTGAACAACAATAACAAAAAAACTAGACTTGAGGGAAATAAACATGATGGAATTATTTTGCAGATGATCCCAAATGCAAAATTTCTCAATAATAATTAAAATTACTAAACGTATCAAACCCCACCTTTATCAAATTTTTCAAAGGTGTATGTCCTGCAGAAACTTTGTGAACAAATAAGGTTTCCAGAAGATATCGGATATAGTGTATACAGTGACAGAAGCAAGCCAAGCTAGGAAGAAAATAAAACATAAACATTAAGTTTCCTTCAAAAAATCTGTCTTACCTTATGCATAAGATATTTTCATTTCTTTTTTAGTTTATTATGATACCCTATATTAGGAAATATTATTTCCAGTAACCAAAACACAAGTGTTACTTTTAATATTTTTATCCTATAAATTGTCTAAATTTATTTAATAATAAAAGATTGTCACAATAGCCTCTCTATAAATTTACTTCTGATGACATCAGAAATATATTATAATGTCAGTCATAAACTGTATGCTCACACCTGCTCCAGGAATATATATGAATATAATAATTGCAAATGTGCTCATATCAAAATGTCTCTAAATTAAAGTAGATAATTTACAAGTTTTAAAAATTTTCAAAACCTACTTAGAATACATTTGACATTTTATAATATTCAGAGTAACTTTTTCATTGTCTGGTTGTCCTTTAGCAAGTACTATAAATTAAAAGTTTGAATTTCATTTTCTGTGAAGCCAGTGCAACTTGTGTTTTGTTTCATTAGTTTTATTTTTTTTTTGCCAATTTAACATATTCTAATATTTTCGTTGATGCTTTGTGTTTGTTTTTGTTGCTATTGTTTTAAGTTGCCGCCTCTCCTTGTCATTTAGTTAACTACTATTATAAAAATAAATGTCAAATGTGATTTACAAAAGTATATTTTTATACTTAAAAATATTTTCCATCAACATGTGTGCCTATTTTGTTATAAATAAAAATGTAAAATTTCAAAAACATTAGCTGCTATTCAAGAAAATCAATGTGGATCAAAGACTGCATACTCCAATCAATAAACATTGATAAAATAAAACATTGAGTCTCCATTGGGAGTTTATTTTAATTCTTTCTGCTATAAATAATAATGACTTTAAGAAAAACAAACTGATAGATAAATACAAACCAATCTGGCTAAGTCATCAGAGAATTTATCGTTATTTGTTAATTCATAAATATATAATTGTGCACCTATTATAGAAGAGACATGTTCTATGTGATGTGTGTATCTACGAATAATAGACAACCTTCCCCCAAACAATAGAAATATGCAAGAGAACAAACAATGTGGATATCTGTGGGTAATTTCCTAGAGAGTAAGAAAAAAAAAAAGCAAAGTTCTTGATATAGGATGCCTTATGGGTTCAAAAGACTCATGAGGGATTTGGTATTTTTTTAAACTTGTTGGTTCTTTTGTAGAAGTATTTCTAAAAATACCTGAGTAATAAAATTATCCATTTTGTATGAAAATAGAAAAATTAGGTTATGCCCAGCAATGTAGAAGAGCCTTAAATGAGAAATTTGGTTTAAGCTATGATAACTCTGAATTAGTTCACTTATTTACTTTATACTATACTATGAGAACATAGAGACCAAAATAGCATATACAGCTATGGCTTTGTATTTGTCTATATGACACTTTGAATATTATTAGTAACTTGCTAAGTTTGATTTCATTTAAAAATATTTTTAATTTTATTTAATTTTGATTGACTTCCCTCCAGACAATTCTTTCTCTCTTCTATACTTAACTAACTGGACATCCATAAATAGGCTTGGGTTCAATTGTTTTTCCAATCTTAATATTTGAAAATTTATTATCCTTATTAAGCAAGTTTCAAGATATGAGGGCGGTGAAAGAAGACACAGTCTCAACTTCACAGAACCGCTAGGAAGGCAGTGTGTCAAGTTTCTGTTGAAGAAGTATATGAAGGCAATATTGATAAAAGGTTGAAGGTATAAGAGATTTTACTAATGATGAACTTTGAATTGCAGAGGGCATGGTGTAAGGATTCCAGGAGTTGGGAGAGATTCAGGGAAGGCAACAAATAGAGGACAATAGAGTTTATTGAGATAGAATGTAAGAGATGAAAGATAAACTGAAAGTGAACTAAAGAGGGATAAAATATCTAACCATCTAAAGTAGCCTCTTTTAATTAAGGCAGATAATCAAACTGTGAATGCCAAGTGCAAGAAAGGTTTCTTTATCTTAGCCCAGGTGTTGCTAGTTCACTCAATCTCTCTGGGTGGGAGGGACCATGATAATTTTGATTATGTATCCTCTATCTTAAATACTGTTGGTTGAATAAAGAACATATCTGTATTACACCAGGCTATGGACCACCTTTCACTGCACTTGAGGATAAAGATACTGCAGATTTGACTCTAGCCCTAGTGTATAGAGGGGTCTAAGAAATCCAAATAGTTTTGTGACAATTGAGTCACATATATATCTGAACCTAGCAGAAAAAAATACTTTTGATTGATTTGACTCAAAGCTCTTTTGGAGAATTACCTTTGGAGTATGTGGCAAGTGCATATAGCATTTGAAATTCGATCTTTTTAACCTTGAGAAATGACATCACTCGTTCTGAAAATGGATTGCGGTAGAAGCCTTGTGATTATTTTATAAATCTGTACTAGACAATTTCAGAAGTAGTTTTTGTGTTTGTGTGCATCTGCTCTGAAATGATTTCATATAAACTTAACATAGTTCCTATTTTGAAACTATGTTGCACAAATACATCTATCACTGAGATGTTACAAAACATGCTGTATTTGTGTTTCAGAATAGTAACTGTCAGTCAATTCCTTTGAGAATACCACAGAGAGGAAAAAAGTGTTATTTTTTCATGCTGTGCTATATATCTGGTATATGTTATATATGTGGTCTAAAGACTGAATACGATTACATTCTCCTTATGAACTTTCCACCCCATATTCTTTCTAAATGAATTGAGCATTCTCTTCACTTAAGAAAAAGACAAATGTGAATATCCAAAAGGCCCTGAACACCCTGCACTAACTATACTGACCTAACTGTCATCCCTGAGAGCCCGTCTCCCCTTGCCTCTCTGCCTCTGCATTATTTCTTTGTGGTACTACAAAGCACCAATTGCTTTGTACTACTAATGACTTCCATATGAATATTCTTCAAATTTATTAGTTAAAATATGACTCATCTCTCAAAAAAAAAAAAACAATAAAAAACGTTCAAATGCAACTTTCTTAGAAAAACCATCTCAGAACTTCAATCAAGGTCAGATTCTTCTCTTTTATACTCTAAAAGTACCCAATGTAAAATAAATATGTATGTGATTCATTCATCTATCTCATCATACAAAACATTTTTGAACGTTCCTTTAAATCAAGTAATGTGTTAAGCAGAAGATAGACTGAACTTCAAAGTATATTCATTATACAATTTTAACTCTATAAAGGAAAAGACATAAACAAATGATTATATAAATATATAATTTAAAGTAAAAAATTGTATAAAGGAAAGACATTTTAGTAGCGTATTTGTTGTAGAAGGAATAGCTACCGTCAGTAGGAAATTTTAGCTTTTATTTAACATATGAATAAGAGAGAAGGGAGAGGTAATGAGGATAGGGAAGAAGAATGACCTGTAGAAATGCCCTTGTGTGAAAGGAGGCGTGGTAGGTACAAGGGTGAGAAAGGACGTTAATGTCGCTGGAGTACAGATATTAAGGGTAAGGGACAGCTTGATCTGAGATGACAAAGTCAGGATACAAATTATTCTGTCTTTTAGTATCCTTAAGACTTAAATTTTGCTTCTTGATTTTGTCATTTAATAAGGTGTTTTTTTTTTCACATTGCTAATTCTACATCTCAGTGTAACATCTTAAATAATTATTCTTTCTTTTTAATTTGATATGGAGAGAAAAAGATGGGGGATAGAGAGAAAGATAGAGAGACAGGGAGAGAGACAGAGAGAAAGAGAGAGATGGGGGATTGATTATTTTGACAATATGCTAACTACCATATGTATATATTCTGCTTTTATAACTGTCCTAATCTTTTTTCTGTCTTATTTCAAAATAAAATTTTATTTTTGATTTTGACCTACAAAAGGAAATTTGTAAAAACTTTTTTTTTTTTTTCTTGTTTGTTATTTAGGTCATTATTTCTTTCTTAAGCAATGTTGCCTGAGGTTTTAGAGAAGTGTTTATGTTTGAGCTCTATACAGGGACTCTCAATCTTATCATTTTAAGCTTCTTTTGCTATTTCTAAATTTCCAGATTTCTTTTGCTAATTGTAATTATTAGCTTAAATTACCTCAACTTTAAGGTATATTTAATAGTCCCTTGTTTATAAATTTGCAAGTTAGTGTGTAAATATTATTTATGGCTATCTAAAATATATTTCCATAAAATTGAATCCACTTTAATTGACTTTACAAACAATCTTTATTAACATAATATCTGCATATACTAGTTCATCTCCTCCTTAATTTATAAGTACTGTATGTATTACTTACTGTACCACTGGGTGGCATAATCTTTTAGAGCTCTCTTTTATGTCATATATATATGGGATTCTCAAGTAAAAGAGTAGATATATCAACAGAGGTCCTGTGTATTCAGCCAAAAACACCTGAAAATAAGAAAGTGATTTAGATTACACAATAAATTTTTATACATGTTGTTAAGGTTGACTTATGATCTACAGACTTAGCTTATTACATGAACTGGTTAAATAGGCAAGTGAGTACTTCCCTAAAAAAAAACAAATTAGCTAGGTACCAATGTAAATAACAAGAAGCCATCCTTGGAAGAACTAGCCAAGAGATAAAGAGGATAATTATAAATAGTTAATTTAAAATAAAAATAAATATTAAACCTAATTAATGATTTATTTATAAATGGTACATGGAGTTTTTACTTAACTAACCAAAGTATTATAAACATATTTATATATTTCTTTGGGTCTCCTCAGCCACATACATACTCCATCTTCTGTGGGACCTGTCCCTGTCCCTGAATGGCATGGGCTATAGTGCCTGTCTTTAGTTTTTTTAAAAATCTTTTTATAGCAATGCCATCTTGAACTCAATTGATTTGACCCTGATTCGAATTAAAATAATTTAATTCTCTCTTTTGGAAATTTTAGACTTTACTTGTAATAAGTCTGAATGAGTAATTAAAAGAATTGCCCTCCAAATTTTGGAGCTGAGGGGCAACCATATTTGTAGAGAGAAATATCTGATCTATAGAGAGACAATCATGAAATCTGGAAACATCATTGGAAACAATATCATGTGATTGAAAAGAGATTATTTAGCTATCAGGTTTCTGACAGTTTTTGAATCCAGTAACTGTCCATCATTTGATTTTGTTTTTATGCTAAAATCAAGTTAAAGTTAATCTCTGGAATTTTCAGACAGAGAAGGGAAAGTAATTTACCTCTGAGCATTCAAGAAGAGAAGGGATACAGACATGACAATGATAAATTCAACTGCCATTTCTACTTTGCTTTGTCTGCTAATTTTCATTATTTTCTAAGGAAGTAACTTTGAGCTGCACGTTTTCTCAAATATGCAGATGTGCATGTTGATTAGAAATTATGTTATCTATGGTGAAAATTTTGTATAGTTATATGGTCAGAATATGTGATATATATGTATGATTTCATACATATACATATATATGTAATCATATGTATATGTATACATACACACATAAATAGATATTTACATGTAGGTATGTTTAGTTATAAGTCTTCCTTTTAACAATATTCATCATTCATGAACCAAGAAAGACTTGTGTGTGAGGGTAAAAACAATGCAACATATGATAAATTCAGTATAAAAGCTTCCTTGTTACTGAAAAACTATATTAATTTATAGCTTACAACATGCCTGATTATTCAGATATAAAGAAAAATGTTTACCACTTTTAAGTGTCAGCTAATAGAGTCTAGTTAATAATCTAGAATAATGAGGAGAGTGTTTTATTATAACAAAAAGTTTAAAATATTTATTTCAATGCCATCTGATCTAGCTAAGTCAAATTCAAGTAAATTCTACAGTAATATATCAGAAATGATGCTGTGAACATAGTTAACATGGACCAAATGTCACTCTTTATTATATTAATAATAGTGCTATCACAAGTAGAAAGTTTCTCTGTATAGCAGGAAATTAAACTATAATCTTATCTCCATCATCTCCTAAAAATAAATGGAGAAACCTGGCTAGTTTATAGTAATATGTTCTAGGAGGCCCAATATTTTATCAAAGATATCATTCATGCTGAAATATGGAGGTTAGAACTGTATCCAAGTATGAAGACTAGATCCTGACACGAAAGCACTAGAAAATGATAAGAAACAACTTAGACAATGCATCTTTCAAAAAAAAAAAAAGTCTATTTGAGTACAAATAGAAAAAAGGAAGAGAGATGTTTTAAAAACTTAAAACATAATAATAAAATAGTTTTGGATAAATAAAAAGATAAATATTAATAAGATAGCCTTCTGAAAAGGAATAGCTCTTTTTCTACTAAAAAAGAAAGAGTAAAACTGAAACTAAAACCAAAATAACAAGCAATTATACCAGGTAAAAGCTCAAGCAAATCAAACACATTTTCAAAGACTAGCAACTTTTTATTCCAAAAATTTAGTAGCAATTCTATACTAAAAATAAACAGATATACTTTATTTTTACTTTGAAGATATATACTACTTTTAAATTCCAATTTATTTCCAATATCGAATTATTTACCTCTTTATAGAAAGTTATCTGTATTAAATTAATGTGTTGCTTTAAATGTAAAAAAAAAAAAAAATCACTACTTCTACTAGGCAAGCTAGGTAATGGGGATTTTTTGGAACTTCTTTGGAATCTTCAACTTGATAATATGTCTAAACTGAAAAAATAAGGCAATAAGCTGTTTTAGAAAATAAAAATTAAAACGTGTGACTACAATTGTTGCAAATTGATTAGGACCCCTATATATATAGAATGTGCTTAATGAATTTCACCCTCTCTTGAAAAAAAAAAAAACTTTTTAATTCTATTATTAGAGTGGTATTGTCTTTACTTATTTTCTAACATTACAACTGACAGTTGAGAATAAAATTAATTGCACTTTTCACAGTTGTTGAAAATTATTGACAAAAATGAAGTAGTGTCAACTTTAATCTTCTAAATAAAATTATAAGAGCATTTCCCAATAGTAATATCACTTTGTACTCAATGAGGACTGTTGAAGCTAATATGATAGTAGAGGAAAAATTTTTGTCTTTGTGTAATTTAATCATTATAGTAATAACATATAATGGGGAATTCTATTCCAGATTATTCAAACAAACCATTTTAATGAAATCAGTGAGAAAACATAAAGCCTGTTTTCCAGGCTTTAAAAAGTTACTGAGTCATTGAAGAATTACAAAGTTAAGATTTTTTAAATGGAACTTTACAATAGTGATTTAACCTAGGATATGAAGCCTGATAAGAGCCTGATAAGAACACCAAATTTTCTGAGGGTGCCTGAGACAGCAAGGGCAAAAATTGTTGCTTAGTATCTTTCAAAGATGATATAACCTATATAACCCATGGAATTTGGGTTAAGACACAAAAGAGTTATACCCTAGGAGTGAAGATGAAGCCAAAACAGATTGATCTTCACAGATAATGAAACTCAGCTGAAATAATTTCAATCATTGATTAAATTAAGATGGCCTGGACCCATCTGCAGGGTGCTAAATTATCTTTGAAAGAATATAACATTATTCTAAGCCTCATGTTATCTTTAAAATTTTTCATATGTTATCTTTTAAATTTTTGTGCACTAAGGCAGAAATATATAGGTATACAAGTAGTAAAGATATTGTGACCAAAACCAAAGAAACAGAAGACATTCAAAATAGACTAACTGAAGGTTCACTTTACAGAATTACTAGAAAACATACTTTTAAAAAGTAGATTTTATGCTCAAAAGAATAAAAGAAAAGATTAAGAATTTCAGCAGATATTTGAAAACTCTGAAATAAAAAAAGTATGGAAATACATTAAGAACCCCAAAAGAGAATACAAAGAGAATAATGGTGAATCAAAAGGTGAAGAGATTATCCTATTTTTTTTCAAATTGAATATGTATATCAAACTATAGACTCAGTTTACAGTATAAACTCAAAGTAGGATTAATATAAACATGATCATAACTGTGTGCACCTTAGTCAAACTGCTGATAATCAAGCAAAAGAAAGTTGTGAAGTAAGTCAGAGAAAAGACATATTAATTTTAAAGGAGTATAATGAACTATTCAATAGAAACAGTGGGAGTCAACAATCAAAATAATAAAGTTTTGTGAAATGAAGGCAAAAACTACTGCCAACATGGGATTGTTTTTTTTTTTTTTCCCTGCAAAAATATTCTCCAAGAATAAAAATTAAATAAATACATTTCAACATAAACAAGAATTGAGAGAATTCATCAATGGCAGAGCTATAATAAAGCATTAAAGGCATTTTCAGGAAGAAGGATAATGTTACCAGATGTAAGCTAAGTATTAAAAAGAAGAACTAAATTGCCATTAAAATGATAAATCTAAATAAATATCAGCCATATAAAATTATACTGGTGGATTCACATTAAAAATTTATAAAATTAAAATATACTGCAGCAATAGAAGATGAGTCAGAAGGAGCTCAAATATGTTAAAGTCATTCAACTATCTATGAAGTATCTTCACATTAGTAAACAAATTAAGCAATTTATATTAGTTTAATATTTTAAGACCCACATTGTAATCTCTTGAGTAACCACTAGAGTTACTAAAAAAAAAAAGATAATGACCATAATAATACAAGGACTAATAGAAAAGAAAGTATGACAATATAAAATAAGGAAAGAAAAAATAAATAAATAAATAAAATAAGATTAGAAAACACACGGGGCAAATTGAAAGAAAATATTAAGTTGGGAAATTAAAAAATAGATAATTCTTTACAATAAAAATAGGTTATGATTAAAATGTAAAATATCAAACTATTAATCTTTTGGATGAAAACATGGAGAAAAACTCCCAGATCCAGCGCTAGGCAAAAGTTCTTATATATGACAACAAAGGCAAGATTCTTGTTTTAAAAAACAGTAACTAGTTAGAAAACGTTAAAGGTGAAAACTTTTTGCACAGCAACAACAAAATATCCTGTTAAGAGGACGAAAAGATAAATTAATATCTGAGAGAAAATAATAATAAGCCATGTATCAAATAATGTTCTTTTATCTAGAATATAAAAGATACTCTTAAAACTACAGTGTGTACCAGATGAATAAAATTTTATGTTCAAACAAATACCTATACACTGATAGATAACAGCTTTATTTGTAATAGCAAAGTACTGAAAAAACACCTAATGTCTGAAAATGTGTGATAGGTTAAACAAACTCTGTTGCATTCATACAACAGAATACTATTTACAAATAAAAAGGAACTGAATATTGATACATGAAATAACCAGGATGGATTCCAAAGGCACTGTGCTTAGAGAAAAATAAGTATCAATCTCAAAAAAAAAAAAAACAAAAAACAAAAAAACTGTTTAATTCTGTTTATAGAGCATTTGCCACATGACAAAAATATATGAACAGACTGGCGATTGCCCCAGGATAGGGAAGAAAGTGTATGAATATAGAGGAGTAATATCAAGGGAGTTCCTTTGTGGAGATGGAACAATTCTGTATCTGATTTTGGTGATAGATTATGCAAGAGATAAATTGCACAGAACTATATATACTCTCATGCACATGAATGAATGTAAAAATGGTGAGAAATGAATATGATCTTTAGTCTCTAGTTAATAGGATTTATATGATGAGGATTATTATATTATTTTATTAACCCTTTCTCCTAAGTCTTTCAATAAGTTCAAAGAGAGAAGAATTTTCTTAACATTCAGTGACAACATATTCATACTTGATGCATAATATTAGTAAAATCTTAATTTTGACCTTGCTAAATTAAATAAATTGTTTCTAAAGGAAAAAAAAAAGCAATCTAATAATGCTTTCATTTTAGGAGAACATTTTAACATTTCGTAAATGTACAAGAATGTTATGTGTGGTAAAATATTGCTTTTATTGTATAATTCAGTTGATATAATGTGGGTGTGATTGCAATGTAATGCATTTTTAGCATTTAATAGGACTGACTCATATAGAGCAAAAGGATGTGTGAACCATAGGGTTGATTTTAAAATAGCCAGCCTATTTTCAGAGTTCTCTTTGTCACTTAAATGACTTTCCTCTCAGATAAGTTATAATTTTCTAGTACAATTGTCATAGAATTCTACCTTAGCACTTTTTCTCCTCAGTGCTTATCCAAATGATGCAGCTGGAATTTCTAATGAACTCGCAGTTAATGCCACTCACCCTGACACAATTTCTGTAGACAGAATCCCCTTTTTATCATAAATGTGGACAAAGACTGAATATTTTAACCTTTAAAGATCAAAATTTTCTCGTCTAAAATCTCGTTTAGCAAAAATCTGTAGATATTACATTTAAGTATCAAATCCTTTGCTTACACAATGTCTGCAGCTTGAATTAATAGGTTCTTTTATAAACATTATAATATACTTCGAAAGGATTCAGAATATTCTAAATTCAGTTTTTAGTACAACAAATTAGTACTCTAAAGCTCAACAAGCTGGAAAATAAAGCAACTCTTTCACCAACAAAACTAAAATATACATAATTATCTAAGTGTAGGAAGATAATATATATTAAAGGATATATAGTTAGAAAAGTAAAGGATGTGATGATATTTTAACTAATGAATGTAAAACTTGATTTTCTCTTTGAGAATTAAATAATAAAGCATGATTTACCTTGTGTATATAATAATTTTAAAAAGTTGATTGACTGTAAAGGGAAAGCTCAAAGAAGTAAGGATGATAATGTTGATTGTTAATGCTGGGAAAAAGGAAAGCGATTTTAAATAGAAAATATTAAATGTGTAATCACATAACAAATATGGAATAGAATATAATCAAAAAAATCTTAACTTCTAAACAATATGAATACGTTTAATTTAATTAAAAAATAGAATGATTGCATTATTCTTTGTATATCAGTGTCAAAATTATTTATCAGATTAACAATTTCATTACTTCTATCACTAAATATCACAGCATTTCTTCTTGCTACTAAAGTTATTCCACCTATCTTTTTCCTTACTCATGAACAGTTCAATACTTGTGAACTATTGTCAAGTATTTTCTCTGTTTCTTAGTCCTCCATGTCTTTTAATGTAGTCTTCTTTCTTCTAAAGTCATTGGACTCACTTGCCACCACTTTGAAAACTTCTCCTCCAAAGAGAAACAAACACCACCACCACTCCCCACCCACACACACATCGAAGAAGTCTTACTACTTCACTCACAGTTTGCAAACTGTCCTCCCACTGACTTAGAACATTTTTTATTGAATATTTTATCTCCCCCCCATTGCAATGTCAAAAGGGTCTTCATTATTCAAAGATCCTAGAAGGAAAAGCTGAGAAAATGTCATTTAACTGACAAGGCATTTGGGAAGCAGAAATGGGGCCATCAGTTATGGAATAGACTGACATTTAAAAAGGACTTTATCTTCCTTCTTTCGACTGTGTGTTTCTAATTGTTTTAATTTTTGAATGAAATTTTCGCCACTGATCATAGTAAGAATGGAAAATGTACTTATTTTTTAAAATTAAATTAAGTTGAATTTTTGTTAAAATTATCGGAGTGTCATTGGTTGATAAAATCATATGTTTCATGTGTACAATTCAATAATACATCATTGTGTGTAAAATAACATTCAATACAATATTTTGTTCCACTATGAGTTTATTTGACAGAATTTGTCCTCTCTGTCAGCAAATTATTCACATCAAAATGTGAGACATGTATATTGCATTTCAAATTGATACTTACTGTAGTCCAACTGACCTGTTGACCTAGGTCTGTAAAATAGAGTGTGACAATGGAGGAAGCTGCAATACTTTGAATAGTTACATAGTCCTTCAAAAAAGTCCCACCTTAAATAATAAGAAAATATTATTTTAATAACATTTCAAGGCATAATGATAAATATTTTTAATATGAAACCAGTGAAAGCTAAGGATAAATTTTACATAGAAATTGCATGCACAATATATCTTTAAAGTAAAATAAATTGTGAATATATCCATTTTATAAAATATATCTAGCAAATTTTCAAATGCACAGTAGTTTCCCAATATATATAAAATGCATACTATAACTGCTAATATCCTATTGTGTTTTGAGGAAATGTAAAAGTTGATAATCATAATCAAATATGATGCAAAGTATTTTTAAAGTATAGTTTTGGGTATCAGTAGACTTACATTTCAACTGTTCTCTAAATAATTTTATTATAGTATAAATTAACTGGGGTAAAATGATTTTAATAGTCATTGCAAGCATGAAAGGAGAGGCATGATTTACCTTTTTAAAAAATTGTTATGGATATTTTATGGAAAATGGAAAGAAAAGAAGTAAGGAAATTATTTAGGAGGAGCTCTAAATTCATCAAGTCGGAGATGATGTTTGTTTGGATTAAGTGGCACTGGTGGAAATGTTAAAATTGATCACTTCCAGATATATTTTAACATAGAGTAGATTCAACTTGAGAGGAGAGGATTCAATGAGATATAGATTGATCTTAGACTTTTGGCCTGAATACTTAGGTACATTGCAACCTCATTAACTGTCATGAAGAATATTGAGGAAAGCAGGATTTGTAAGTGAAAATTAAGATTCTGTATATTATGTTAAGTATGTGATATCTACCAGACATTCAGGTGGGAGCTGTCAAGTAGGCAGTTGGGTAGATGTATGTGTAGATATTCAAAAGTCATTAACATTTAAAATCATGGGGCTTAATGAGATTATTTATGTATTTAGTATAAAAAGAAAACAAAGAAATCTAAAACAGCTTTCTAGCAGTAAGAGAAATATACATTAAATATTACTGAGCAGAGGATCTAGCCATATTGTGTATTCAAGCTAATAAATTAGTATGCTTTTAAGGAGTTAAATATATGGTAATTTGTTACCCAGCAATAGGAAACTAAAGCAATGTGGATCAAGGTAAAGAATTTGAAATCTAAATGGTCAATAATGTCATTGTGACAATCATGTTTAACAACATCAAATGTTAATAAAGATAAAAAATTCTGATAGCTTTGACCACTTGAAAGTGTGACGAAAACATCTTTCCAATATACAACTATTGACACCTTTTGGGAGGAGATTATTTTCTACTCTTCTATCACACTTTCTCACTTCAGGAAACAGAGTATTTTTAAATGGAGTCTCATCAATAGAATATTTGAATAAAACAACTCTACAGAGTCCAGATATATCATTAATCATGCCACTTTTAGATTCAGGTATCAGGGACCCCTGTCCTTGGCCTTCCATGCTTATGTCCTTTTTCCTAATGGAGAGGAATATGTAGGACCAAGAGAACATGCCTAAAGAGAGCCATACCAACTCTTCCTAGATCATACTTTAGCAAATATATGTAAACATTCAGGCCTTGCTTTGTTTTGGTGTTGTCTTTATTTTAAAAATAGTATAACTATGTTTATAGTTGTAATTATGATTGATAAAACATCTACCATATGTAAATCATTATAGTGTTTTATAAACACAATCTTATTTAATACTTACAAAAAATAAATTAGGATCTTTATAAGCTCTACTTTACAAAAGAAGATCCTATAGATAATAAGTCGAAGAGTCAGGTTTAAAATTATGAGTTATTCCAAATTACCTCTTCTTTGTACCATATCCTGCTTGTCTCAGGCAGTTAATTGACTCCCCAAAAACCGTTATCACATTTCTACGCAAGGACACTTGACTATACTTATTCAAACCACACCCTGGTACACTCAACCAGGTAAATAAATGTGAGGGGAAAGTAAAAATTCACATTTCATAGAAAGATTGAATTAACAGTAATTCCTCAGTCCATTATAGTGTCCTTAAAATTGAACTTACATTTGACATTGATGCCTGTGGCATTCTCAGTCTTCTTTATATTAGTCAAGTTGAGAAAACAATGCCATTATTTAATTTGTTATTTCAGCATCCATGAGTTGAAAGGCATATGTACCTGATACATACTAGGCCATGTAGAGAAAAAAATAAACAAGACGACAACTTTTCTATTTTAAACTCTAGCAAGATGGGAATTTGTCTTGAACATTTGAAGTTGGAAGAATTTGAGACCATCAAGAAAGTGCTACTTCTAAGAATGCCATGGATTCCTATATTATTTACATAGAGATCTCAGAGAAATATGGAATGTTTGACAACAATGAAAACAAGCACAATATCTTAGAGAGATACACAGAAATCATCATTTCCTTATATAAATATGATATCTGAAAAACGAAAGCCTTAATATTAGAAAAAGCAACAGAAAAAATTCGATTTACCATTTTATGGAAACATTAAGAGATTAAAATTCCTTAATAGACGCCTCTTACAGATTTACCATTATGGACTTCGACTAAATATTCCTCCAAAATTTACATTCTACCCACAGTTGATTTTAACAAGTGCAAATTCAAGATCAAGTTGATTTGATATCAGTAATAATGACCTTTAGCAGGACTCATCTTTAAGTGTATCTATTTATAAATTTTCTAAATAAAGAATAGGATGTGATATTTTGAAAAACTTGAGACTTAATGGATATAATACTTCTTCCTCTAATGCATCTGTTTCTGTTCCTCCTTAACTCATTTATTATGTTTTAGAATAGAAAAAAAAAAAAAAAAAAGAGGTAAGCTGTATCCCTGAGGATATATTAGAAGATGGAAGAAGGAGAGAATAGAGCAGTAAAAGCTTTAGAGACAGAAAGAAGTTAGTTCAGATCCTGCCTCCAATACATGCTGACAATGAATAGCAAAAATTATTTCTTTAAAACTAAAATTCTTTATCCATAAAAGTGGCGCATAAGCTTGTTGGGAGGATCACATGAGATAATAGAGTTAATTTATTGCAGTACCTGTCATTTAGTAAGTGATAAATACATATTAGCTATTAATGGCAGAAAAGGGATTCTAATTTAAGTAGATAGTGAAAGTTGATTCTCACCACTTTCTAGCTGCAGGCCAACTCGGGAAGGGTACCACTTAGGACCTATTAAATAAAAAAAAAAATTAATAATATTTAGTTGTCAGCACAAGTATAAACACATTTTTAAATGTATTTTTAATTCAAAGACAAATTAGATGTTAAGAAGTGAATAAAATGGTTGTCCAGGGTCAGAAATGGAGATAGTGGTTACCCTTGGCAGGGCAATGAGAAGCAGTAGTGGATAGTTCTGAAAGTAACATGATGGGAGCTTTAGGGTTGACAATTTTCTGCTCTTTGTTCTGCGTGCAACTGGTTATGTAAAATGTATTCAATTTGTAGATATGTACCAAGGTATGTGAACTATGACTTGTGCACTTTTTGCAAGTTATTTTTCAGTAAAAAGATTAAGTAACTTCATTTAAAACTGGAGAACTTTGATCTCATGTAAAATATATTTAATCTGCTCAGGTAAAAGTGAGTTATTTTTTCTATCAGGAGTAAGGCACTTTATCAGAATGATATGTATTATTGACTTTTAATATATGGGCATATTTATTATAGTAAAAACATCACTTTAGTATCTTCTACTTATACTCTCATTAGGAATAACGATTATTAAAAGTTCTATCCGAATAGGAAAATCAAAACATCTTTATTATGCATTGCTATAATAAAAAGTTTGTTTACAACAACCAGAATGTCTTTTCTCTTAAAATAAATTATATGTTATTATTTTAAACTCCCTATTGAAAATTTAATTCTTAACTTTGAAGTCCAATTTTAAGCAAATTAATTTGATAAATAATGAATTGAAAGAAAAGTATTTAACAAGTAAATACTTGGTAAAGGAATATTCCACAATTATTTTGTTTTCAAAACATTACTTTTCAAAGTGTCAGTAATGAGTGGTGATAATGTGACATAACTAGACTATTGCAATCAATTCTCTAAATTTACTGCTAAAGACCACTTATCCATGCAAATTCTAATAGACAAAAAATTTGCAAGTCAAAAACTGTAGTCACAAATTAAAACCTACTTAGCCTATTCAAAAAAACAATAATAATATTTTAAAAAACCTACTTAGGATTACATACAAACAAAATTTAGTAACATGGCAAATAAGGAAGGCACAAACATTTAACTTTGGCATTTGCTTTTTAAATTAGAAAATATGCAGAAAAAGACACTTTATTTTTGTTTTGTTTTTGTATTTACTAAAATAATTTTTATTATTTATATAGTCATTTGCTATTCTGAAATAAATGCTAACATTATTTGTTGAAAAGTATTTAGAGGTATATCTACCTTTATTACTCATACTGGAAATCTGCTGCCAAAGAAGATATGATGTAAATAAATGTAACAGAGACATATACAGTTTTAATTAAATTTCCAACTGTGGTTATTTGGAAAAATACAAACCTTACGAGAATCCATTTATATTTGACAGATAGTCATTGAGCACCTGTGGTTAGTGTACATACACTGTTATATTCTGACTATTCTAATAACATTCATATAAGACAACTCTTTCAATAATGCTTTATGATGCCTTTCATGGTGAAAATGTCAATGCAAAAATAACTCTATTATTATAAGCAAATAGATATGTCTAAGAACTACATGAGTGAATACTAGCAGAATCTACAATGGCAAATCAGAGAAGTTAAAAGCTCTAAACACCTTCAAGAAAATCCATGTCCTTCCACCTCTCTTAACATGGATAAACTATAAATTTACTGATGAAATAACTTGGCATTTACAAGTTGTGATCTTTGAACACTGTGTCTTAGACAAAGAGAGTTATTAACTGCCTATGTAAGCCTTTAGATTAGTTTCAGGCATTTTTTAAATGAACAAAGCAAACTTTTTCTGAAACATTCTGTACTTGCTGGAGGGAGATAGAGTAGGCTAGAAAAATGGCAGAATAAAAAACAGTTTATATATCATAAAAGACATGCATTGCATAAGGATTTTTAGCATGAATTATCTAAAAGATCATTTATAATGATGAGCACATTGAACTTAAACAACTGGTTCACAGCTGAATTATGTATAATGTATTAGGTATAATGTATCTGTCAGTATCTGAAATTATTTAAGATGTGTAATTTGATTTCTGTAACTCTCTTCATATTCAAACTATGCCTTTGAGTTCTTTCCTCAGTAATTGGAAGTGTTCATGTCACTATGTAATAACATTCTAAATAAGTAATGCCTTCATGTAATTCAAATATATTTATTTTAATAAGGTAATATTTTCCAAACTGCTGGTTGTGACCCATTAGTAAATTAAAAAATAGAATTAGTGTGTTATTCTCAGTATCCTCATATAAAGATTTAAGATAGGATAGGACAGGACAGGACAGGACAGGACAGCACAGCACAGCACAGCATAGTATAGAAAAAAGAATAAAATAAAATAGAAAAAAAGAGAAATGGTTGTCATGGTGCTGGATGCAACATATTAACATAAATCATAGATAGGTTAAGTATTGTTTTTTGAACTATCCTTTCAATAGTTTCAATCATATAAACATATTTATGTTTTTATAAAACTAATATGCATTTCTTACTCTAATTCTTAGTCAAAAAAGTTTGAAATTCACAGGTGTAAAAATATATGTGTATATTAAATATTCTAAAACTATGTATTATAGAACTTTTACCTAAAAATCAACACTAGTGATTGAATTAAATCCTGTAATATAAAACAGATTTGAAGAGTTTGAATATTTGACTTCTTTAAAAGGATTTTTTAAAAATTCTGAATGATTAAGGAAGAGGGTAATATAAATTATATTAAATATAAATAATCTAAAATATAAGCCATTTTCATTCAAGTTCATATGCCAGATGCCTGCCCTTGTTTTCTTTTAGCCTAATAATGATTGCCATAATTTTTATTATGATTAGATATTGGTAAACAATATAAATTTTAACTTAAATGCACCACTCATGTTTTCAGAGATCTAATTTTAGAAATGATAAACGTTAGACAAGTAAAATATTTTATTTCTGACTTACTGATAGTATATATTCTATCTTTGCATATATGAAAATATAGAGCCAATTAGTCAAGACATAAAGAATAAAGCACACATAGATTAAGTTATTTAGTGTCATGTCTCATTTATAAAATATTAATTATGTTATTGATAGTTCTTGATTACAGATGATATTAAATATTTAACTGAAGCCTATGAGCCTATGTGTCATATTATTACTGAAAGAAGAGAAATAGATACAAAAATAGTGGAGAAATTTTTCAGAAATAATTAGTGTCCTTTCTAACCTAGAACCCTGAATTCCTCACCTAAGACTCTAGGTAAAACTTGTGACCTAACCTCTACCCTTTTCTTGATATCAGCAATTCCAATAAGAAGGAGAAGTTCTGAGAGCAGTTAAGAATTAAACTAAAAACACTACTTAATTTATGTGATGGAATATTTATAGTGGACCATGGAGACTTTTGGGGGAGAAAAAAATGGTGATCAATTTTTATTCTGTACTGTCTGTGGCTGGTATTATGAGATTGGATGAAGTGTAAATAAAAACAGAATATAGTTTTGAGAAGTATGCTATGCAGAGCTGGCTCTGAACACTTAAATAGAATTAGTGTGTTATTCTCAGTATCCTCATATAAAGATTTAAGATAGGATAGGACAGGACAGGACAGGACAGGACAGCACAGCACAGCACAGCACAGCATAGTATAGAAAAAAGAATAAAATAAAATAGAAAAAAAGAGAAATGGTTGTCATGGTGCTGGATGCAACATATTAACATAAATCATAGATAGGTATAACACACTAATTCTGTTTAAGAGTTTAGTGGAAGAAAGGTAAAACAATGTTCTATAAGTTTCTATTTGGCTCAGTTGAGTTCCTCAAGATTCTAGAACTTTATGTAGGAGAAAATAAGTGAAGTAAAATGTCTTTACATGAAAATGTAAAATAAAGACATTACTAGTTAGACTAACAAATCTTACACTCAATAGACATTTTCTGTCTCTGAGTAGATGAACATCTAAAGGATCAACTTTGAGAAAAAGAAATTAATTCCAGGACTAATAGATGAGATAAACTAAATGATATTGAGCAAAGAAACTAACATATATGTAGATGATTCTATGTGAAATCACATAATTTCTCTATATTTGATTATATAAAACAATAATGATAATTTATATTTATATACAAAAATAAAATACTGGAGAACAAAAAATACAAAATGGAAGGTGTTTGGACTTAAAGCATTATGAATACCTTGTGTATTAAGGAAGAATGTAAAAATAGTGATAAACCTTAGATTTTGATAAAATACTTTTTAAAAATAGTTTTATTAGTAAAATTTCATACTTATATGAAGCCAAACTTTTCTTAATAACTTCCACCTATTTTCCTTATACTGTCATCCAAAGATGTATACAGCTTTCTCCTTTTCTGTCAGGTAAAAGCCTGCTCCAATGGGAAGTTCTCGGTGTACAAAACAAAATTACGAGACAGTCAGTGTCGACCAGGAAATTGAATGCTAAATAGGAAACATGAAGGCATGACCGAATGTCCTGTGCACATTGCATTTATCATTTTAGTTATATTTCTTTATTAGTTAGTACAGTACTGTTATGCTCTTTCTAAACAGTAAAAGCTTGAAAATCTGAACAAAAGGGCAGGCACATGAATTCTGTTTCTTTTTTCATAAGAAATTAACATCAAGTATTATTAGACAAAAGTCTGCCTTGTATTGAAACACTGGCTGCTAATTTAGTACTGTTGAATCAGTTTTATTTGTTAGAAATGATTCATTCATTATATTACTTCGCTGAAACTAAATGAACCATTTTATTTCCTATAAACCATTTCTTTGCAGTTACATAAATGCCACCTAGATAATTAAGTGATCAAGAGAAAATGGAATCAAGGATGCCAGTAAGATATAATATGTGTGATTGTGTTTCATATATGTGAAAAATAAGAGAACCATTTCTTATCTCATATCCAACAACAAAAATTTTTAACACTCAAAACAGCACCAACCAATATATATAATTTTGCTGACCTTGAAAAGAAAATGCATCTGCTAGAAAGTTTGCTATTACAAAGTACTCAAATAAGAAAGACAGAGTGCTATAACACTGTATAATGAGCAACTGCAAAGCAAGTCTTCTTAGGAAAACAGACATGGTTCTAAAAATGGAAAATTCAAAAGCTGCATTAACAGATATTCGAAATTACAAAATAAAAAGTATGAAAGCAAGAGGCATAAAGCAGCAAGCCAATTTCACTAATAAATTCACTAAAATACAAGACACAAAGCAAGAATAATATAGGACAGAAAGAAGAGCATAAAGAATACAACCAAACTATTTATCTTCACTAGTTTAAGTTTATAACCAGTTTCTTCATCTAATTACCCACCATACCAGGGTTGGTCATCATGCCTACATTTCCATTTACATTAGACACCATTATCTGTCCAAGTACCTCGGAGCATCCATCATCATAACACTTCTCCATTTTGCTTTGCACAGCTACTAACCATACCTGACTGTCCATCTCTCCATGCCTTCTCAGACTCCCCCAATCTACATTAGGGCACTCCTACTCTGTCATCAGCAAATCCTTCTAAATTAGCAACTTCTATTCAAAAATCCCTCTATCTTCTTACTTTGATATAAAACTTATCTGTATCTTCTTTAACTGGTATTCATTTTTCACACTAAACCCATCCAATTGCAGAACTTATGTGTATAAGATACCCTTCTTGCTATTAAATCTAAAACACTTGTTCTCCTCATGGAATGCAAATCACGAGACCTTACTATCTAATATTATTTCTTCTTGTTGCCATCTATGATGGACACCTAAATCACTGATAACTTTAACTTGGAATATTCTCTCCTTGACTACTCATTTATCTTTGTAGATGTTTTTAATGTAACTAATTACCTGTCCTTTAGTTCCTCTATCAACTCATCCAATATTCTCTACAGTAATATGCTGAGTAATAATGTTTCCATTAATAATTGACTCTGTATACAAAAGTCATCTCATAAAATTATAAGGGAGCTGAGAAATTCCTATCACTTGATGATATTGTAGCCATCATAAAATCATAGTCCAATGTATTAATATAATTTTACTTTATAAAGTTATAAAGTTTATAATGTAAAATACAATAAGCTGAGGTTAATTTATTATTGAAGAAAATTATTTCTATATAAATTTAGTATAGCTTAAGTATTTATAAAGTCTACAATAGTGTACAGTAATACCTTATGCCTTCACATTCATTCACCATGCACACACTGACTCACCCAGAGCAACTCTCAGTCCTGCAAGCTCCATTCAGGGTAACTGCTCTATACCGGTGTCCATATTTTATCTTTTATACCATTTTTTTTACTGTACCTTTTCTATATTTAAATACACAGATACAATTGTGTTACAGTTGCAGTTTTCAGTATAATACCATGCTGTATAGGTTTGTAGCTTAGGAGCAATAGGCTATACCATCTAGGTTTGTGTAAGTGTACTTTATGATGTTCACACAATGACAAAATTGCCTAAAGATTCATTTCTCAGAAAATATCCCATTAAATAAACAATGCATGACTGTATCTACCATTTCATTTTTTCCCAGAGTTTATGCTCAGCAATAAATGTACCATGTCAAAAATACAAAATTGAAACATCCTACTTTCTCATCACCACTTCTTTTCCTTCCTACTTAATTAAGCTAGTATTTCTAGTTCAAATATTCTTTGGTTCTTTAAGGATTTTCCAATAATTATTTTATGATTTTCACTATGAAAAATTTCTTATTTTTCCTGCATTGTCGTTCTTCTCTAGGCTCAATTCTAGGATCCTTAACTATAATCATACCCTAATTAAGGATCTTAACTACTTTGGCCAACTTTCCCTCTATCTCACTACTTGGAAAACACCAAAACTTATTATCTTCAACTATTCCATTTTCTGTTTCTGAATTGGGTTTTCGAACGACTCTTTTACAGAGAAACTTTCCCTGACCTCAGTATTAACTTTGCAGTTACCTTCTCCCATAACTTTGTTCTTGATCTTTCTATCTGAAATTATTTTATGTACCTAATAAGATGTTTAATATACATTTCTTCTTACTGTTGTGCAATATCCATGAGAACAGGTAGCCATGATCATTTTTATGACAACTATATATGCAGTGATTAGAAGATTGCTTGGCATAGAGGTATGTGTGATTGTACATGATTTGAATATATACATGGCCTCTTATAGAAGGAGAATTGGTAGATATGGTAGGAATGTATACACAATAGTTTTAATCAAGTGTGAGGTTAGTTATTTATAATAAATATTTTCACAATATAAAGAGTCAGTGTTTTATTGCTAGTTAACTGCAGTCAGTGGGTATTGACAGAGTTTAAATCCTGAGACTATAATCTACTAGTTGTTTTATTTATCTTGGGCATGTTATCTCTCAAAATTGTATTTTTCTCATCTGTTAAGCAAAAAAATTTTTTAAAACCAGAGAGGCAACAGAGGTATCTAACTATCAGGAATATTATGAGCTTTAAATGAAATAAATTACCAAAAACTGTTAAGAACTAATTTAAAAAGTATTATTAACTATTGTTTTAAAACCATACATCACTTGTGTAGATAGAATTTCTGCTAACACATGATATAAACATTCTCAAAACACCTCTTCTGCAAAATCACACTAAAAACAACAGGAGTTATGAGAAAATAGAGTTGGGACAAATTTTAATATCTGTACAATTCTGTACTGTGAGCACTAAGAGAAATCAATAATAATTATAATAGAAATACTAGTACAGTTAAAAAGATTGTTTTAACAAATAAATAATACTAAAAATATAGGACTTTACCTTCTCTTTAAAAAGTAAAAAAAAAAAAAAAAAAAAGATTGATGGAAATGTGTGTGTAAGAAAGATTCTGCAACTGCTGAAATTAACAAGGATTGGGGAGAAATAGAAAATAATTATTTCCAAGGCAGAGCTCATGGGCAAATTGATCCAGGTAAGAAATAGTTGTTGTGATATAGTGTCTGTTCATCTGCAGCTTCAGGTGTTCGCATTATGTACTTTGCATTTAGCTACTATTTCTTGGTGAAAAATGATCGTGTTCAGAAAAAAATGTGTATGAACAATTATAAATTCCACATTATGCTAAATCATTCCCCTACTCATCAATCATATGTGAACTAATTAGTGTTACAGAAACAAATAGTGCAATAAATAATCAAGTATGAATAATCTCACAATCCACATACAATTGCTGTTTAACAGGAACGAAAACAAGGAAACATTCCCCACCCCACCCCTCAAATTATCTATTTAATAGTGTTAATTATTGCTGTTTTTGTTTATTTGTTTGTTTCTACCAAGATAATAACACAGATACATAAACATAGAGTATGAGGGCAGTGTAAGGTCCTTATATGCCATAAGGAGCTTGAACTTGATGCTGGAAATAGTAGGGTAGTAGGAATAAGATACTAGAGCAAGTCTGTATATGAGAAAATGAATCCAACAGGAGAGGGCTATAAGTATCTACATTAAAAATTCCAAATATTTAAACCGTAGTTGTAAGATTTCAAATCTACCCATGTAATAGCATATAATTGTTAATTATTTTTAGTAGTAGTCATTTACTTAATAGTCAGTGACTCCTTTCAAAAAACCATATTTCAACACAAAGTCTATGAATTTTAATAACTATAGTATGGCTATACACATAACTACATAGCCATGTGTATACACAAATAGTTGTTCTTAAAATTGAGATATTTCAGTTGTTTTGCAATTAGGCAAGTTACATTAATTTGCCATTCCCTAAACTCAATAGCTTCAAATATAAACAAAATGCCTACAGTGAATATGGTTTCTTATTATTATACTACTTTAAATACTGAGAAATCCAAAAAACAGTTTTCAGGGAAAGCAGATAAACAATTCTGAAGCTGAAAATATTTCACATCAATAAACTCTAGTATATTTTAATGGCATTTTTCTACTGTGAGATAATTCAGTATAAAGTACATTTTACTATTTAGTGTCCCAAGAGTTATTTCATTTCAGTAACTTTATTCCAATTCTTGGAATTTAGAAAAAAATTTGAATGTTTTCAGAATGAATCTATTCCCCTAGCTTTGTGTATCAAATTCTAATGAATGCTTGCAGAAGTGTCTGCAAGACATACAAGATATCGTGATGCCACATTGGCTGTTTAATATACAGTCATATACAGTCAAAAGTTCTGGGAAAGAGACAGTTTTGATTTCATTCATTCGTTAGTGATATTTTTTCAAAATCATGGGAATTATTGAGAGCACATAGAGAAAAAAAATGTAGAATCAAAAGAGAAAAATGTTTAAGATAGAACCTGAGAAGTAATAATACTTAAGAAGCAAAGAATCATGAGCAGTCCTCCAAAGAGTATGAGAATGAGGGATCAGAGAAGTTGAAAGTATAATATCGTAGTATCAAGTAGGCAGAGAGTTACAATCAAACAAAAGGAGTCAAAAAGAAATGTAGCATACATGTCAAATGCAATTCACAGTTCAAGTTACAAATGACCAAAAATAATCCACTGCTTTAGCAAAAAGAAAAACAAATAAAGAAAGAAAGAAACAAATAAACAAAAACTGCCGGTAACCTTAGATAGATCTTGCTGATGAAGAAATCTGTTTTGAAGTGAGTAGTAAGTGATGGATAGGTGAAGAAATGATGACATTGCTAAAAGTTGTTTGTAAATTGAGAAATTTTTGATAAAAGAATAAAGAAGCATTTGGAGATACAGAAAAAAGAGACTTCAAGAAATAAATATTCTAAGAGTATATAGAGAGGATAGTACAATGGAGCTAAGAGTTTGATATGGATCAACCAGTAAAGGAGCAGTTTAAATAAAGTATAAAATACAGTTTTCAGCTAGATGACACCTCAAAAGAAAGATGGTATTCTAGGGACTATAAATAATCTCAGTAAGTTCCAGAACTGGGGATTCTGAAGCAAGAGTGAGACATTTAGAATGGTAGATGGTCATGTGGTTTGTTCAGAATTTCAAATACTAAAAGTAAATTATAACTAATGGCAAATCTCATGGTGTGAAAAAGTGGATAAGGAGCTAAAGAGGAGAAGAAGAAAAAGTTCCAGAGAAGCATATTTGGATGGTTATCATTTTTGATATAATTTTCAAAATAATTCCAGGAATTAGAATGAAGGAAATAATATCTGTAAGCCTGATACAAGAGCTCTCAAAGAAAATAGAGAAAAGTTGGATAGGTAAGTAGGAAAAAAAAAAAAAAGAAAATTTAAAGCTAATATACTAGAATGACATGAAACTTACAATAGGTGGAGTTTTTATGTGTGAAAAATGACTTAAATTTTAAAAGTAAGAAAGAGGAATAATGTACTGTGGATTGTTACAAAACATACATATTTCACTTGATAAACATTCAGTCAACCTCAAAATGATACTATAGAATGTCTATCTAAAATTTTCTGTCTAGATTAAATCTTCTACTTTTGACTTTTTTACATTATTTAGGTACAGTTTGGAAATAACCAACATAGGCTTTTAAACTCAAAAGTTACTGTAATAGGGAATTAAATATTGTAAGAACATTATTAATCATTATTAGGAGTTTCTAATTTTGTCTATACTAAAAAAAGTTAGCCAGAAACGATTGCTTAATTCAAATAGAATCATTTGATAATTTTCTGAAAACAGACTTTAGATCATCTCTATACTTTTTCAGCTCTATAGTAGAAAATGTATAGTAGAAAATTATCAAATATTTCACTATATATTTATTTTATGACAATGCCTTACCATATAATCCCACAGACACACACATGTGCATACACACATGCACAGATCTCTAAAGTCTGCATATTAAAATGCACATAGTACATATATAATACAACATAATACTACTATATTATCTTTTAGATGATATTTTAACTAAAAACTTTGTCAATGTGGATTTCTTTTATGAATATTTTAACTCATTTCAGGAGAGAACTAGTGCTCACTAAAACAAATGGTAGAAATATAAGAGCACTATACAGTGTCACATTTGGTAACTATTTAAAAATGATATATAAAGATATAGAAATATTTGGATTATGATATTCATGAAATGTCATGTCCTTAAAAATGTTTGGAATTCAAAATTATGGAACCCTAAAAAATAAAGAGATGTCAAGAAATTACATGATCAAAATGATCAAAGAAAGAGTGGGGAAACCGTAATACAAAATAAATGATCAAGGAAATATTTTTAAAGTAGAAATAATTCTCTAAGATTTAAATATTGTTTTTAAAAGATAAATAATGTAAATATATCTAAAAAAGAGAAAGTAGCTATATAAGTTCATTAATAATAATGTATGATTTGAATTTAAATTTATAAAAATTAAAATGAAAAGCTAAAATGGTGAGAATTCTGTACTCCATTCCTTATATTAGCATAAATTCCAGATACTAAAAAATGTTTATATAAAAATAAACCTATAACTTAAAAATGTGAGAATAAAACATAAATCGACATTTTTTAAAGATTAGAAGAGAAAAATACTTCTAAATAGACCACACAAAACAAAACATAAAATAAATAATTGATTAATTTAGATCTATGAAATTTAATTTTCCAGCAAAAATGGGAAAATGTGTGTGACTTGTACACTAATTTATAAAGCCTTTATTTGTTATTACAACAATGAAAACATCTAGATGGACAAAGATGTGTGTAAAGACCATAAAAAGGCAATTTCCAGAAAAAAATATATAAATCGAAAATAAGAGTATGAAAAAATTCATTAATGATCCAATAAATGGAATCTAATACTAAATGAAAATTTTTTGCCACTCATCAATTATCAAAAGTTAATAAGTTGTTAATATTCACTGTTATCGAGGAAAGGGAAAAAAAGACATTCTGAAGTATTGCTTTGAGGTCTATAAATTAAAAGAGAAAACTTAGCAATACACGTTAGGATTTCAAATGAGCTTCTTTATAACAGCTTTTTTTTATTATTCTCATAAATACAACTGAAGAAGTTCACAAACATGAATTATTCTGGTGAATACTGCAATGCATGGTACATGATAAATGTTCAATAAGTAGTTTTCAACATTCAACAAATACTGTTGAATAAAAATGCATATGTTGCTTTTATAGAAGCAATTACAATGCGTATCCAGAGAATGCACCTCACACACCCAAGCATATCATCACTAATACTGATCATGTAGATCAATATATATTTACACAAAATATATCAAGAAAATATGTTTATAGGGAAAGGTACTAGAGAACGATGTTAAAAATATGTGACTTGTGTATATAGGCACAAAGATATGCTTATACATTTTTGAAAATGTTAATAGATGGATAATGCTTTATTCTTTGTAAGTTTTTGCATTTTTAAAATTTATCTTGTATATTCATCATTTTATTATAGTAAAAAGTGAAGCTATTATTATCTTGCAAAAACAATTTTATTTATTGAATTCAATGCTGTGCCTTGAATATGCAAAGTATATACAAATTAAACAAAAAAATCATATTTTGAAAATGAGACATTGGCATACTATTATCTTTTGGGATTATAAAAACATAATACGATACAATTTAGCACATCTGGATTTAAAAATGAGATTATTTATATTTCGAAGAAATTTATAATAGAACTTGAGTAAATTTTTGAGTACGAACTGTTTTATAAAATGTGAAAAATATATTTTTCACTAACTAGCTAGATAAGAAAATGTATACAACAAATAACTCACTTTAAATTTTCTTACTAAAATGAAATATCATTAATATAGCATTTAAAAAGCTCATGTGCTTGTTTTTAGATTGTTTACATAGAATTACACTGTAATACATTCCGTGTCTTTTTGAAAATTTCCTTAGGGAAAAAACTCTCAAGGAAGAGAGAGGGCTAATGCTGCTTCGAATGTTCATTAAAATTCGAGAAGTAATCTTTGACATTGTACCAGTGGTTTTAGTGCTCCGTGTGCTTCCTGGATTCATATAATTGAGAGTATATATATATATATATATATAAAGAGAGAGAGAGTATATATATACTCTCAATATATTATATTATATATTATATATTTTATATATATATATATTAGAGTATAATAACCAGTCTTTCTCACTCTCTAAATATCTATCTTGAAATTTAAATATTCTCACACAGTCACATGTCCAAATATAAATTGGAAATCAATCATTTGCTATAGATAGACTGTTCTAATATTTGATACATCTATAATGTAGGTATTTGTTCATGTTTAAATATTGCTAATCCAATGATTTTGATGCTTGAGGATTATAGGAGTTTTATTACATTAACCTTGACTGGCAAACAGCCAAATCTTTCTAACAGTCTGATCTCCTAAAATACTGCAAACGATCATATATCATATAAATAAACAGAACTCTTAACACTTCTGTATCAGATGGCATTAAGTCTACAACAATGTAAATTTGAACAGTATTCTAACATAGTCACAATAAAGTTTATTTTCAATACTGGGACACTAATATGTGCCAGCGTTTTGCATTGTGGTTTATTCATTTTTTCCCTTTAATATTATTATTTTAATTAAACTTATCAGGTTGACATTGGTTAATAAAATTATAGGTTTCAAATATACCATTTAATAATATATCATTTGTATATTGTGTTGTGTGTTCACCACCCGAAGTCAAATTTCCAGCACCATGTCTTTGACCCTCTTCACCTTTATTTACCCTGCCTTTCCCTCTGGTAGCCACTAATTGTTGTCCGTGTCTATAAATTTTATTTGTTTATTTGGCTGATTCATTTGTTGCTTTTAGTTTTATCCCCACATATAAGTCAAATCATATGATTCTCAACTTTTTCTATCTGACTTATTTCACCCTATACTGTGGTTTAGATTGAAGCCACCAAAAAAAAAAAAAAAAAAAAAAAAAAAAAAAAGAAAAGAAAAAAGAAAAAAAGAAAGAAAAGAACACTGGTTTAAGAAATTTAAGAAATGTATTTAGGACAAAGGCCTCTTAATTAAGAAGAGTTAGAGACAACAAAATTGTAATATTCTATATATCTTTAGCTAAATTTTAAAATAGAAAACATTAATGAGATATAGTAAGAAACTATGTTTTGGACAATGTATTATTATACTTTTTGATTTATAGTAAATATTATATAGCATAATGAGATAGATTTGAAATTAAGTTTTGTCTCAAAGTATTACTTTAGTATGTTTGCAGCTCTTAAACCATGGTGGATGATACATTAGATTATTTAAATTTTTTTATATCAATGACATTTTAAAAGAAAATGAATCAATTTTTTTTTTTTTTTTAATTTAAGATTTGGGAAGCCATCTTTCTCTAGAATTACTTTTTTTTAAGATTTAATATTTTTCTCCATTAGCATGTAAAGTTGTTGCACTATTTTGAAATATGCTTCATAAAAAGAGAGTTGGAAATATCGTGTCAACTACTTTTACTATCAAGACAGTATATATGGTCACACAGTAACATTGATTAACTTTATTAAAAATAAAATTTTCATAATTTTTACTAATGAATTCAACATTAATCAGTTCTAGAATGTCATTTAATCTCTGTATGTGTATGTATACATGTGTGTATTTCTGCATACTAGAAATTCTTGATGGCTACATTACGAATACTCATCTTTTAGTAGTATAGCATAGTACTTGGTCATTTAACTTGATTAATGAATATTTGTTGAACTAAGTTAAATTAAATAATTAAATTTTGCTACTCAAAAAGCAAAGAAAAAAACATTTTTTAAAGATGAAATTGTTAATACAATTTAAACTATTATGTTGTAAAACAATCATGTGGAAACAAAATATTTTCTGTGAAATAAAATTTTGTAAATTACAAAATATTATTGGGCTTCACAATTATAATGATCCTTTCTCTAAAACTGAAGAAAAGTTAGCAATATGTGGCATAAAATGGTTAAATTATATAAACTATGCTAAATGAAGAAGAGAGATTTTGAAAATCTTGTTAAATGGGTGAAATATAATTCATGAAATATCATTCTTTTCATCAAATATGTTCTCTGAAGGTTATTGAGGATGCAGCTACCTGATGGAACTCATTTGTTATTTTCGGCTGGGGGAGGGAGGGTGTTTATAATCCAGTTTCTTTGTGTCTAGTGGGCACATTTTTGAGAATTTTTTCAATATCCAGAACATCAACACTAACAGGTTTTTAATCTTATCTCATTCTTGAAATCTACATGTAATATAAAGAAATGGTAATATTGCTGCCCACTATTAAAATGGCCTTATTGGACTTCAGCGATTAAATTCATAGAATGTGAATAGCCACTTAATTCCCATAGTTTTTACAAAATGTAACTTTGACCTTTACCAAAGAATAAATAGTTGTCAAATTATTCCAGTTTTTCATTAATTATTGACAAAGCTCATAATTCTCTTTGCTGAAGTAACTATTACAGATATCTATTTCTTGAGTTATCAATAGAGGGCATTTAAAAAAAAAAAATCTGCCACTTCTTTCCTTGGTTTCATTTGTCATTTTTTAGATTCCTTTGTGGAAAGATCAGAGAACTCCACAGCTTTGTCCAGGAGCCTCCTTTTATTTGTTTGTTTGTTTGTTTGTTTGTTTTAAATTTTCATTCATAATTTAATTAACTAATTAAAGTTAAAATTATTGGGGTGACATTGATTTATATAATCAAATAAGTTTCAAGTATACAATTTAACAGTATGTCATGTATATATATTGCATTGTCTGTTCACCATCCAAAATTAAATTTCTTTCCATCACCAAATATTTGACCCCTTTTCTCCCATCTACCATCCGTCTGCCCCCATTTCCTCTGGTAATTACTAATCCAGTGTCTGTGTCCATGAATCTGTTTGTTTGTCATGTTCACTTGTTATTTTCAGCTTTATATCCTACATACTAGTGAAGTTATACGGTTTTCAACTTTTTCTGTCTGACTAATTTTTCTTAGCATAATTATCTCAAGATCTATCCATTTCGTTGCAAAGAGCGGTATTTGATCTTTTCCTATGGCTGAGTAATATTCCATTGTATATATGTACCACATCTTCTTTATCCAATAATTTATCATAGGACACTTTGGTTCTTTCCATGTCTTGGCCACCATAAATAATGCTGCTATAAACATTGGAGTGCATATATCTTTGTGGATAAATGTTTTTCAAGTTTTGCGAATAAATATCCAGAAGAGAGATTGCTGGGTCATATGGTAATCCAATTCTTAGGGTTTTTTTTTTTTTTTTTTTGAGGAAACTCCATGCTGTTTTCCACAGTGGTTGTACTATTTTATATTCCTACCAGCAATGTATGAGGGTTCCTTTTTTTCCCACAGCCTCTCCAACACTTGTTATTACTTATCCTGTTGATGATAGCCATTCTAATGGGTGAGAGATAGTATCTCCTTGTGGTTTTGATTTGCATTTCCCTAATATCTAGTGAAGTTCAGTATCTTTTCATATCTGTTGGCCATTTGTATGTTTTGGGAGAAGTGTCTGTTCAGGTCCTCTGCCCATTTTTTAAATGCATTGTTTGCTTTTTTATTATTGAGTTGGATTAGTTCTTTATTTATTTTAAATAATTAGACCTTTGTGAGAGGCGTTGCAAATATATATTCCCATTCAGATGGTTGCCTCTTTGCCTTGTTGATGATTTCTTTTCCTGCACAGCTTTTTAGTTTGATATAGTCCCATATGCTTTTACTTCCCTTGCCTTTGAGGTCAAATTCATAAAAACCTCTCTAAATACAAGGTCAATGATGTTAGTATCTATGTTTTCCTCTAAACAATTTATCACTTTGGGTCTTATATTTAGGTCCTTGATCCATTTGAAGTTAATTTTAGTGTATGGCAACGGACAGAAGTCTAGTTTCATTCTTTTGCAGGTGGCTTTCCAGTTTTCCCAGCACCATTTATTGAAGAGGCTTTCTTTTCTTCACTGTATGTTTTTGGCTTCTTCATCAAAAATTATTTGCCTATATATGCAGGGTTTAATTCTGCACTTCCAATTCTGTTCCATTGGTCTATGTGTCTGTTTTTTGCCAATACCATGCTGTTTTGATTATTGTTGCTTTGTAGTACAAATTGAAATCAAGCAGAGTGATACCTCCAGCCTTGTTTGTTTGTTTGTTTGTTTTTCCCTTCAGGATCGTTTTGGCTATTTGGGGTCTTTTGTGCTTCCATACAAATCTATTTTTTTTGTTGTTCGATTTCCTTAAAAAGTCAGATTTTAATGGGGATTGCATTAAATCTGCATAATGCTTTAGGTAATAAAGACATTTTAACAATGTTGATTCTTCCAGTTCATGAATATGGAATATCTTTCCATTTCTTTGTGTCTTGTCCAATTTCTTTTAATACAGTCTTATAGCTTTTAGTGTATAGGCCCTGCACATACTTTGTTAGGTTTATTATTAGGTATTTTATTCTTTTTGCTGCAATTGCAAAAGGAATTTATTTTAATTTCTTTTTCTCAAAATTTATTGTTAGTATATAGAAATGCTGTGGATTTTTGTACTTTGATTTTGTATCCTGAGACTTTACCGTGATTGTTTAGAGTTTCTAATCATTTTTCAGTAGAGTCTTTAAAGTTTTCTATATAGATGATCATGTTATCAGCAAAAAGTGATAGTTGGACTTTTTCATTCCCAATTTGGATGCTGTTATTTCTTTCTCTAGCCTGATTGCTCTAGCTAGGACTTCCAACACTATATTGATTTATAGTGGCGGTAGGGGACAGCCTTGTCTTGTTTCTGATCTTGGAAAGTTTTTAGTTTTTCACCATTAAGTATCATGTTAGTTAAGGGTTTGTTTTATGTGGACTTTATAATGCTGAGATACTTTCCTCCCATACTCATTTTATTAAGTGTTTTAATCTTAAATGAATGCTGCATCTTGCCAAATGCTTTTTCTGCACTTACTGATATGGTCAAATAATTTTTATCCTTTGTTTTATTTATGTGATGTATCACATTAATTGATTTGCATATGTTAAACCCTCCCTGTGCCCCTGGAATAAGTCTACTTGATCATGATATATAATCTTTTTAATGTATTGTTTTATTCAATTTGCTAGAATGTTGTTTAGAATTTTTGCAACTACGTTCATCAGAGATATTGGTCTATACTTTTGTTTGTTTGATCTCTGTGTGTGTTATCTTTACCAGGTTTTGATATCAGGGTAATGTTAAAATGAGTTAGGAAGTATAGACAATTTTTCAGGGTTTTTTTTTTTTTTTTGCAAAAGTCTGAGAAGAGCAGGTATTTTAAATTTTCTTTGAATGTCTGGTGGAATTTACTAGAGAAGCCATCTGGTCCTGGACTTTTACTTTGGGGAGGTTTTTGATGAGTGTTTCAATTTTCTTACTGTTGATTGGTCTATTTAGATTTTGTAGTTCTTCATGATTCATTCTAGGAATTTTGTCTATTTCTAGGAACCTGTCTATTTCTTCTAGGTTATCGAATTTGGGGGCAGATAATCTTTCATAATATTCTTTTATGATACTTTGTATTTTAGTGATATCTGTTCTAAGTTCTCCTCTTTCATTTCTTATTTTATTTGTGTCCTTTGTCTTTTTTTCTTAGTGAGTCTAGCTACGTAGTTGTAATTTTATAAATCTTAAAGAACCAGATGTTTATTGTATTAATGTTTTTATTGTCTTTTTGTTCTCAATTTCATTTAATTCTGCTCTAATTTTTATTATTTTCTTCCTTCTGCTGACTTTGGTCTTCATTTGTTCTTTTTCTAGTTTTTGAAGATATAATGTTAGCTTCTTTATTTGGAATTTTTCTTGTTTCTTGAGATAGGCCTGTAATGGTATATACTTTCCTCTTATTGCTTTTGCTGTGTCCCAAAAGTTTTGATATGTGGTTCTTTCATTCTCATTTGTTTCTTTGTATCTCTTGATCTCTTTTTTTATTTCTCCTATGACCCAGTCATTCTTCAGTAGCATGTTGTTTAATCTCCAAATATGTCTGATTCTTCTCGCTTTTTTTTTTTTTTTTTGCAGTTGATTTTTAATTTCAAAGCAATATGGTCAGAGAATATGCTTAGCATTATTTAAATTTTCTTATTTGTTGAGTCTAGTTTTGTTTCCCAATATGTGGTCTATCCTTAAGAATGTTCCATGTACACTAGAAAAGGTATTTTGGAATGAAAGTCTCTGTAAATGTCAAATACGTCTAATAGGTTTAATGTGTCATTAAAGTTGATATTTCCTTATGGATTTGCTGTTTGGATGATATATATGTATCATTTTAAGTTCTATTAATAATTGTTTTATATATTTTGGTGCTTCCTGAATGGGAGTATAAATGTTGATAAGTGTTATGTCTTCTTGATGTATGGTTCTCATTATCATTTTGAAGTGTCTCTCATTACCATTTTTATCTTGAAGTCTATTTTGTCAGATATAATTATGTTACACCTGCTTATCTGGATGCCATTTGCTTGGAGTATCATTTTCCACCCTTTCATTTTGAGTCTACATTTGTTCTTGCAGCTCAGAGGGATTCTTGAAGGCAGTATATGGTTGGGTTTTGTATTTTGATCCGATTTGGTTCTCTCTGCCTTTTTACTAATGAGTTCAGGTCATTTACAGTTAGGGTGATTATTGATGTATGAGAATTTCCTATAGACATTTTATCTTTTGTTTTCTGTAGTTTGGTGTCTCCATTGTTTCTTTGTCTTTGTGTTTCTGTCTGTTATTTTAATTTGGTGGTGTTTTATGGTTTTTCCCTCTGTTCTCTCCTGTTTTACATTATGTCTCAGTTCTGGACTTGTTCTGGATTTTTGATGCGTGGTTATCATTAAGTTTATGTAAAGGATAGTTATTTATATATAGTTATCTATTTTCTTCTGTATCTCTATTCCCTTTAGTTATATTTGGAATTTTGCTCCTTTCCCTTTTCTGCTTTTGTTGTCTCGCATTATCCCTATATATACTAAACATTCATTTCTAGTTGCAGTAGCTATTGTCTTCTTATCTTTTTAAAGGTTTTTTTTTTGAGGGGGAGTGGTCTTTAACTATTATGTAATATTTAAGCTTCTAATACCCTGTTCTTAATAAAGATTTCACTGTCTTGCTTCTGCCTGCCTGTTAGTCATCTTACTCATAATTATGCATTGTGTTTGTCCTTTTGTTTCAGGTAGAATGACCCCCTTCAGTATTTCCTGTAATATAGGTGGAAAATTCCTCAGCTTTTGTATGTCTGGTAGGTTTTTATTTCTTCTTCATATCTAAAGTAGAGCTTTGCTGGATATTATTCTTGGCTGGTGATTTTTTCAATAGTTCAAATATTTAGTTCCACTCCCTCCTTGCTGTTAAAGTTTGTGCTGTGAAGTCCAATGATAGCCTAATGGTCTTTCATTTATAAATCACTGTCTTCTTTTCCCTGGCTGCCTTGAAAATTTTTTCTTTGTCATTCATTTTTGACAGTTTTAATATAATGTCTCTTGGAAATGGCCTTTTTGGATTGAGGTAATTGGGTGTCCTGTTTGCTTCCTGGATTCAAAGATGTAGTTCTTTCCATAGGTTTGGGAAATTCTCATCGACTATTTGTTTGAGTATGCTCTCTGTTCCTTTCTCCCTCTCTTCTCCTTCCATATTCCCATTATTTTTATGTTGCTTTTTCTGATGGTGTCAAATAGTTCTTGTAGAGTTCTTTTAAATTTTTAATTCTCAGGTTTCACTTTTCCTTCTGCATTTCTAGATTTCTATCTTCGATATCACTAGTTCTTTCCTCCATCTGGTCAGCTCTATTTCCTAATATTGCTATTTCATTCTTCATCTCTTTTTTTGAATTCTTCATCTCCAGAAGTCTATTTGGTTCTTTTTCAGAGTTTCAATCTCCTTCATAAAGTATTCCTATTGTTCGCTGCTTTTGGTTATAATTTCCTTGAAGTGCCAGTCTGAATTTTCTTGCATTTCAATGAGGTTTTTCCTAAGGGCAGTCTTGAATTCTGTCATTTAAACTGCATATTTCTGTGTCTTTCAGCTTATTTTCTGGATATTTTTCACTTTTTTTCTGAGCTGCCTTGTCACCTTGGTTGTTCATGGTGTCTGATGGACTGTTTCTCTGCCTGGGCATTAATGGGAGTGTACTCTGCTTTTAAAAATATATATATTATTATACAGAGATATTTCTTTAGGAGGTAATAAGAATGAGCTTTTTTTTTCTTTTTTCTTTTTTCCTCGTAGGTGGCATCCAAGCCTCTTAGATCTTTGCTTTGAAGCTAAAAATGCCCCTCCCTCTCTGGTGGTTTGTGTGTATCCTCTGCAATCAGGTCCCTTTGTCCCAGGGCTCTACTCTTGTAGAAGGATGTGATGGGTGATGTGCGTCCGAGCTTCTGAAAATGTCATTACTGCTCAATAGTCAGATGCAATGTTTTGCTGCTTCCTTCCAAATTTGCCTAACTGGATGGGGTTGGGGTTAATTGGGAGAGGCTAGCAGTGTGTTTTGTCTCCAAATTTGCCTAACTGGGTGGGGTTGGGGTTACTTGGGAGAGGCTAGCAGTGTGTTTGTGTCTCAAGTAGTGCTGTCCTCCAGATTTCAGCTCTCTTGCTTTGATATCAACATGGCTGTAGTGTCTGTTTCAGTAGTGATTGCTCAAATTCCCATAGGGCTTGGTGGTGCTAGTTCTGAGAGGATATGGTTGGTGGAGGGTGCACTCCAAGTTGGTGCTAGGGATATGGCCGGGCTCTGTGACTCAGCCTCTCGCTTGGCAATGGTGGCAGCTAAGACACAGCTATTGCTCCTCTACATTCAGTCTCTGCCCTGCTCTCTGCCCTGCTCTCTGGGCTCCACTGCGCAGAATATGCTGATCACACAGGCAACCCTGTTAGAAGATTCAAAGAACTAAGAACTGGCCATGAAATCTTCTCTCCTCTTCTTCCTGCAGGGCGCCCTGGCTGCATATCACAGCTCCTTTATTTCTCTCTCCTAATCTGTCTCTGAGACTCATGCAATTTGCCCATCTTCCGATGCTCTGATACGCATATCTCTCAGACTTGCTTGTGTGCATGTTGGGTGTTGTTTGTTGAATTGTAAATGTTCAGCTCGTTGTTATTTCAAGGGGAGAGATCTAGAAAGATCTTGTAAGCCATGTTTCTAACGTAAGGAGGCTCCTTTTAAATTATGTAGAGAATATGTTAAGGGTGCGGTTCTGGGCAAAGATATGCTAACGGCCAACTTCACTTCGGATTCTGTAATCTGCTTGCTTGTTTGATGATTAACTAGGGTGTGGTTAATCTACTTGCTTGTTTGATGTTAACTAGAGTGTGGCTAGGCTTTATAAACTGCCTCTTTTGGGAGCTCTAGGCTGATCTCCTCGAATCCTGCATAGTAGAGAGTCAGTCACCGGCCGGCTAATAAAGGCTCATAATTCATCTCAATTGGCTCTGTGGGTCTTAGAATTGATCGTGCCACAACACACTAAATAATGATAGAACACACTTCTATCAAGTTTCTTTTTAGAGAGTAAGAATGATATCAGAATGCCCTTCAAAATGACCTTATCTCTTTGTGATAGGTAACCAACAATCTTTAACTACAAAACCAGTAGAAATTTTAAAAAACTGGGGAAAAAGTTGTTCTTTTTAAACTATTTAAATTAAATACTATCTTTATACAACTTTATACGACAATGATATTTTCTAATTTCTGTTAGAGATTCCTTGGTTTATGAGGAATGACACAGTTCCTGAAGTGTATATTCACTACACCTTTGCTTTGAGAATTCTTCATCTTTATTGATATACCTTTTACATTATCGGTGAAACTATCACATTCATTCCTCTCTTTAAAGGTCTAGACCATAAAAATTTAAATAATTTTGAGTATGGTAAATATAGCAAAATAACATTTAGGCAAGATTTTTTTTTTCACTGAAATTTAAACCCACAAAATGGAATATATCATTACAAATGTAAATTAGTGTGTGTGTGTGTGTGTGTGTGTGTATATATATATATATCTGTATATACAAACAAAATATATATATATATTATCATATATATATATATATATATATATATATATACACACACACACACACACTAATTTACATCTGTAAATGATATATTCCATTTGTGGGTTTATACACACACACAAACACAAATATATATATATAGACACACTAATTTACATCTGTAATGATTCCATTTTGTGGGTTTATACACACACACACACACACACACACACAAACACAAATATATATATACACATTTACACATTTGCCTGTGGCTCTTTGTAAATTCTATTATTTTCCAAAGGTATTAGCAATTATTCTAATAAAGTCATATTGTATCCCAAAAGAGAACAAATTGCATTTAAAATCAAGAACACATGGAATAACTTTTTGAATAACATAAAATAGGGTTATGCTATTCAGCTAGAATATGTAATATTATACATATCTAGAGTTTAAAAATTAAAACAAAACTCACCTGAATTATTCTTAGAAAATATTCACATAGTTTTAGGCAGAGTGTCACCTGGATTTATATAATTCTCAATTTTTCAGCTCAGTTTTGACAAGGTTTAATTTCTCTCTGAAACCTTGTGAGAAGATGGGAGTGAATAGAGGATGATATATAGAGACAGGAGTGTGAAGATCATCGAAGGAGAGACATCAAGATACAAGCAAGAATAATAACTATAAGTGGTAATGAATAAATGGATGGAGATAAAGAAAGATTAGTGGAGAAATTGTAGCTGAGGGCATTTCACTATTTATGGTATATCAAATGAGAAGAAGAGAATAAATGAATGTTATATGTTTCTGTGTGTGTTTGTGTATATGCATATATATATATGATTTATAGTTTAATAGATATCTCTTTTTCATGAAAACCTTGTTCTTTCTTTTTTACAACTAATGTTGTAATTGTAGTTTCCTCCCCTTTCTATTTCCTCACCAATCTGATGGATGGTGACCAGGGAGAGTAATCTAAAATATGACATAACAAAGCAGAACTGAAAAATTATGAACCTAGAAGAACATAAGGTAGTCATTTTGCAGGAAAAGAAGAGTCGCAATATAAAAGTTCCAAAATAAAATAAAAAATGTAAAGCTGATGGAAATCAGAAAGAGTAGGCAGACAAGAAATCAAGATCAGTCAGAACACCTAAGAGAACAAAGGCTAGAGATAAAAGTCATGTAGGGAGCATTCTCCCCTCAGGAAACCAGTCTTTGATAAGTTATGTATTTTTTTTCTCATAAGATTAAAAATTCCTATTATAACTCCAGGGCCTGAGAATAAACAGCATCAAAATTTCATAATAAAAAAATAATTTGGTGTCAGAAAGTAAAGAATCTGTAAAAAACTAACAATTGTAGTTATATAGATATAACCATATGTATAATATATATATGATTATTATTATGTGGATATATGTATAAATTTGAATAAAGTATTCAATCCTACATGGCTTTGTTTGTTTGTTTGTTTATTTATTTTAAGGCAAGGCAGCCCGTGGTTGACCTCACAGATTGCAAGGATCTTGTCAGTTTACAATCCCTTTTTTAAATTTTTTAAAAAATTTTTTTATTCGTACAGCACCTGGTCCTACCTGGTTTTAGAATATGTTAAATAGATAAAATATGAAGACAGTCAACATATAACTTTCTTTTTAGCATTATATGTATAGTCACATATTGTTAGTGTTAGCAGCATTTTTTGATTTTCTTTTACTATTTGGTAAATATATTAAACATAATGTCCAATTTACTTCTTCTGCAAGAATTTGAAGCACATTTCAAATAATTCTGTTCCAAACTGAATATGTTTTCTGTTTCTATTAAAATTTCTAAATAGAGTTTCCTCCAAATATTTATAAATTTTAGATATATTGGCTATTTGGTTTTGTTTTTATATTATATATAAATATATAATATATATTTATGAGAAATTTATATTATATATAAATATATAATATGATGTTGGGAGCTGAGCTAACTTGGCGAGCTCTGAGATAAGTGGCACTAAACTATTTTAAGCACTCAGTATTTTCCAAGAAGGGAGTTTGATTGCGGAGCAGAGAGTTCTGAGTTGTAAGAACTTCATTGTTTTGCAGGATAAGTAATTTGGCTGACCTTGGGTCTTGACTGCTGTTTTCTCATTGCAATGCTATAAGTAGTGTGTTCTAAATAAACTCGGGGCTGCAGTATTTACTGTACGCCCTCCCGACTCTATCTCTTGTCTCTGTCTTTTCTTTAATCCTCACTCCCCCTCTCAGGTGCTGTTCATCTCAGCGGCTCAATATGGCATAATATATATATATATATATATATATATATATATATTTTTTATGATGAAACTATCTTTTGAAGGCTAATGGGAATGACTTTTACCTTTATTTAATTAGCCATTACGTATAGCATAGTCATATGTACATAAAGTATTCAATAAATATCCTATATTCTTTCCTGTAAGAAAATAATGAAAATAATAAAACAACTCTACCTGTATTATTCTAAAGTGTTATTAAATGGTTTAACGTTTTAGTTTGTGAGCTTTGAGAATATTTTTCACAGCACAGTCAACTTAATTTGTGAAACAAGGAAATAAAATCTTACTTCTTAAAAAAAATCTTTTCAGAAAAGAAACATTGTTCAACTAAATCCAAAGGATTGAAAATTCTCCCTAGCAAAATCCATAAACTGTACAACACCAAGAATGAACTCTAATATAAATGATGGACCTTTGGGTAATAATGATGTGTCAGTGTAGATTCATGGGTTGTAACAAATGTACCACTTTGATGTAGAATGTTAATGGTGGGGGAGACTGTGCATGTGTGCGGATAGGGGGTAAATGGGGACTTTGTATTTTCTGCCCAACTTTGTTATGAATCTAAAATTGCTCTAAAAGAAAAAGCTATTTAAAAAACACTCCCTAGTAATTACAAACATTTTTAGTATGTTTAAGTTACAAGTAAAATTTATTTAAGAAGTTGTAAAATAAAAATCTAATTTGAACGAACTTTATATAAATATCCCCAAGTAAATAATAATAGATCTCTTAATAATATATAATTATATATAATAACATGTGATGTAATAATACAACAATATATTCATCTATTAATAAAATTTAAAAAAACATAATTTTAATGTATTATGTAAAGAATTCTTATGTGGAAACAATTTGACAAATATAAATATGAGGAGTAAAAACTTTGCTTAGTATTTCCTTAAAGAAATACATTGTGTTAATTAATGCATTTTATATACAGGAAGTGTCCTATTAGAATCAAGAATGTTCACATATGAACGAGGAAACAGTTTTGTGATAAAACAAAAGAATTTTGAGGATTAAAGCATCAATTAGAGAGTAAGACAGAAGGTTCGTAGTCAAGAAGTATTTAACAAAATATTATTTGACTTTCAGATTGAAATATAATTTTTACACACTCATCATAATATTGAACTTATTCTTACAGATAAATCTGAAATCTGAATAAATTTGATAAAAATAAGACTAATATAAATTTTAAAATATAAATGTGACTTACATGCTTTGTGAAATTTTTGCTTAACATCATGAATAGTAGATGTTTGCATCACCTGAAAAGGAAAATAAAATAGAATTATAAAGAAAGTGTTCATCTGTTTCCTAAATATTTATTTAAGAAAACATAATTTTATGTAGTCAAAGTGTAAAATTATTACAAAATAGCCTCTTTGTTTTATTCGGCTTTTTAGTTACTACTGCTTTGATAACTTGGAACATTGCATCAATATACCTTTTCTGAACATTTGTATATAGTAATAATGGTGTTATTATATGAGTTCATCCTAGTATAATAATATATAACTTTAAAATATATTTTTGAATTTTTTCTGCTCATAATATTCAATTTCTATTTTAAAATGAGTAAGATTGTCAATTAAAAGTGTGAGTAAATGCACAAGATATATAGATAGGTAAAGACTACATAACAGATGAGCCTGAGGATATGCAATTGATTTATATAGACAAAGAGGGACATGATTACTTCAGAATATAATGAGAGAAAACAATCCTACCTAAGCCACCTAATTAGTTATGTTACTAAAACTCCCATCCGAAATTACTATTGGTCCATCAAAATTCATGTTAAATATATTATTTGGATTCATTAAGTGCATAGTAGTTTGACCAATCATTTGGTCCTAATCTACTAAAATGAACTCTTTATAATAGAAAAATGAAAAAATAATATTTCTTCATCTAAATTGGAAAATTCATGAGGATAAGAGTTCTGTCCAAACCCCTCAAGCCATCATAATATTTTTTTACTTTCTGACTTTGTTCATATCAAAAGAACTTTCTCTGATCATAGAAGAAAAATATATTTTTTTTTTCTTTCTCTAAACATGTAAGGAATACTTTGTACATGACTTTATTTATTTATTATTTTATTTTGTTACACTAAGTTATGCTCATGGCTCTTTTAGAAGGTGAATGAAAAATATATGCATAAAGGGATAATACTAATACCCAGACAGTTCTTATTAACTATATTATATATATATTTTATTATGTACTAAAAGTATAACAATGAATACATTTATTTTACAATTTTACACTTTCTGTTTAATAGAACTATAACCAAGGATGTGCTATACCAGTCAGAAAGAAATTTTTTTTGATGTCTTCTATACATATGGCTTAATAAATAAGAAAGTTATAAGATTTAATCATTGAAGAATGATATTAATTTTCATTTCTGTTATGCTGTAAATAAAAAAAACCATAAAGAATTTTGAGTATAACATTTTTAAATATTTTATAGCATCATACTTCTCTCAAATATGTAAGGAAATATTTGTAAAACAGTTTTTAGAAAGGACGAAATACATATATATTCATATTTAAACATATATTTTATCTTAATTTTGATTATTCTACTTCAATATTTAAAATTATTTGTGAAAACTGGAGTGTTCATTGTTTTATTTCCCTGTTAATCACAAAACACTCTTCTAATATGTTGCTTCCTTTAACAGGGATACGTAAAATCCACGTGCAGTTCTCTAGAATAACACATATTTGTCCATCAGTCATTTCAAGGACCATCTAATTTCAAAAACCAAATAATTTTCAAAATCAATAATTTCTCTATTAAGGTTTGCTGTGTGTCAGCTGTCACTTTATGAGGGTATATTATTGTCTGTTTACTCGCTAGTTGTTCAATCTACGAGGTCCTTGAGGACAATGACCTAGCGTTAATGTAGTCTGTCTTTCAATATGTTGGATGCCATACAACACATATAAAGTTTAAAGTAACTTATTAAAGTGAAAAATAAAGCTGTGAATGTAAAGTCATATGAAAACAGATAGAAGTTTCTTGATTTGATATGAAAAGTCTTTTGCGAGTAATATGAAAAGTCTTTTACAAATTTGATTTTGAACCAAATCTTTTATTTTAATTTTTATTTTATTTTTTAATTTTTTAAAATTACATTTGACTTTCACATGTTAGAAAAGTGCTAGTTACATTTGACTTTCACATGTTAGAAAAGTGCTAATTTTGAATAAATCATCGCGGACTGCTTTTTCAGGAGCAATTTTAGTCAAATATAGCAAAAAAATAAATAAATAAGTAACCACTAAATGATTTAGACAATATTGCTCAATTAGCCGCAGCCTATGCTTGATCAACTCTTTTGGGCCTTTAGTTGTATTCAGAGCACAAAGAGAGGAAAAGATGATAATTAACAGCATGTAAAACTTTCTGATTACTAAATTGATGTCTCAGTAGCTTCATCAAGAAGTTTATTCATAATAGTTTTTACTTTTTATCCAGTTTTATAACCACTTAAACAGGACAAACTATTATCACAAAAATTAATCCTTTTTCTATATCACAATTAATTGTGCAGATGAGAGAAATAAATATCTTCTACATCTGAAATCCTGAAATTTTCATTAATATTTCTTTCTCCTCAGAGAAAATAAATCTTAAAATATTAAGAGGACAAGGTAAATGATTGTTAGTTGAACCAAAAATTTACTTCTAAATCCTAAATGATCATAGTTGAGGTTTGGGTCAGTATTATTTTATTGAACATTTATGTTGATGGACTTAGAAAAACTTTTTACATTCAAGTGATTAATCTAGAATCTGCTTGAATTTGACCCATACAAAGGTACTGTAATATTTCACACATGCAACAAAATATTTTTTTGTATTATTACTACTTTTAAAACTATATTTTAGCCACTTTCTCAAGAACTCTCTAAAATGAACAGATGTCTCCAGAACACAGTTTATCCTGCTTAGAGAAATGAAAATTAAATGGTAAGGACAAACAACAATCACTAGAAATTCATTTGACAGAGAAAATGAAAGGTGCAATCCAAAAATTGTCAGTAAACATTGTGAAGAAAAGAAATGTTCTACTGGAGAGAAACAGAATAGAAACTAAATAGGATAGAAATAATTAACTATACATATGTGAAAACACACACACACAGACACACACACGAACAAAATATTCAGTGCACAATTTCTAAGTGGAAAGAGCTTTTTTTTCTGTTTTTAGGGACACAAGAAAGAGAACTAAACCAGCCTAGAGAATCATATCTTAGGTTGATTAATTCAAGAAAGTGGGAAAAATACATCTGAGAATTTTCATTAGAATGTGTTGCATTAGAAAATAGAATATAAAGTTGCAGATATTTTACTCAGAATAGGAGAAAGTTTCTTGAGTAAGGAAATGATACTTTACTAGTAAGTAATCTTTAAATTGTACATAAAATATAAATAAGCCATTTATATACATTATTTTTATAAATTCTGAATATTTATACTATTTTATAGAATATCAAGAATTTTCACTGTGAATAAAATTGACACTACACTATGAATGTGAAAAAAAATCAGTATTAATAAAGTTTAAATATCTTAAATTTAACTGGATTTTGTTCATTATTTAAGAAATAGAAAAATTGTATCATATCGATTTTATTTCTTCATATACCATAATGAATTATTTTAAATTAATTCTTTGTTATGTTCAAAATTATATATATAAAAACACATATTTCAGACATTTTGTATCATAACAAATGTTTACTTGTAGCAATGGCACATTTGGTTATTATTTTTTCAATTCAAAGATAAAATAAGCATTAATATATAAATTAATTACTTTAAAATATTCACCATAGAAAATTTTAAAAATATATTCATTATTTTTTAATTAAATTTATTATGAAAAGATGCTCAACTTTACTAGCTATTAGGGAATTGCAAATCAAAATCACAATAAGATACCATCTCACACCAGTTAGAATGGTTATTACCAACAGGACAAGTAATAACAAGTGTTAGAAAGGTTATTGAAACAAAAGGAACCCTTATACACTGCTGATAGGAATGCAAATTTATACAGCCAGTATATGGAAAGCAAGATGGAGTGTCCTTAAAAAATTAAGAATAAAATTACCATATGACCCAGCAATTACTCTTTTGGATATTTACCCCCAAAACTTGAAAATATTTATCTGTAAAGATATATGCATCCTGATGTTTACTGCAGCATTATTCACAATGGCCAAGACATGGAAACAAACAAAGTGCCTTTTGATAGATGATTGAATAACATGTAGTACAATAATGGGCTTTTATATAAATACTTTTGTTTCCAGTGAATTATGTGTGTTTTATTTAGGAGTAGAGAAAGGACATGATTGATTTTGTAATAAATATACATACATATGAAATTATAACATATTGAAAATATTTTTAAAATTATTGGAAATTAAAGTTTGATTTCTAACAAAATACAAAAAAAAGAAATGTTTTATAAATTAGAAAATACGGATTTTGAGAAAGCAAAATTTTTAATGGTAAATACTCTTTCTGAAATATTTTTACAATTCAGATTAAAACTGGATAAGATCATAAAGACCACAGAATTTAAAGTATATTTTTTTAAGAATAAAATAAAGCCAAGTGGAATTAACATTTGTGATTACTTTTTGCATGACTTTGATTATAATTTCCTATTGCAAATCTGTGACACAAAGAAAAGAATCCATGCAGTCAGGAAAGTTTACATGTAATGTGGTATTACTGAAATAAGTTATGAAGCCTAAGCCATATTTAAATGAAATAGTCTGTTTTTACACCATTTCAAATAAAAGAGTATTACCTCTGAGGAAAACATAATAATCAAATGGTAGTCATTTTCTTTTCCAAATAGTCACAGGTATTATTATGAAAATTATTATATTATTATATGCTTCTAGATGAAGAAAGTAAGTGGATAAGACTATTACCCATTGATTAATCATTTAGCTTCATGATCATAGGGGAAAAAAGATTAAAATATGTGTGCATACTCTAAGTTAATTTATAATTATTTTGTTGAAAAAAAAGTGATATTTTCTTAAATATAATAATTCTACATTAATGAAGTTCATTAAAATTTAAAAGCAGATGAAACTGGAGGGAGAAAATATCTATGTGATAAATTTTAAACCTATTTGAATTTCCTTAATTATAATCAGTAAATTTTTCAGGGTTCATATTAAGAGATATAATTGCATAGTGATGACCAGGACAAAAAGGCTTTTTTAGAATAAGTAAAGATTTATAAGTTTGTTGAAAAGTTGATTAAAATATAATTTGTTTCTATTTATTGATTTACAGTGACAATGACAGGGACATTTGCCACATCACTTTGTCTTCAATTGTAAAAAGAAAAGACAATATTTATACATACCTTCAATTAGTATTGCTATGAAATATATTTTGAATAAAAACTCAAATATAGTGAAAATAATAGGTGATAAATAATAATAATAATAGTAGGATTTGAGAGGAATAGTAAAGTAATTGTGGTGTGACAGTATTGTCTATAAATCTGTTTTGTGTATATGTATGTATATAGACTATTATGAGTAATTAATGTACCTTATTTTATCCTATCCTATACTACTGTGGCAATTGCAAACTAGTCACAGTATTTTGCAGATTCTCTCATCAAGAGGTAATATTTTTTTTCCCTAGACCTTAAATTTAGGCTAGCCTTTTGATTTGCTTTAATCAAAAACGTGTTGAAAGTGCAGCTGTGCAAGTTACAAATCTGAGTCGATAGGCTATGTATTTCTACTCTTCTGATAACACCCTTGATCAATAAGTGTAAGGGAGCCTGAGATAGCGTCCCAAGTGATAACAGGCCCATGGATCTTATCCATGGATCTGTTGGCTCTGTTCCTCCAACTAATTCCCCAATCAGAATCACCCAGCAACTTGTCAGCTGGCTGCAAGTACTTGAGTGAGCCCAGAATAAAGAGATAAATAAATGTTTTTTGTTTTAACCTAGTAAGTTTTTGAGTAGTTTGCTATCAAACAGAAAAGTACTATTAAAAATATTAATCATTTGTAGGAGAAAAGGGAAAGAAATACATAGTCATGTGCCCTATAGTGTTGTTTCGATCAATGACAAACCATATATAGATGGTAGTCCCATAACATAATAGAGTTAAAAAAATTCCTATCATCTAGTAACATAGTATCTTCCTAACATCATGGTGTAACAAATTCATGTGTTCGTGGTGATGCTAGCATAAACAAACCTATTATGCTGCCAATGGTATAAAATATGGCATATATAATTATGTATAATATGTAATACTTGATAATAAACAACTATGTTACTGGTATATGTATCTACTATACTGTACTATACTTTTATCATTATTTTAGAGTGTACTCTTTCTACTTATAAAAAAAAAATTGCCATAAAACAATGTGTCTTGTTATGCCAGCAGCAGTGTCATACATCTCATGTTTACCTAGTCTCTTGATCAAACCATTTCTTCTTGTGCTTGATTTAATCTCATGTTGTTTGGTTCAGTGTTGTACTATACAGTCTTTTACCCTAAGAACAATAAGTTATATACGAGTTAACCTCTCAAGTGGTCAGGTGTGTGGTAGGCTATATCATCAAGTTTTTTAAGTATGCTCTATGATGTTCACACAACGATGAAATCGCCTAATGACACATTTCTCAGAAGATGTCCCTCTCGTTAAGTAGCACTTGACTGTAACTCAATCATTTCATTGTATAAATTAAACACAAGTTTAGGAGGGTGATTATTAATTTTTTAAAATTTACAACAAGTTTTTAGACCACTTGAGAGGTTAACTCGTATATAATTAATTTGCTTACCCTTTCTTCTACTGATACGTTTTAAGAAATATGTTGATTAACTTTAAAAAATTCAACTCATTTCATATTTTATATATAATAATGAAACTAACATGGTACCACTATGAAATATGTCATGTTTTTAGTTTTATAATAACTCTGAAATTATTTGTGATTCACAAATATTAGCTATTTAACATTAGTATTCAAGATATTTAATATTTGCTTTTTGTAAAATGTATAGTGCAATTAAATTGAATTTCAGCAAACATACACACATACAAAAAAAATTATTATGCATAAAATTTTTAAGTGTGTGGTTTATTCCTCTGGTGATTCAAGGAAATTAAAGATCTGTAGCCAAACAGATTATTTGGCTAGAAATAATCTAGGAAGTAATGATGGCTGATATTGGACTTAGTTCTTTGGCTTACTTTGGACGATAGAATGTGGACAGAAGAAGCAGTATGTCCATTTCAAGCCTTAGGCTTCTAAAGGCTTTATGAGTTTTCACGTATTCGTCTGGGACCTACTGACTTCTACCATAAGTATGTGTTCTGGAAGCTACTGGTTCTTATTTCTTGAACTCGTCTCTGCTCTCGCTTGCTACAAGTCTGACTTATCTTTCTGGCTTAGAGCTAGGCAGCTAAGAGTGTTCCAACTAAACAAGTTAAGTTAATAGAATTAGAATAAAAAATTGAGGCTCCGTATATGATTAAAGTGAATGACTTTAGCACATAAATTTTGAAGTAAATATCTTTGATGCAGAGTCTTTGTTTACTCTGGTACATTTATAGTGTTCAAAACATGTGTTATTCCTCCTTGGGTGGATCTCCCAGAGGGAATATATTCTATCTCCACCATGTTAAACTTGGGCTTGGTCATGTGTCTTGATTGACCAGTGAAATGTGAGAGGAAGCAACATGTTTAACATCCTAGCAGAAGCATTTAGAGGTCAACCATCTGTTATGGAATGAATGTTCGTATCTTTGGAAATTCATATTTTGAAATCCTACCTCACAATGTGATAGTATTAGGAGGTAGGGGTCTTGGGAAAGTAATTAATTCAAGAAGGTAGAGCTCTTATGATAGAATTCATGTCATTATAAAAAAGACTCTAGAAAACTATTTAGCCAGGTAGATACAAGGAGAAAATGGCCATCTTCAACCCGGTAGAAGGTTCTCTCCAGGATCTCACCATGCTCGCACCCTGAATTTGTACTTCCAGCCTCAAGAACTTTGAGAAATAAATTCCTGCTGTGTATAAGCCACCCAGTCTATGACGGTTTATTACAGTAGCCCAGACTGATGAAGTTACCACCTCTCTGTTCACTCTACTTGGAAATCTACAATAACAATGACAAGAACTGCTTCATCTACCTGATTTCATAATAAAGACAGCTCAGAGCAGAACCATTGCTTATCTACTGGATATATTGCATGAGTGATAATTAAGCCTTCGTTATTGTATATAATCAATTAAAGTCATTATTTAGTCTAACCTGAAGAGTACTGTTATTTACTAAATATTGTCTATATTAAAAAAATGAAAAGATTTATTTTTAGATAACTGGATTAAATTTATTGATGTGAAGGTTCTCATATTCTACACCCTTGATAGATGTAGATTTAAAATGACTTCCGAAATGTCAGAGATTGCTTCAAATTTTGAAATGATGCCCATACATTTTTTTACCTACTTCAAGATTTATGTTATATATATTTATATAATTTAATGTGAAGAATATAAAATGAGTTTCAAAAAAATGGGGGAAAAGTCAACTTCAGAGAGTGTATATTATTAATGAATTGTTTAATATCAAATGACAGATAGAGATGCTACAATTATTTCTGCACCATTAGCTCATGGGTTACATAAATGCTACTACATAGTGCTAGCCACTGAAAATGATTGCATTACTTTTCAAATTATACCGTGTCTATTACATGTTCATGGGAGAATTCATCCTCAACAATTGAACAAATTCAGAGTATTTTTTTTTATTTTAGAGAACAATGAAATTTTATTATTTAATGTGTCTGAAATTCTGAAAAATGTTTGATGGTTAAATGAGCCATGAAGCTTCAACAACTACATTACATTACTTTTATGATCCTGTGTGAAAAGTAAGTCATTATTTATCTAGAAAGCTGATCTCATTCCTTCCCATGATTTTGAATGCTATATATTTTCATACTCTCTGACGTCTATCTCCAGCATCAACTGGTTTTCATAGCTATAAATATACTTATAAAACCTGATCTTGAACATATCTGCATGGATGTCTCACAATGATTACAAATTGAAACTACCAGAACTAAATACTATATGTTAAGCTAAGAACTGCTTCTACTCTTAATGACACCAACATTCAAACAGTTTTTTAAACCAGAATCTTGATGACCCAACTTAATTGTCCGAGAAATCTGAGAGTTCTTTTGATTCAACCTTGCATATTTAGAATTAGCCCACTTCTGCTGTCTATTTTATTCATTATTACCTGCCAGAAATCCTAGTATATGCTAGACAATCATTAAACATTTGTTGAAGAGATAAATATCCAGTGGATAGATTGAGTACCTAATATAGTCAATTAACTTAATTATCTTAAATAAATAAAAGATTTTATAAATCTGCCTTACAGGATTTTTTTGTGTGTTTGTTAAATAATTTGATTTTTTTTAAAATTTTTAGCTTTATGGAAGTATAATTAACAAAATGATAAGATATTTAAAGTATAAAACATGATAATTTGATATTCATATACATTATGAAAGAATTCCTCCCATCCACACTCAACATTTCTCACATATGCCTTTTTTATTTGTTTTTGGGGAGAACATTTAAATTCCAATTAGCAAATTTCAGTTATACAATATGTTATCAATACAGTGTTATCACCTATAGTCAGCATGTTATATAGTACATTTTCTGAACTTATACATACACTAGAAATGTGTACCCTTTGCCAAACTCTTCTTATTTTCCCTACCCCTCAGGCCCTGGCAACCACTTTTCTACTTTCTGTTTCTTTGATTTGACTTTTTTGTTTTTTTAATTCCATGTATAAGTATTCCATAGTATTTCCATAAGAAATACTATGCAGTATTTCTCTTTCTCTGTCTAGCTTATTTCACTTAGCATAATGTCCTCCATTTTGTTGCAAATGACAAATTTTCCTTCTTTTTTATGAATGAATAATGTTCCATCGTATATGTACATCACATTTTCTTTATCTATTCATCTGTTGATGGATACTTAGGTTGTTTCCATATCTTGTATATTATGAATAATGCTACTATGAATGCAGGAGTATAGATATCTCTTTGAAATAATGATTTTGCTTTCTTTGTATATATGTTCACAAGTGGGATAGCTGGATTATATGGACTTCTATATTTAATTTCTTGAGGAACCACCATACTGTTTTCCGTTCTCAGCAACAGAGTAAGTACAAGAGTTTCCTTTGCTTTATATCCCTGTCGGCATTGTTATCCCTTGTCTTTTTGATAATAGCCATCCTAACAAGTGTAAGGTGACAGCTCATTACAGTTTGGAGTTGCATTTTCCTGATGATTAATGGTGCTGAGCACTTTTTTATATACCTGAAGTTAATTTATATGTCTTTGGAAAAAAAATATCTATTTAGGTTCTTTGCGCATTTTTAAATTGGGTTATTTGGTTGTTTTTGTTTGTTTGTTTATTTGTTTGTTTGTTTTTTTGCTATTGAGTTAGTTGTATTTTTTTTTGCTATTGAGTTAGTTACTATCCTTATATATATTTGGATAGTAATCTCTTTTCAGATATTTAATTTGCCAATATTTTCATCTGTTTCATAGATTACCTTTTCATTTTGTTGATGCTTTACTTTGCAGTGAAGAAGCATTTTAGTTAGATGTAGCCCTGCCTTACAGTTTTAAATTAATAACATTGATATGTATATAAAAGTTTAATAGGAAAAATTTGACAATAATATAGGAAACTGCTATTTATTCTCTCTCTTTGTTATCTTTTTCTAATGCTAGAACTATCTTTAATAATGAACCAACAAAATCATGAATGATACCTAATTCAAGTTTCATGGAATGTACCTGTCAGAATAATCTAGTTTGGGCCACAAATCTCAGAGATTTAAACGACATATGCTAATTTTTTTATGCACTATATGTATCTCAGATTGGCTGGTAGATCTACTCTGCATTTTCCTCACTTAAGGTTCTATAACAAAAAGACTGTCATCATATGGAATATAGCTTGTTTTCAAGGCAGAAGGCTTTTTTTTTTTTTTTAACAAAGGTGGTAAGATTAGATTAGGTTCTTAAAGCTTCCCTCAAGAAATAAATATGTGCCTTTTACCCATATTTCAAAGCACAAAACAAGTTACATCAGACAGTAGGAACTGCATTGTTTCTGTGCGAGAACCAGCAAAAACAATCTGGATAAATAACACTAATATTTACCAGAATCTACCCTTCTGATCATCAAATATTTGGTTGTCTATCCTTTACATTTTCAGAATACACATACCATATCTTCATGGAAGCAGTACAAATTTTCTTTTAGTCACTATATTAATCTCAAAGTGCAAGGTGTCTAAATGATATGAGGTATTATATACCTATCTAACCTAGAGACCTATGAACTAAAAGACAAGGTCTGCTCTCCTAGAGCCCACTTCCTACCCACAAGTGTTTGGGGAACCAATAATGATTTTAAGGATCATAAAGTCAGAGTCTCCAAAAATGTTCAAATTTTTTTATTATCAATAATATTCTAGAAAACTGTAAAACCAGGTATTATCTCATCTATTTTCTGCATCTTAAGAATATGTTGTGCATGTTATTTTACTCTCTTGATAGATATAAATATATAGATAAAATTTTACATATAATGTATATTTCAAACATTACATATGTATATATATATGTGTGTACGTTACACATATATAACACATGTGTATGTATATATGTTACATATATGTATCCTATATATATTACATATATAGAATGTGTGTGTGTATACTGTAGTCAGAAAATTCAGTTTCCTTCAGTATGGTAGGATAGAATACAAAATTTAATTCATTTTCTGTCCTTTACACAAGGTGTATGCTTTGCATCCTTGACCAAAACATTAGTTTCCTGGGTACATGACAGAAATAAAAATAGCTCATCAAATGTTAAGTAAAAATAAGATAAACTGTTTTGTTGCATAAATTATAAAGTCACCTCCATCACCAACATGACCTACTACATATAGTGTACATAAAATCATAATCACAACCAATAATAAAAATTCCTTCCCTATTGGATAATGCAGGCAGCTTAGCCTCTGCTCCTCATGGTCCTGAAGTGGTAAACAATCAGGCATTGTATCAGCATCATTGTACTCGTTGTGCAGCTAGCATTTTTAAAAATAACTTTTATCTGTCTTTTTCAAAAGTAGAAATATTGATCTTCAATACTTGTATAGGACACAGGCTTCTAGAGTGCATTCATCTCACAGACTTAAATGTAAAAAGGTAGTTTCAATTAAGACAATTTTAAGTGTAAAAGAATATTATTAATAAATATAGCAAGAAACAGCAATAAAAAGTATGATACATATAAGGAGTTCTACCTCTGCTCTCTGAACATAAAGTGTACTAATATAACTACAAAGACTTATAAAGAAACTGAATGTTATTGAACCCTATCAGTTAGGTCAATTTCAATGCTATATATTATTTTCTATTACTTTGATATAGATTATTTTTTATCACTGAAGTAAATTTGCTAGGTAGTTTTGTTTTAAAATTAAATGATTTGTCTCAGTTTTGTTTTAAGTTGTTTATGTGATAGATAAATACTATTCAAGATAATTAAGAATAATGCTAGTAGTCATAACTGTGCCTTGCTGCTCATAAAATATATTTTAGTATATCATAAATCTTAACATGAACTTGATCATTGTTAATAAAATACAAATCAATCATTACCTAAAGTATCTGAGCTAAATTAATATGATATGATAAATATGTATGAGAATTTGTCATTTTGTTAAAAAATACTATGGAGCAGTAACTTCACTATGTGTCAGGCTCACAAGAGTGAGGAAACACACACACACACACACACATACACACACATACACAGAGTCTTACTCTGTTTTAACATAATAACCAGCACATGTATAGTGTTTTCTATGTACCAGTACCAGGTATTCTTTTAAGCAGTTAACTCATTTAAAACTTCTAACAACCCAAAGAGTTAGGTACTATTATTATCCCAGTCAGCAGTGCAGAAACTGATGTGCTTAAATGTTATGAAGCCTTGGCCCTGTCACACAGCCAATAAGCAGCAAAGCTGGATTAAACACAGGCAATCTTGTACCTAAATCCACTTTCTAAAACACTCTGGCACAATGATACACAATGAACTAACATTCTAGAAGAATGAGATAGACAACTAAGTAATATATATGTAATATATCTGACAGGGATAAGTTCTAAAAAGAACATTATGCAGATATCCTGAAGAAGATTCTTTTAGACAGAGGAATCATCAAGTGCAGAGACCACGAAGGATCACATTAAGAGTGAGGAATGGCAAACAGGCTGGTGTGTTTGGTGCAGAGGAGACAGGGAAAGTGTGATTAAAGATATTATCAGTGAGATGAAAGTGCAAAGATAATGCATAACCTTTAAAAGTATAGGAGAATAGACTGGATTTTCTTCTGAGTGAAATACGTAGCTACTGGAGGTTTTCATCAGAGTGACATAACAGATTTTAAAAGAATTAATCTGAGAATTAAACTGATTCTAGGTGACAATAAAATGATAATGCAATAACAAAACCATTTCAGCTGTAATAACAAATTCCAAATTCTGTTTTACCTGGTGATATTGTGGAACCTACATGGTCTGTAACTGCACCTGCTAGAAATGATAGTATATGTATTGTGTTTTGCTGTATACACTGTGGGTGATCAGTGAAGACACATGTAGATCAGTCCATATGTTAGAGGTGATGTTTATTTAAAGTAGGATGCTAACAGTTCAGTGAGGAGATATATTGTGTATAAAATAAAATGATTTATTGATTGATTGGATGTGGTATAAACAGGGAGAGATTCTAAAGAGTCAGCAGTTTGATAAACTAAGATGAGACTTCTTTTATAAGCTCGTTGAAGAAATAGCTCCTTGGGTGAATTCTCAACTGAAGAGGACACTTTGATCATTTTGCAATCACTTGCTGAATGCTGCCCTCTTCAACTTCTGAAATGAATAACCATGAGGCAACAGCATGGGCAGCTCTGAAAAAAAATTGTCCGTTCCATTACATATGCATTATGTATTCTGGAATTACACACATTGGCCTCTCCTTTTAGAATTGATTAGATGATGAGTGGTGTGAGTAATTAAAAGTGACATAATCAGGTACAGAGGAAATGATGTCTGTGTGCAGAAGCAAAGCTAAACGCTGAGTCTAGATTTTTTTTTTTTTAATTATAGCACAGTATAACCTCCAAAAAAGTTAGCTTGAAAATTAGGTACATTATCCAAATTGTATTTACATACTTAAATTATGATATACATGTACCTTTAAGTTATAGAGATTCTATTAGCAATAAAGGCCTAAGAAGACAGTATGTCTATACAATGCCAGAGTGCTGATGAAAAAGTAAGAGCAAATTAGTAAATTTATAAATCTATTTTTTATAATTATAAAAAAACTGATTTTTTTCTTCCCATTTTGAAATGAACTAGATATTATTTTAAAAATCAACAGCTATTCTTGCTGTTTATGTTCTTACCATGTCAAGAGTTTAAAAATCTACATAAAAATAGCTCTACGATAAAAGTGGTTTCTCAGGAATTTTAGTGATAGCTTTTTGATATTTTCCTATCTATAAAAAAAAAAGAAATGTATCATCTGAAAGACTGCCTCTGGATTCTGTTTTAAAGTCCCGATTAAATTAAGTTTGGATTATAACAGTATTATAAATGAAGTTTATGAGAGGCAGATAATAAATCTATATTCAATGACACACAGACCAGTATAGATAAATAAAGGACTCCATTAGACAGCCAGTAATTAATCAAATGTTGTGCTAAAAGAAATTACTAATTATATTACAGTTTGATTTTAAAAAATCAAATAACCAATAATTGCAAAGTTAGAAATATCTAAACATGAAGTAATATGAAATGTTTATTTTGGAGGCAGTTAAAAGTGTGGACTGAGAAAACAAACTACAATAATGAAAAAGCACAGGTAATAATTAATGCACTCTTTACAAAATGATGTTAGAATGATGAGTTTATAAGAAAGCAGAGGTACAGCATTCCTTGAATGAAGAGAAAGATCAATTCTCAAATAAAATATTTTTTTATCTAGATGTACTAGGAAGTTCAGAATAAACCTGTCTAAAAGAGGATGAACTTCTCATAAGAAAAGAAATGACTGTGGCATTCATAGGCTTTATGTGGTGACAGACTGGTGGGCTCAGGTTACTCAGTTTAATCTCAGTAGATCAACAGGGATTGAAAATTATTTGATGACTGTCAGTTTAAAGATCCACTAGTTAAATATAATATGCTAATGATATGGAGCCTGACAAATTTTCACACTGGAACTCTTAAGTGGTTAAAGAATTCATCTTCACCTTCCTTCTTAAATTCTGCAGAACTGTCTCTATAGCAGTATGCCTTCAGTTAAAGCCTGGAAGACCAAGGATGCAAGGCAGTTAGAGGAGATTATTTCCCCTTTAAGAGATTACCCTTTATTGTTAGAGCTATTCCCATGATGATCCTGCGTTCTGGGACTGTTTATAACTGGAAGAGATTTCTAAAGCCACTCTCAATTTCTTCAGTAGAAAAGAAAATGATTCATCTGGAGTATCAGCACTTTCTTCATACTTCTATTTTAGCTTGTGTTATATCTTGTGTTGGACTATTTACATGTCATTCTCTATCACAAAACTATGAATATCTAAAGAGAAAGGAATGCATTTGATTTGGTTTGGTTTGGTTTGGTTTGGTTTGGTTTGGTTTGGTTTGGTTTGATTGCCTTGTTGCTGTTCCCAGGGTCTATTACAGTGCCTACCAACTAGATGATTGGTAATCTTTAATGAATAAACAAACAAATAAACAAACAAACAAAAACAGAAAAGAAGAAAAGGAGAAGAGAGGGATAAAGGAGGTTGTTCTAGAATTCTGTCCCTACAAGATATTCTTGTAGGTAGTACTTAATCTTGATCAATTGAAAGCTTTTTAAGTGTAATAGCTTCAAGCAATGGTTTCCAATAAACCTTTAAGCTCTTATTATGTAGCCATGCAAACAGCATAATTTTCACAGCAAAAAGTAAGATGCAATTTAATATACATAAATCTAAGATCAGTAATATTTATGCTTAATTTAGGGCTGTGTTGAGCTTAGATGCTGCCGTTAAACAAATTCTAGCAAAAATATAAATGTCATTATTCTTATGCTTGTAATAATGCAAACTTAAGGTCTCAGGGACCACAGATTTGTGACCAGAAACAAGGTCTGAGGATATTAACAATTTTAATGTAATACAAATATTAGTATCCACTTGCTACAATATTGCCCCTTCAGGCCTCTCACTCCGAAGTCTTTAGATAATTAAAAATATAGAGTAATAAAATTTTTATTTCTTAATGTTGCCTTATATTATTACTCATTTGTTAAATTCTAATTTTATGAGGAATAGTTCCAAGAAGGTCGTCACTAGAAAACTTTGAGCACTAAGATGAAAGAAACATTTAAAAAGTGTGTTATATTTAAGTATACCTAAGATCACAGCAACAAGTTAGGTAATTATTTTGATGGTTATTTGTTAGGCCACCAGTAATATGTACCAAAAAAACACCAGTACAATGTTAATCTGAACAAGATACATGCCTAATATATAATTTTCCTTTATTTTTTTAAAAGAAACATAATAAGGTCAGAACAAAATTATTTCCCAGAAATACATTATGTAAATACAGTTTTTGGTTTTTTGTTTGAATTGTTAGATCACGAAAGAACTGAAAACTCCTTCATTGTGAACTTTTTGATCATTAGTACTTCATGCACATCTTTAGATTTTGTTAAGAGTTTATCTAAGCTACTCCATTGTATTGCTCCCTTGGCATTCATTTTGTTTGACCAAGAGGCCTACAGTGACCTTAAACTGACAGTAGCCCCTCAAGCAAGTTCATGCCCCAGGTAATGGCCCTTAGAGTCACAAGTAACTATATATTCCTGATATGAGTTCCTCCACAGCCATTGTGATCAGCAGTCTCCCCAGCCTCCCAGTGCCTTTTCTTGTGCATAGCTTAGATAAGACTCCTTGGGGGGTTTACTCAAATCCTGCTTTTTTTGGTTTGAATTGACCAAACCAGTCTTATCCTGGGAATCCCAAAGCATTCCATGGGCCCTAAAAAAAGCATGTGCCTCAGGTCCTCCCTCTTTGTCTGCACTCTACCTTGACCTCCCAATGTGGCCCATTAATAGTGCTATGTATTTCCTCCAGGATGTGTGAGAAACTTCTCCGTTTTCATGTCTCTTGTGGTCTGTTGTGAACCACAGCTCACCATCTGGCACTCTGTGTTCCAACAAATTCATAACAGGTTTATATACAGACAGATTCATTAATTACAACTCATTAATTCATTACAAATCCAAACAGAAAAAAATCTCAGTTAAACTTATTTAACTAAAATAAAATGTCAATAGAATGTCATATTCCTTTCACCACAAAGTTATCTTCCTTCGTTTACCACCCAAAATTATCTTTTTTTCTTCTCATCATGTAGATATCTTTGGACCTAAAATTACATCTACCTTATCTTCTGCAAGAGAGAATAAAATCTATAAAGATAGGTACTGCATCTGTATAAGTTAATGCATTATCTCAAACATCTAATAGAACACTAGACAAATATCTCAACAAATATTTATTGAATTAATAAAACTTGATTGTGACACTTTAAAATGTCAAAATACAAAGTTAGAGGACCAGTGAATCTGGTAAATTTCACTTCTTCTCTTTCTAGATGCATCCTCTCAAACTTATTTATGTAGTCTTTCTAAATGGAATATCACCGCATCACATATATTAAGGGATAGAAATGACATCTTCGTTATAGCTTAACCATAAATAAAAACAGTCTTCTTACATGGTGACATATTTAGATGAGAAAATTTAGGGGTGATGCACTGGGACTGAGGCAACCTGGTAACAGAGGAAACACACACGTTCTCAGAAAATGGCATTTTTAGCCCCAAGGGATTGCACACTGCAGGAGGCTTGGACACCACCTCCTGGAAAACAAAAGCAAAACCTCTTCTTATCAAATTGCTAAAGAGAATTCACTCAAAGTAATAATAATAATAATAATAATAATAATAATAATAATAAATATATATAAAGCAGAGTACATGTCCCTCAATGCCTAGGCAAAGAAATAATCCACCAAATACCATGAACAGCCAAGGTGATAAGGCAACTCAGAAAGAAAATGAAAAATCTCCAGAAAATAAACTTAAAGGTATAGAAATATGTGATTTAAATGACAGAGAACTCAAGATTGCACTTCTGAAAAAAAAAAAAATACTCAACAAGATGCAAGAAAATTCTGATCAATGAACTTAGACACAAAAATCTGTTCAATGAACTCAGGCACAAAATTAATGCACAACAGAAATACTTTACCAAAGATATTAAAACTCTAAAAAAAGAAGCAAATAAAACTTTTGGAGATGAACTCAATAAAAGAAGTGAAGAATGAAATAGCAAGTTTAGGAAATAAAGCTCACCAGAAGGAGAAAAGAATTAGTGATATCAAAGACAAAAATCTGGAAATGACACAGAAAAGACTTGAGAGTGAAAAAAAAAAATGAAAGAACTCTACAAGAACTATCTGAAACCATCAGAAAAAGCAACATAAGAAAAATAGATATACCAGAAGGGAACAGAGAGCATATTCAAACGATTGGTTTTTAAGAATTTCCCAAATCTATGAAAAGAACTGGATCTTCAAAATCAAGAAGCAACAGAACACCTAATTATCTTAACCTAAAGAAGCCTTCTCCAAGAAACATTAAAACTCTCAAAATAGATGACAAAGAGAATTCTTAAGGCAGTCAGAAAAAAGATGATAATGTATAAAAGAAAACTCTTTAGATTATCATTGGACTTTTCAACACAAACTTTACAAGCTAGGAGGTAGTAGAACCAAATATTCAAACTATTTAGAGAGAAATTACAAGCCAAGAATAATATATCCAGCAAAATTCTCTTATAAATATGAAGGAGAAATAAAGACCTTTTCAGACATGGAAAAGCTAAGGGAATTTTCCACCACAAGGCCTGCATTATAAGAAATACTGAAGGAGGTCATTCTACCTGAAACAAAAGGACAACACACACACACACACACACACACACACACACACACACACACAAACTATGAGTAAGATGACTAACAGGCAGACAAAACAGAAAAGTGCAACCCTCTTCTTTATTATATTATATAATAGTTAAAGTCCAAAAAACATTTTGAAAAGAAAAGACAATAGCTACTATAATCTAGAAATGAACTCACAGCATAAATAAGGATAATTTAGGACAACAAAAACAGAAAAGAGGAGGAAGTAAAGATCAAAATCTGTAAAGGGGAATGAAGATAAGACACAAGCAGAAGAAATGAAGATAAGATACAAGCAGAAGAATAAGGTCTACTGTATATACAAAATTTTCCTTTACATAAACATAACCACACATACACACACACACACACAAAATCCAGAATTGAGACACATAACATAAAATAAGAGGAAACAGAGGACAAAACCATAACACAACCAAATTAAAATAATAGAAGCAATAGGACAAAGAAACAATGGAGACACCGAGCTATGAGAGAACAAATGATAAAATGGCTATAGGAAATGCTCACATATCAATAATCACCCTAAATGTAAATGGCCTGAACTCACCAATAAAAAGGCACAGAGTAACAGACTGGGTCAAAATACAAAACCCAACCATATACTGCACTCAGGAGACACATTGCAGTTCAAAAGACAAATATAGACTCAAAGTGAAATGGTGAAAAATGATACTCCAAGCAAAAGACATCCAGAGACAAGTTAGTGTGGTGTACTAATATCCGATTTAATATATTTCAAGATAAAAAAAGGTAACAAGAGAAAAAGATGGACATTTCACAATGATAAAATGGACAATACATCAAGAAGACCTAACACTTATTAATTATATATGCTTCCAATCAGGGAGCACCAAAAAATATAAAGCAACTACTAACAAAAACTAAAGGGAGAAACTGACAAAAATATAATTATATTAGGAGACCTAAATACCCAACTGTCAGCTATGTATAGATCATCCAAATAGAAAATCGATATGGAAATATCAACCTTAAATGACACATTAGACCAATTGGACATAATTGACATTTACAGAGATTTTCATCCCAAAACACCAGATTACACATTCTTTTCTAGTGTACATGGAACATTCTCAAGGATAGACCACATATTGGGAAACAAAATTAACCTCAAAAAATAAGAAAATTTAAATAATACTAAGCATATTCTCTGAACATAATGCTTTGAAATAAAAAATCAACTGCAAAAAAAAAGCAAGAAGAATCAGAAATATGTGGAGATTAAACAAGATGTTACTGAAGAATGACTGGATCATAGGAGAAATAAAAGGAGAGATCAAGAGATACATAAAAACAAATGAGAATGAAAGAACCATATATCAAAACTTTTGGGATGCAGCAAAAGTGACAATAAGAGGAAAGTTCATACCATTACAGGCCTATCTCAAGAAACAAGAAAATTTGTAAATAAAGAACGTAACATTACATCTTCAAAAACTAGAAAAAGGACAAATTAAGACTAAGTCAGCAGAAGGAAGGAAATAATAAAAAAAATAGAGCAGAATTAAATGAAATTGAAAACAAAGAGACAATAGAAAACATTAATGCAGGAAGCACCTGGTTCTTTAAGATTAATAAAATTGGTAAAAATTAATAAAATCGACTAAGAAAAAAAGAGATAGGACGTAAATAAACAAAATCAGAAGTGAAAGAGGAGAACTTAAAACAGATACTGCTGAAATACAAAGTATCATACAAGAATACTATGAAAGGTTACATGCCACCAAATTCAATAACCTAGAAGAAATGGACAGGTTCCTAGAAATATACAATCTTCCTAGACTGAATCATGAAGAACTGGAAAATCTAAATAGACTGATCAACAGTAAGGAAATTGAATCAATCAACAAAAACTTCCCAAAAGTAAAAGTCCAGGACCAGATGGCTTCACTAGTGAATCCTACCAAACATTCAAAGATTTAATACTTGTTCTTCTCAAACATTTCCAAAAATATTGAAGAAGAGTCGATACTTCCTAACTCATTTATGCAATCAGCATTACCCTGATACCAAAACCTGGTGAAGATAGCACACACACACAGAAAAAAAAAAAAAAAAAATCTATAGACCAATATCTCTGATGAATATAGATGCAAAAATCCTAAACAGAATACTAGCAAATCGAATAAAAGAATACATTAAAAAGACTATACATCACGATCAAGTGGGCTTCATTCTAGGGTCACAGGGATGGTTTAACATATGCAAATCAATTATTGTGATGCACCACATAAACAAAATAAGGGGAAAAATTATATGATCATATCAATAGATGAAGAAAAAGCATCTGACAAGATACTGCATCCATTTATGATTAAAACATTTAACAAAATTAGTATAGAAGAAAAGTATCTCAATATAATAAAGGCCATATACGACAAACCCTCAGCTAACATCCTACTTAATGGTGAAAAACTAAAAATCTTCCCTCTAAGATCAGGAACAAGATAAGGCTATTCTCTATCACCACGTGTTATTCAATGTAGCGCTGGAAGTCCTAGCTAGAGCAATCAGGCATGAGTAAGAAATTAAAGGCACCCAACTGGAAATGAAGAAGTCAAATTGTCACTTTTTGCAGATGTTAGCATTCTCTATATAGAAAACCCTATAGAATCCACCAAAAACTGTTAGTAACAATAAACAATCACAGTAAAGTCTCAGGATATAAAATCAGCGTATAAAAATCCATAGCTATCCTACATACTAACAATAAATTTTTAGAAAAAGAAGTGAAAGAAACAATTGCTTTTGTAATTGCAACAAAAAGAATAAAATATCTAGGAATAAACTTAACCAAGCATGTGAAGGATCTATACACTGAAAACTGTAGGACATTATTAACAGAAATTGAAGACACAAAGAAATGAAAAGATATTTCTTGTTCATAGATTAAAAGAGTCAACATACTTAAAATTACCTTATTACCCAAAGTATTATACAGATTTAATGCAATCCCCATCAAAATCTCAATGGCATTCTTTAAAGAAATAGAACAAAAATCATCAGATTTGTATGGAAGCACAAAAGATCCCAAATAGCCAAGAATTCCTAAAAGAACAAGTTTGGAGGTATCAGTCTGCTTGACTTCAAATTATACCACAAAACGACAATAATCAAACAGCATGATATCGTTAGAAAAACACACACATAGACGAATAGAAATGAGAATCCAGAATTAAACCCCTGCATATGTGAGCAAATAATTTTCGACAAAGAAGCCAAAAACATACAGTGGAGAAAAGAAAACCTCTTCAATAAATGGTTCTGGGAAAATTGGAGAGCCACATGCAAAAGAATGAAACTAGATTTCTCTCAGTCACTATACACCAAAATTAACTCAAAATGTATCAGAGACCTATATATAAAACCTGAAACAATAAATTACATAGAAGAAAAGGTAGGTGCTAAACTCATGGACTTTGGATTTAGAGAGGATTTTATGAATTTGACCTAAAAGACAAGGGAAGTAAAAGCAAAAGTAAATGAATGGGACTATATTAAATTAAAAAGCTTCTGTACAGCAAAAGAAACCACTAACAAGACAGAGGCAACTGTCAGAATGGGAAAAGCTATTTGCAAACAACACCTCTAATAAGGGCCTAATATCCAAAATATGTGAAGAACTCTTACAACTCAACAATAATAAAACAAACAATCCAATTAAAATTGAGCAAAAGACCTGGACAGACACTTCTCTCAAGAAGACATACAAATGACCAACAGACTGTATGAAAAGATGTTCAACCTCACTAGCTATTAGAGAAATGCAAATCAAAACCACAAATCGAAACCACCATCTCACACCTGTTAGAATGGCTATCATCAACAGAATAAGTGCTAGAGAGGTTGTGAAAAAAAGGAACACTTGTTCAGTACTGGTAGGAATTTAAAATTTATACAGCCACAATGGAAACTAGTATGGAATTTACTCAAAAAACTAAGAATATAATTACCATACACCCAGCAATCCCTCTTCTAAAGATTTACCCAAAAAACTTGAAAACATTTATCCATAAAAATATATGTACCCTAATGTTCATTGCAGCATTATTCGTGGTGGCCGAAACATAGAAACAACGAGTAGTTTTTGATAGATGATTGGATAAAGAAGTGGCATATATGCACAACAGAATATTACTCAGCCATAAGAAAAGATGAAATACTGCCATTTGTGAAAACATGGGTGGATTTTGAGATTATTATGCTGAGCAAAATAAGTCAGAAAAAGTTGAGAATCATATGATTTTACTTATATGTGGGCTATAAAGCTGAAAACAACAAACAAACATGGCAGACAAACAGAGACTCATGGACACGGACAGAGGATTAGTGGTTACCAGAGGAAATGGGGAAAAGGGAGGAAGACAGGGGTTTACCTGGCCACCAAATATATGGTGACAGAAGGAAATTTAACCTTAGATGGCGAACACACAACGCAATATATATATATATAGAAGAAAAGTATCTCATATAAAAGTATATATATATATATATATATATATATATATATATATATATATACACACACGACATATAGAACTGTACATTTGGGACCTATGTAATTTTATTAACCAATGTCACCCCAATAATTTTAATAAAAAAAAGAAAGAAAAGAAAATGTTTTAATTCTTATAGTCATAATAGAGAAGTATTAATTCAATTACTTCCTCACTTCAGTGGAATAATTATATTTCCAATATATTAGCACTACATAAAATATTACATTCATTTACAGATAACTATGTGTAGACATTGTGCTACACTTTACATACAAATATAGAATCCTTAGCTATTCTTGGAAGACAGATATTTACCCTACTTTAATAAAAGAAAACCAAGACGAGAGTATTTAAGTAACATGTTAAGATTATAAAAAAAAAAATAATTTGCAAATGTGCATATTAATTTGCAAAAAAGAATTTGAGTCACATACAGACATAAATATATCTGACCTCAGAGCATAAACGACTTTACCATATTGACTCTTATGACATTATATATTGGTTAAATATAATACGACTACTTTTTCTGAGAGAAATCTAAGTCAGGGCAAATAATATTGAAGTATACTGATTCTTTTTAAATTAGAAGTGCATGCAGTATTATGGAATTTCCAAGTACATCCAAAAAGAGGGGTGGGTGTTGGGATTCCACTGCATTTTCAGAAAATGATTATGTTCACTACCTCTTTTGCAAGAAACTATTCATCTCAATTTTGTAATTTTTAAAAATATGTTTCTTAGCACAGTATATCCTTGATTTATTATTAAAAGACTTTAAATATATTTTTTTAATTTCTAGATTTGAATGTTAACTAATGCTATTTTATGTCTATATATAAAAAATAGACTACTTAAGAGCTGTCTTTGTCTCGTTCAAGTGGAAGGGCAAGTAGATTTCTTTTGAAAACAGCACCTCTGTCTTGAAACACATTGCCTGTGTCAGAAGTCAGATGCCCCAATCATGAAATTAAACAGAACACTCAAATTGTGGCTATTTACAACTCATTAAAATTTGTCAAGTGGGTGTATCATAGTTCAGAGCAAGGCACAGAATGTACATCACTGGAATCAAAGCTTTGTTCTAACACACCCTAAGTCTTCATTTCAACTTTCTGTACTATAGCTCCTCTGTAAAGGGTGAGAATAATAATACTTAAATTCCTTTATAAAAAAAGAATAATAAGACAGAGAAATTAGATCATGTCCAAAGGAAAAAGAAAAAGTAATCAGCTTTATATTAAAATTCTGGTTTGCCTGAATCCTAAACTTACAAGCTTTCAAATATATTATACCATATAATAAGAAGTAGGAGAAAGGGGACTAACGAGGAGAGAAGGAAGAGAGGATCAGGGATAGGAGGAAGAGGAGGAAAAAAAGGAATTAAAAAGAAGAGAAGTAGGAGGAAGAAAAAGAGTAATTGAAGAAAAAGAAAATAATGTCATTTACTTATACATGAAGTTCTGAAAACTGCCAAGAGGCCATTTTAAAGCAGGTGCCATTCTTATTTTACAGATGAACAAATTGAAGCTTAAATATGCTAAGTAGCTTGCCTAAGATAAAATATGAAAAGTAGCAATGTCAATGTCAAAAAAACTGAGAATTCTCCAAATTTCTAACTAAAGTATTAAAAATGCAATTTTATACAGTCTTACTACCTCATAATTCTTTCATTAATTCTGTTTTCTGGTAAAACTAGTATTTTTACCATTAGAAAGATTGGAGAAATATTTAATACTTTATTTTATTTGTAAGAAATCTTTAAAAAGCTTTCGAGAGTTTTGACATAGAGCAAATTAAACCATAAGAGAAAGAGAGTTCTTGAGGTCAAGTTCCTTAGAGAAAAAATTAAAGGAAAAAGAATGGGATGATATTGGAAATGTTTATCACCTCTAGCTTTCAGAGTTCTTGCTGTGGTCTTGAATCATAGACTTATTACAAGATAAGTTTCTGACATTTTACAAAATAGAAATGAAACAGGGATAGTTAGCAACTACAAATAATTCATTGTTAAAGTTTTAAAATTTATATTTCCAATATATATTTTGATGTTCCAAAAAATACTTAAGAATATTAAACAATACATTTTAAATCTGCTCTTTATAACATTCTTCCTTTTTTTTTTTTTTTTAAAAACAATAGAAAATAAAAGTTTTATTAGAAGAGAAAGTACACTTCCAGATGTGGAAGCAGGCCTGAGCAAGAGAAATGTAGCTCAAAAGGTCCATATAATTCTTGATTAGTGATATTAGTTTAATCGTTTATAGAGAATAACTAAATTAGTTAAATATCTCCATCTGTATTGTCTTTTTTATGAAAAGCTTGTTAGATTTTGTAATCAGAACACGATTGTTAGTAAATTATACACTAATACAAAGTTAAATTCTATAAATCATTTTTGGGAGCAAGCCCAGAAGAAATTGGGCATTCAGTAGAATGGATTAATTAAATGTACTTTTCTATTGATTATATTTACATTTATTTCAGTGATAATTTGATTTAGAAAATAGCAAAAAGCATTTTCAAATAACATACTCCTCTACCCCAAAGCTACCAGTGCTAAACATGAGTGCATTGTAAAATCTACATGTATCTTAAATAGGCATCAAGTTATTAAATACATATTGGTTAAATGTTTTCTTGTGCAAAGTACTGTTCCAAATGTTAGAGATACAGGAGTGAAAAAAAAAAAAGATCAAATCTCTGGTTTTGTGAAACTGGCATACCAAGGGTAGACCAAATAATAAAACAAAAAAGGAAATAAATATTAGTAAAGAAACAGAACAATGGAGAGTAATAGAAAATATTGCCAGATTTTGTCATTTTAACTAGTTAGTAAGGAAAGGCCTAAAGAAAGAAGTGACAATTAAGACCTACAAAAGGACATTGACTAGTTTTGAGTAGTGAAAGATATTATCTGATACAATTTAACAGGCTAGATCTGTTGCTATGTTGGGAATATGTTGAAGGCGCTAAGCACAGAAACAGGAAGATTCAGGAGTTCTGGCAGTAGAGGTGGTTAAAGTTTGTCAGGGTCTGTATCTATGTGTAGGTATCATCATGAAGATGGATTGTACATGGGTTCTGAGATTAGAAGGTGAGTTGTGATGCTTCTAAGTGTTTGTCTTGAGCTATTTGAAGAATGTAGTTCCGCTTATTGACCTGGAAAACCCTATGAAAAATTTTTATAGGAAGACCAAGTTTTCAGTTTTAAATATACTAAGTTTAAGGTACATAGTAAACATCCAAATAGGCAAATAGGTACATAGATACATAGATCGATACATACATAGGTACTTAGATAAATGGAATTGCCCCTTCAGGGGAAGAAGATAAACTGCAGTTACATGTTGATGAGTCATCAGTAAGCAGACTACGTTTAAAGCTATGGGACTCAGTAAGGTAAATGACTAAAGATGGGGAGAAGTTCTGACGACTGAGATGGTGACATTCCACACCCAGTAAGTCAGATAATGAAGAAGCAACAGGAGGAAAAGGAGAAGCTACTAAAGTAGTTTTGAAAAAAAAAAATGTGTTTAGTATTATTCTACAACTCAAATAGCAAAGGTGTTTTAAGGAGAATGTGCTTAATAGTGGTGAGTGTCGCTAATATACAGAATAAGATAAAATATGAGAATTGACCTTTAGATTTAGCAAGATATTTACTACTGCCTCACTGGTGACCTCGGCAAGTTCATTTTCTGAGAAGTGATGGAGGCAAATGTCTGAATTGAGTAAGTTTATGATGAAATGTAAAAAGAAAAATGTGGACAGATAAAATAAATATGATAAAAGTAATGAGAGCAATAGGACAGAACCTGGAGAAGATAACTGAAGGCCATAGTGTTTTATTTGGTGTGTGTGTGTGTGTGTGTGTGTGTGTGTGTGTGTGTGTGTGTGTAAAAGAACATGCTTCAATATATTTTCTTTAATCTCAGGAATTCTCTCAATATTTTTGTCTCACGAATATCTTGAGTACATGTTTTATCCATTCTAAAGTTAAAGTTGTATATCTAGATGCAAATACAATTTGTACTAGAGCTCAGCATACATTACAAAGGTACATCCCACTCAAGATAACTGAAAATTTATATCCAACCTAAGCATTATAACAAATTATGTCAATGAATAATTCTCAAGAAATCAAATTGAAATTCTCTTCTACTATCAGAAGGTTCATCAATTATATTTTCTTGGATTTTTACGCACCTCAAATTTATCTCTCGAAGTGATTATTAAACCTAAAAAAAAAATATTTGTCCCTATTATGTTCAAGGCACTATTCTCAGCATGTTACATATCTTATTCTTACTCTTTACCATAAACTTACAAAATCAATTTTATTAACCTATATTCTAAATAAAAGTCCTAGTGATCAGCAATTCGGTGACTTTACTGAGCTTTGATAGATATAATTGATGTAGCATGGATTCAGTCCAGATATGCTTAGTTCCAAAGTACATGACCTTTAATTTTTACGACTATATAAGACACACTTACTGAAAGACAGGTACTAAGTCATTAGCAACACTTCTTTGTATAATAGATAGAGTCAAGTACAATAAAAGGCACTTAACATAACCTTACTATTAATATAACTGTTAATTTGTCTAAGAAAAGAACAATATCTTGAACAAACGAAGTCAGACTTTCTCTTATTTACAAACTGAAATTACTAGGAATCACAAAGCCAAAAAAAAAAAAGAAAAAAAGGATACATTAATCCAGATTTTTTTTCTTTTGAATGTCTTGCCATCATTATGAGATGATTTATCAAATTGCAAAACAAACACATGACAAAACAAAATCCAGTTCTACTGACAAGACACGGATTTGTATATAGTAAGTTGCATATCATATTGTGTTGATTGTGTAATAAAGCCTACTGAGGAATCCAAAATTAATCTCTATCTAGCCTACTCAGTTTCCCTGAACATTTGCCACTGGAGATAAAAAAAAAAAGAAAAAAAAAAAAACAGGCCTCTTAGAGTTCAAATGTGAGATTCCGTAGTAAAATCTTTATCTCTATAGAGTAGTGGCTTTATGCATGCTTTTGTTCTTTTTTGTAATTTGGTTAATATAGAAATGTATAACTCCATATCTTAGCTACAAATAAAATCTCAATAACACAAATTTAAATACTTAAAGAAAATAATTAGAAGCCCATTAGTTTCTCATTACTTTAAGGTATATTTTGTGTCCATGCTTACACACACACATTAGAAAGGACACAAAACCAGTCTCATTTAAGAATCTTGGTCTTTATAAATCCTTGACCAATGTAATGTTCATTCCATTCATTGCCTTGTTTCCCTTGGTTTAACTGTGTTTTTTTTTAATCTTTTGAATTTTTGATAGTGAGATATTATAAATATTAGCAACTTCTGGATGAGAATTTTATTTTTTTGTCTTCGTATGACACAAAAAAAATCTAAAAATTTTATGGAGATAACTAAACTAGAAATAAATTATACCATGCATGTAATTTGTATGTTAAAATTTCTTATACATAATACATATTTATCATTTTATATGACTCCAGTGGTATTATAGAAAAATAATATGATTTAGAGTTGCATAGAAAGGTTTTGAATCTTGCACATTCCACTTATGTCCTATATAAACTTGTAAAAGTTCTTTCACTTTAATTTAATTTGTAAATAAAAGTTAGTATTACCCAAATAATAAGCTGGTCATAGTGTTATGATTACTAATTATAAAAGTACATATGATCTTCTTGGCAACTAAAAACCATAAATACTTCCTCTATTATCCAGAAACACAGCCAGAGCATAGTTAAATAGTATCAGTCAGTGGTTGAATTTTATTTTTAGAATAGCAAAAATCGTATTTAACTTGTCAGTAAAGAAAAATAAATGAAGATATATTTTATTAAAAATATCAATCTTTCTCATAATAAATTAAACTACTAGTATCTTTTTAAACTATTGAAAGACTAAAATTGTTTGAAATATTGTACATGTGTATGTATACCTACAATGTACACATATGTTTGTATGAGCCAGGAAGTATATATTTTATCTTTCCTTGGTGAAACATCTGTCATATGAATATAAATGGGTAATATTAAGCAAGACATTCTCTTTACAAACGTGGACATTGTTGTTTTGAAATAAGTAAACCATCAAATGTAAGATTTGATGTTTCTGAAGACAAATAATTAAATCAATTCTAAGTAATTTTTTGTCTATAGCTATGCCACCCTGAACATGCCCGATCTCATCTGATCTCGGAAGCTAAGCAGGGTCGAGCCTGGTTAGTTCTTGGACGGGTGATCACTTCAGAATACCAGGTGCTGTAAGCATTTAAAAAGAAAAAATTCTAAGTACTTTTTAAATAACTAGATTTTATCATTATGCACAATGTAATATCTGGTACCTTCAGTGTCTTTTGCTTGCTATTTTCTACAAATATTATTAGAATGCTATGATAATATGAATATGCAATAAAGTAAATGTAAAGGAAAACCTAGAAAGTATTTTTTCTTGTAGGATGAGAATGTGAGCACTGGAAATTTTGCCTCTGGACAATGGTCAGTGTTAGCAGAACAAACAGAACCTCATAATTATTAGCTACTACTTAAATTGATTATGCAGGATGTAGCAAATATCTTCTGAAACAATGTATAAAGTATGCTGCTCATCAGAACATTAACACTAAACGCCAGGAATATATTAGAACAGTTGTTGTCATTTAATCGAGTGATTAATAATCTTTGAGATAGAGAAATTTAAAAAAATAAATAAAACTCACCTTATCCACAATACATATCTGCTTTCTTGTTTGAGCATCAAGTATTTCAATCTCAAAGTGAGAAGCTTTTGAACGTTTAGCCACTGGAGTTGATTTTAAAGGGCCTGCTGCAAGCACAATTTGTGACAAAAAGTGAAAATTTCTCATATCATTCCTCAGTATGGACTGGGTACCTCCTTGGGAAAAGAATTCTCTCTTGTATTCCGAAGCAAGGGACTTGGGTCTATTGAACATTGTGTGAACTACCAGGGGAATCTGGCACGTCAACAGGAGACACTTTGCAAATGTGTTTCCTTTGCACCAGTTAAATACTGTTGATGAAACCCGAAAGGTCAAGTGGCATGCCATTCCAAGACTTCAGATTTATTTAGCAGGGTTGAAAACAATGACAGATCTTATTTCTATATATAACACACCATTGTGAATTGCTGCAATGTAGAGGATTACTTTACCAGCATTTGAATTATTTCTTGCTTTCTTCTTTTATCTCTGCTTCTTAATATGACCACTAGAATCTGAAATTCCAAAACAAGAAAGGAATAGACAGTTTTTATTATCTCTGAATTCTAAACTCACTGATATTCAAGCACACATATTATTATAAATGTCATATTTAAATGCATTCAAAATTAGCTTAGTGCTATCTCATAGGTAAATTTAAAAATACCATATATTACTACATAACAGAATTTTGTTGCCTAAGATAAAGACTCATGGCGTGTTTTAATATATATCTGATGCAAAATGGATGAATTCTTAACTCCACATCGAGAACAGAAAGATGAAAAGTTGTATATGAAGTTAGAATATGTAGAGAATAATTTTATAACTTAAGGAAAATGAAATAAACCTATTTTACCATTTCTACACATTATATATCATTGGAAAATCATTAAACTTATATACAAAATCAGTATGACACTTACCACAATACTGTTATGGAAAATTCAAATAATCTCAGAATAAACAATAAAAATAATAAACAACCTGAAAAAGACTCCAAGTACTATGAGACTTGTTAAATCTGGTGAAAAAACAACTAAAAAAAAAAAAAATCCAAAATATATCGTCACTAATTCAAAGGGATATTACATAAAAATATCATGGATGCTATTTTCAAAAAAAAAATATTAAAAAGAAAATGGCTAAAATTACAGGGGGAAATCTATGTATCTCTATATGAGGCTAATCTTTACTCTTACAATTAAATAAAATGATATATTATTTATTTTTAGTTTTACTACACATTAAGAATTGGAGATTTACTTGCACATTGTTTAGTTCTCATTTTCATGCTCATACCACCGTTACACTCAATAGTTAATATTTTAAAAAACATAGGAAACAGATATACGTATATGTGTGTGTGCATATATTTATACACACATTGTGTATAAATTTTTCAGGACTCAGACGTGAAATCATCCTTACCGTTTCCCTTTCTCTCACACTTCAGATCTAATCCATCAGAAATCCAGGACACAATTTTCTCATCATCCCCACAGCTACATTCAAAGCATCAATCTCACTTGTATTGCTTTTGAAAACTGATCTCCCTGCATCAACACTGGCCCATCTATAAACTCTTTTCAACACAGCATCTAAAGCGATCGGCATCTATATTAAAGTAGTTAATGCAATAATCTGCTCAACACACTGCAGGGGCTTCTTTTTTCATATAACAAAAAGGCAAAGTTCTCTGCAAATGTCTACAAGGCTCTGTTTCATCACCATTTTGTTGTGTATCTACTTTCATCCCCTAAACTATCTGCACTGCCTAGAATAGTGTCTGAAACATAGTAGATGCCCAATAAACATATTAAATTGATAAATATGTAATCAATAAATGTATCTTGAAGGTGTAAGCAGGTTGATGTGATGCTAATAGCATGGCTCAAGTAAACTACTATTACATTATATTAAAAAGATGTAACTGCAATTCATATAATGTATCATCACAGATAGTTTCTATTTTTTTAAGAAAAGGACACAGGAGCCAAACTGAAAGATCTCTCATTGCCAAAGTTAAAATTAAAGTAAGAAAATAAATACTAATCACAATAGACAGTAACTCAAAGAACAATGGTCCATACTGTTATAAATAAATGTTTGAATAAATAATAAATAAATGGGGATAAAAATTAAAATTTTCTACACAAGAATTTCAAATAATATATGCAGATACTCTTCCCCTTGAGTGTGGGTTTCACTTAATGACACACATACAAGAAATAATGAGTGGAAAGAGACAATAGAAACTTTACAGTTAGAAAAAACTGGCAAACAGCATTTTAACCAAGATCAAGTCTAATATCACCATGAAATGTCATGTTATCATTCATGTACTCACTGATATCATGAGATGAGGACAATTCGCCTCTGTAGTATTCCAAGAGTTCATTACTTCAGTCTAACTATAGGAAAATATCAGACAAACACAAATTGAGAGGCGTTCTGTAATATACCTAATACTCTTCAAAACTGCAAAGAATATAAAATATAAGGAAAAATTGAGAGACTGTGACAAAAAAAAAAAAAGACAAATGGAAACATGACTAGAAAATGCAATCTGATACCCTGATAGTTTCCTGAAACAGAAAAATTAATTAATGGAAAAATGGGTAAAACAAGAATATCCATAGTTTAATTAACAGTATTGTACCAATGTTCATTTATTAGTTTGATAACTATGACCATGATTATGCAAGATATTAAAACTAGAGAAACTGGATTAAAAATACACAAAAACCTCTGCACTTCCTTTACAACGTTATTGTAACATTATTTCAAAAAAAAAAAAACTCCATAAAATAAACACTCTTCCCACACACATACACAAAGAAGGTAGAAAGAAAAAATGAGAGTAAAAAGCATTATTTAAAAGGGGAAAATTGCAGAGTTTTGTCTGTACCAATCACCTAAGGTAAACATTTTGTAGGAGAATAAAAATTATTTTGGATATTATGCTATTTATTATTTTATTTTTGAAGTTGTTTTAAAAATAAAATATTTTATATTGCTGTTTCTATAAGATTATTACTAAATAGATCATAATGAAAATAATACCCTGAATATATTTTTTAACACTAAACTGGGATACTACTTCGCAAAATAGATTGCAAAATACAAGTATATTTAAAATAGAAAACTATTAAAAAAAGATGAAGTGTCAAGTAGGAATCTTTATTCTAATTGTATTTACTAATAGTAAAATATGAAGGGAGTGGTTAAGATATCATTGCTCTTGGCCTTCATATGTTTCATATCTTTTTGACCAAAAGCATTCCATTTCAACTTATTTTCAATTTGAACATTTTTACTTTACTACATCTTATTTTTTATTTTTATTTTTATTTTTTTATTTTATTAAATGTATTGGGGTGACATTGGTTAAGAAAATTACTTGTTTCAATTGTGCAATTTAAAAATACATTACCCAAAGTTAAATTTCCTTCCATCACCATATATTTGACCCCCTTTACCTTGTTCTACCTCCTCTCATCTCCCTTCCCTCTGGTTATCACTAAACTGTTGTCTGTGCCTATGAGTCTCTGTCTTGTTCATTTGTTGCTTTCAGATTTATGTCTCACATATAAGTGAAATCACACGGTTCTCAACTTTTTTTATCTGACGTATTTCTCTTAGCATGATAAACTCGAAATCCATTCACATTGTCACAAACAACAGTATTTCATCTCTTATGACTGAGTAATATACCATTGTTTACGTGTACCACATCTTCTTTATCCAATCATCTATCAACAACTTCAGTTGTTTCCATGTCTTGGCCACTGTGAATAATGCTACATTTGAAGAGCTACTTTTTCTTAGATCATTTTAAATAATTAATAGACTTATTTTTAGAGAAACTTTTGTTTAGAAAAGTTTACAAAAAAAATGAGTAATTGAGAATACAGAATTCCCAAATATTCCCTTTCTCTGCCACCCACAACACACAATTTCTCCTATTGTTAGTATCTTGCATTATTGTGGGATATTTGTTATTATAGATGAACCAAAACTGATAGATATTTGTTAAGAAAAGTCTATATTTAGAGTTTAGTCTTTGTGTTTTAAAATTCTGTGAGTTTTGACAAATGCATAAAGTCATGTATCCACCATGATATATCACACAAAACAGTTTCGTTGACCTGAAAATTGTACTATGATCCACCTATCTACCCCTCCCCACCCTTTCCTCCTGAACCCTTGGAAATTAGTGATCTGTTTATTGGCTTCATAGTTTTGCCTTTTCCAGAATATCATTAGTTAGAATCATACAGTATTTTGTGTTTTTAGACTGGCTTCTTTCATTTAGCAATATGAATTTAAGTTTCTTCCAGGCTTTTTTAACTTGAGAGCTCTTTTTTTTTTTTTTTAAATCACTGAATGGTACTTCCTTATGTGATGTTCCACATTTTATTTATTCATTAATGTATTGAAGGATATCTTGGTTGCTGCTATAAACATTTGTGTTCAGATATTTGTGTGAATATAATTTTCATTTTATTTGAGTAGATAATGAGGAGTGTTATTGCTGGATTGCATGGTAGACAGATGTTTGGCTTCATAACAAACTGTCGGACTGCCTTTTAAATGGCTACACCATTTTGCATTCCCACCAGCAATGAATGAGAGTTTTGTTGCTCCACATCCTTCCTAGTATTTGGTGTTGCCACTGTTCTGGATTTGGGCCATTCTAATAGGTGCGATGTGGTATCTCAATATTTTACTATGCAATTCTTTGATAACGAATGATGTGGGACAGCTTCTTTTTAGCATCCTTTATTATGCTTACTTGATATCTGTATATCTTCTTTGGTGAGGTGTCTGTTCAATATTTTGTCCATTTTATATATATATATATATATATATATATATATATATATATATATTTTTATTGCTGAGTTTCAAGTTTCATATATTTTTGATATAAGTCCTTTATCAGATATGTGTTTTCAAAGACCTTCTTCCAGTTTGTGGCTTGTCTTTTCATGCTTTAAGAGTTTCTTTTGCAGAGCAAAAATTTTTAATTTTAACAAACTCTAATTTATTATTTTTTTAATTTATGGCTCTCAGTAAGGTATCTAAAAAGTCATTGCCAAACCCTGGATCACCTAGATATTCACCTATGTTATCTTCTAAAAATTGTTATAGTTTTACATTTTATATTTAGATCTATGATCTATTTCAAGTTAATTTATGTGAAAGATGTAAGGTCTGAGAATAGATTTGTTTTCTTTTTGCATGTGAGTGTCTAGTTGTTCCAGTACCGTTTGTTGAAAAGACTAGCCATTCTCCATTGGATTGCCTATAATTGGTTGATTATAATGTTTGAGTCTATTCTGGACTTTATTCTGTTCCATTGATCTGCCTATTCCTTTGCCAACCCCACTTTGCCTTTATTATTCTAGATTTGTAATATGTGTTGCCTCTGGAGGGCACTGAGAGAGCTTGGTTCTTTCTGCTGACACAGTAAAGAATTACAGATCAATGAAATTTAGGAAAAGTAAGATTTGTTAAAGTATATTTCAAGAGAGAAATAGGCTAAGCCAGAGACGTCGTAGCTCCACAGAATTCAGAAAGTATGCCTTATATTGGCTCTTGATGGGTAGTTACAGAGGTAGGGCTAGATGATTGGCTTGTGAGGTCAATTGATTGACATTTAGCTGTTATAAAACCCTATGCCTACTGCACATGCGGTTACCCAGAATTCAGTCTGTTATAATTACATTCATGAACTTCTGGGCGTATGTACGATATTAGAATGATGGTATAATGATGCTAAGGTTAAGAAAGGTGAGTACTTTCTGCGCAAGCGCTTGTGGTCAGACTAAACCAGCAGTTATATTTGTGGCTTTTACTTCTTTATATTCCAGGATATAAAGGTAGTTTTTAACTGTAAAGTGGGTATTTCGGGAGGTCTCAAGGGAGGGCTCTAGGTTAGGCTTTCATTCTCCTGTTGCTCATGTCTCTCTTCTATCTGACTAACATAAGTATTGATGTGGTGTAGTGTTAGTCACCCAAGTTTGTTCTTCTTTAATAACATGAGCATTATTCTGGATCTTTTGCTTCTAGTTCAGTTTTATCATTGACACTCCATTTGTTTCTGAAATTTCATGATGGCTTTTCTAAATCATAATCTTTCAAATTCAAGTAGCTGCATGTTCACAGAAGATGTTATCATAATATTATAATATTGGAAATTTCCAGAACTGATACATCTTCCTTTGAAATATTGGCAAAAATATATAAATGTAAAGAATTTTATGGGCTATCATTCTCATTCTATAAATGGTTCTTGGCCTTTCCTCTACATAGTAGCTCAATTATATTTTTTAGCAATATTCTAGTCAGGAAATGACAATTGTAATCATCTATACATGTTTGTAACATTTAACCACTGACTTTGTCACTCATCATACTATAAGGTTTATGAGGCAGAGATTGGATCTAATTTTGTCCATCACTCTACTTTCAAGAATAATATAAATCCTGGTATATAGCAAGTGCACAATGTCGTTTTCTGAATGAATAAATCATCACATGGTTGAATTTTCCTCTCAAAGCTTAGATATTAATCAATGACATCAAAATAAGGTGATCGCTGGAGTTTAAGAACTTCTTTAATTGTAGAAAAGACCTCACGATAAAAACTCTGCTGTTAATCTGTGCTAAATGTCATTGGAGGAAATCCTAAAAGACACTAAACCTGGGGTTAGGTGAGTTAAAGAGAGAACAAAATAGGAAGCCAAAGACAAAGCAATTGTCGAGTAATTTTTTCTCAATGCTCATAAGAAATTCTTATATATTAGGTACAAAGAGTTAGATTAGGAAGTTAAAGTATGAGCAGCATATAAAAATATATATCAAGATACATTATATTTGGACCTAGGCAAATACATAAGCAAGTAATATATGTCTAGGAAATAACATTGTTTAGTAGAAATAGTATGGGTTCAAGAAGTTTCTTGTTGTAATTAAATAGATATGTGATCTCAAGCTCCCCATTATCTCTTACATTTTGATACGACTATGAATTTCATAAAACTTTTATGAAATCTAATATAATAACACATACAAAGTAAATAAAGTTTCTCAAAAATAGAGTTCAATATATACATACCATGTATTTCCTGAGAGTTAGCCTCCAAAATCCAATTTATGCTTCCCAAAATTAAATTTATGCCTTTCTTCACCCCATCACCCTGCTCAAGTATTCAGGTTATGTCCCTTCTCTCTACCTTTCTAAACCTACATGGTTATAATACTAGTTCACAGAAAGTGAAATTAACCCATAATAACAAACTGACAAGCAGATACAGTTCTAATCTAGTTCAATTGACTCCCCCAAATATCTACAAGTATATTATATCCTCTTCCCCTATAAAGTTTATATTGTCTTATTTTTCTCCAATTTTCCAAATTTTAGTGATGCCAATGAACTATGAAATGAGCTCTGAATCAGCAGGCTAAAAGCAGATAGAAAGGATCTTAGTAATACAAAAATAAATTATTTTCCAAGTCTAGAGTATATGAGCTTTCCTCAAAGACTATTTTAATCCTGATCTGTTACACAAGCTTCTGAAAGTCCTGAAACTATAAAGTGGCTTAAACCACCAATGTTAACATTTCAACTAATACATAATGATTAAAAAATTATACACAAGAATTGAAAAATTATTTTGATTACATGAAATAAATCACAGGAAAAGGATAGGAGAGAAAAACAAGTGTTCTTACCAGGATAAATTTTCACTTTTCTGTTTTTTGGCCAATAGATTAGTATTGATCTAAAACAATCATCAATAAAAAAAAAAAATGATGAATAAATTATTTCACATTATAGATAAGTGATAGTTGTTCTGTTAAAAGGCAACGTAGCTAAAATATAGTGGAAAGAGCTCTGGAATTTAAGTCACAGATGTAGATTCTTGTTATAACTTTGCCAATGTGAGCTGTGTGATAGTGTGTAAACTGGGAGCCCCTCTTAATTAATACTAATTAAATCATTTATGAAATAACCTCATTCTCAACATGATATCTAATGATCCTTCTATTTATGATTTCTAAGTAATATTTAAAAGATTTTTTCTGTTTAAAATCAGTCATAATAAAAAATAAGTAGAAATGAAACCTGAATAACAGTCCTTCCCTCAAAAAGTTATTGTACAATTAAAGTAATATATGTGAAAATGTACTGTGAAACCTTATGACATTATTATTAATTAGTAAAACAGACTGGAGTGAAAGTCTCTGTACTTCATCAAGACTGGTGAAATTAAATGGTTTCCTGAAAAGCACATCAATTGGATTGAGATTTAATCTTTTTAAAAAAAATATTGAGCAAAACAGTCTCATCTTGTGTGTGTATAATGTTCAAATTTTTTTGTAAAATTAAAATACCCTTGGAAGAGAAAAAATAAAAAGGAGACAAAACTTACTTTATATTCAGTTTCAAACAGACTACAAATTTCTGTTTATCTTGATCATCTATTTTTTTTAAATTTATTTGAATATTTACAAAATGTTTTCTTTGAATCACTTGTAAAAATTATAAAGTCATCACAGACCATTCAATCTCAATCTTTAACTCAGTTTTGCCAGCTTCATTTTTCTTAATTGCATGCTATGGTTTTTATTAGGGAAGTTATCTGTATCCTGTCTTGTGTGCTCTAAATCATCCTTGGAGAGGTTCCAAATTATTCAAGCCTGCCTTTCCCCAGGGACTGTCTTGTGATTACAGTTGTTCTCTGATGTGTGTTGGCACATACTGCCCTTTATTTTGGGAGCTGAGACCATGCCTATTTCTCTCCTTTCAGGGATTACTTGGCTTGAATAGTGTGGACTATAGAGTTCCTTTATATTTGTCAAAAGAATCTGAAAAAAAAAAATCCCAATACTTGTGACCTATTTATTTAGAAACAGAATTAACACTTTCTATGCAGTTTTCTATTTTGGTAAGTTGTGGAAAAATCATGGTCAAGGAGAAAGTTAAGATTCAATTTGAGAAGAACTTTGTTGGGTTGTATTATATGTAGTTGCTTTTTGTAATGGATGAGGGATTGAAGCCAATAACATTTCTTTGGTTTCATAGGTCTTCAAGAAAATTTAAACTACATCAGAGATATAAAACTGAGACATTACAGAATGAGGGTGTTAACTCTTCATCCTCATAATTTAAAAATCAGTAATTTAATTTTTATTCAGGTTTTTAATGCACATTTAAAAAAAAAATAAGTAATATGACCTGAGAAGTTTGAGGTACATTTTCACCTAGAGGCAGAGAAATTAACTATTTCAGTATTTGAAATATCATCTTGTTTTATGATTCTCTGGGATCGTTGTATTGTTTTCATTTTGATACATTTATGCCACAGTTCACATCATTTAATTTATTTAGAAAAAATTTAAGATTATGTTTAAATTAAAGTACTTGGTATTCACAGAATAGTAGCCAATGCACATGTGAGGCTTATTATAGTCTGATCAATGTACTCAGTGCTTATCCACACAGCAACTGTATAAGATGGTTTATACTGTAAATTTAGAAACAGTGGCACAGAGAATTTAAGAAACTTGACCAAAACGATATAGTTAAAAAGTGGCATAATTGGTTAAAAAACAGTCTACGCTCTTAATACTTCTCAGCATCACCTTTTATAGTCATACACATATAATACAGAGCTAAACATATATGAAGAAGTCTATTATATATTATTATTTGGTTAAAATTATTCGATACAGATATATGTAAATACAGATATATGTATATACAAAATATAATGGTGATTGAAAATGGTAGACACACATTTTCAATGACAAACTTTCAAAAACTAAGGATTCGTCATACTCCGTACTTTCTCTGCATGAATATATTTGTGCATACTTGTGTGTGTGGGTGTGTGTGTGTGATAACAGAGCAATTAATGTTGCTCTTTGAGAAACTTACTTTTAATGAAATAGCAAACACAATGTCCTTTGACTGATACATAAGCTCATGCTTCTCCGGCTTTCATTAATTCTAACTTTGTCCCATAACTTTGTGATTTTTCTTGACATTTCTACATCCCTGCCAGTCTGGAATTCACTTGGGCCATAGAGATACCTAGAGTTATACAATTCTCTTAAGGACTGAATTAGACCACCATGGGATCATTATGTTTACTGTATAAAGAAACTAAACTGTGCTGTTCTGAATAGTCATTTTATTTTTGTGTTGAATGGTATATTACACAGTTTTTATGAAGAAATTGTATTTTGTTTTTAAATCTCAGGATTTATCTAAGTTAATCTGTCTTTTGAAATAATACAGCTCAATACTTAGTGCACAGTATGGCAGGCACTCAGTAAAGTTTAATAAGTAAGTGAATGGCAATATAATAATTATTATTAAGATGGATAAAGTATAGTTTTATGTCAATAAGTACAGTGAATACCAATACTGGACTAAAAGATTTGTGGGGCAAGAATATTTCTTTAATTATATCAAGAAAGAAAGATCCAGTCAAGAATAATCATACTCAAACTCTGCCATGTCTGTGTCCTGGTAAAATGGACTGACAATAGATGAATTAAGAATCATATAGTGGGAAAATATAAAATTCAGGTACTTTTTGTATCTCCTGTCTTACTGGTCTATGCAATCATATAAATAGTGAAGAATGAAAATTGTTTGCAGAATACTAACTAATAAAGAATAATGGACTCACAAATATACCATTTTTCTATCATCATATTAATTTTTTTAGACAATAATTTTTAATGAAGCACAAAACAGGATATTCACATATTTCTCAGTGTCTGTCCATGAACCAATCACTTACTACAGAGGGCAAATGATAATGTTTCATTGAAGAAACATTGAAGTCATCACCATAAGTGATCTATGATAACCAACAAAACTGTGATAAACTGATATATTGTATCTTCTGATATGATGAGCTGAGGACATTTTTTAGTATCACTTTCCAGAATAATTGTTCACTCTAATCTTAAGGAAATATTAGATAAAAATAAACAAGACAACCAGACTAAATTCCTCAAAAGTTACAATGTTAAAAAATACCTAAATAATTGTCCCAGATGAAGAAAACTAAACATGAACAATGATAAATATTTAATTCTCAGTTGGATACGGAGTAGGCAGAAATTTGTGTAATGCTATAAAGGATGAATTTTAGTTAATTGTAGAAATAATGAAATGTATATCAAATAACATTTTTGTATCAATATTTAATGTGGTAAAGTGGATAATTTTACCGTAGTCATGTAAGAGAGTATACTTAGGATATAAGTGTTTAAATGTTGAATTATTTAGGGAGAAAAGACTATGATATCTGGAATTAACTCTGAAATAATTTAGGAAAATATATCCATTCAAGTCAAAACATGATAAATCTTGGTTAAGTGTTCTTTATATTATTATTATTATTATTTTATTGTTATTACTCTTTTTAAAAGGAAGCATTTTTGTTATAAATAAAGAAAGCATGAGATATAACCCTCAAACAACATGAAGGATAAGTATATAAGAATACAAACCTTTACTTTAAAATGTAGTACTCATCTGTAATGAGATTAGATGCAAGGAAAACTGGTAGGAATATAAAGTTTTCATCCGGAAATCCAATATGTCTTGCAATTTTTAAACTCTTGATAAATGTATCATTAGCTTTGCTTCCTGGCTAGTCTTCAGAGCAATGAGTTTCACTGTTATGACATTGCATCTTTTATATTTTAGTACAGTCTGCACATAAAGGGCATTCATTAAATTAGAGAAATTAATAATTACTATAAAGTTCCTATAAAACTCACATTGCACCAACTACCTTATACCAGGGACTATAAAAAAATACCATAAAAATAATCATTGTTTTCTCCTAATTTTATATTTATTTCTCATGACTTTTTCTTTTGTCTATAAATATTAGTAAATATGCAGAGTGATTTTATAAACTCCCTTAAATTTCATTCTAAATATCACATAGGTCATTTTCTAAGTAATGAATATCAATGTGCTTATTATTTAACTTTTGATTTATATAATACAATTTAACATATTTTATAAATATTTGTTTCATTAATATGATTTTAATTTTATTCATTTATCCACCAAATAAGTATGATGTTTATTAACTCTTTTGTTATTAAATTTTATTATACCTCTTGACCTTAGAAACTTTCAAGCTGAAATAAGTCACTGGAAATTAAATTAAAACTTTTTAAAGTTTAAATGTTAATGAAAAAGAAAAAGGTATATGTGTATATATACATATGTGAAAATATTCACATATGTCAAACTATAAAACTAGCTAGAAAAATGATTTCTTAAAATTAAAAGTTAACATAAATTGTTATATATTATAAAATTATTTCTTTTCTCTCCAATATGTATAGGAAAGAAGATTTGTTTGTTTGGAAAAGGCTAATTCTTAATTTTGCCATTGACTCCTTGCACATCTGTATTTAGCTGAACACATCTGAGTATCTGAGACTTTTTCACTTTCTTATTATTCCATCACTTTTACTCCAGTCCTCTCTCTTTCAACAGTGGAAATTTCTTCCCAAATCAATAAGAAAATATAAGCAATGAAGTTCCATATTGGTCAATAAACCTTCTTTGTGTCTCTATATTCCTACTTCTTTGCAGTCATATTACAAGACTTACTATTCTCCCACGTAAGGTCAAAACCTCCAACTGTACACTGAATCCTGTTTCTTTTTGCCTGAACGTCAGTCCAGCAATTAACCCCTTTCGTAGTGCATCATGATATAAATATTTTTTACTCAATCACTAATAGCAGCTTATGAATGTCAAATATCACTTATATTTTTTTAAAAAATCTCTTTACTCCCTAATTCTTTCAGCTAGCTATTCCTTATTTCTATGTTACTTTTATATAGAACTCTTGCAAATTTTATCTGGGATCCTTGTCCCATTTCCTTTACTCTTATTCCCTTTTGGCCTCATTTTAACATCTCTTGCTCATACCCACTTCTTAACAAGATCATCATTGATATTCATTTTTGCAAATCAAATTTTCAAGTGTCATTCCTCAGTTTTTAAGCCAGTCTGTAGTATTTAACTTAATTCTCAAAACATTTTCATCAGTTGGCCTCTGGGATTCCATCTGCTCCAGTTCTCTTTTATCACTTTCCTTGTCTCCAAAGAATTACTTCTAGAATTCTTCCTGAAACTATAAATCCTGCTGTTCTCTTCCCTTGGGTTAGTCCAAAAGTTCGTTTTTTTCTTTCTTTCTTTTTTTCTTTCTTTCTTTCTTTCTTTTTTTCTTTCTTTCTTTCTTTCTTTCTTTCTTTCTTTCTTTCTTTCTTTCTTTCTTTCTTTCTTTCTTTCTTTTCTTTCTTTCTTTCTTTCTTTCTTTCTTTCTTTCTCTTCCTTCCTTCCTTCCTTCCTTCCTTCCTTCCTTCCTTCCTTCCTTCCTTCCTTCCTTCCTTCCTTCCTTCCTTCCTTCCTTCCTTCCTTCCTTTCTTTCTTTCTTTCTTTCTTTCTTTCTTTCTTCTTTCTTTCTTTCTTTCTTTCTTTCTTTCTTTCTTTTCTTTCTTTTTTTTAAATAAAGCACAGTCACTGTCTAAATAATATTATCTTGTTTTATGGCTTTTTCTTTATTAAGTAAGTATTTATTTAGCACCTATTATATGATACGCACTATGTCGAGTGGTAGAAATATAATGATAAACAAACTAAACAAATATCTGGACTTCTTCAGTGTGCATTCTACTAGATAGAGAGTCCTATAATACGTAGTAATAAATTATATACTGTATTAGAAGGTGATAAATATTAAGGAGAAGAATAAATCAGAGACAAGAAAAATTTTGCAAATTAAAATAGAATTGACATAGAAGACCTTGAACATTGGGTGGTTTTTAACCAAAGACATGAAGAAAGTGAAATAGTGAGCAATGGGCTCTCAGGAAGTCATATATTTTAAATACGAACTATGCATGTAATGAAATCTTAAATTTTAACTTCAACTCTGACCTGTATCATGAACATCACATCCCCATTCCTAACTACCTATTAATATCTTTCTTGAATAACTAACCTAAGAGGTGTGTCAAATAAATGTCAAAAACAAAAAAAATTCTTTTAACATCTGATTTTCTCCAACAAACATTTTCTCTGTAGTCATTTATGTTTAGGTAAATGGCAAGTCTTGTTTGTTTTCCTGGCCAAAATTCAAATACCACCTTACCACTCTCTTTTCTCACTCCTCATTGCCAGTCCATACGCAAATGCTATTGATTTTACTCTTTAAAAATATCTGGAGTCTGAGCATTTTCATAACCATAGAAAACTCTGTGAAGACATCATCTCTCTCAAAACATCACCATCATTTATTTTGAATTGGCAATAGCTTCCAAACTGCTATCCTTTTCTAATTTTGTTTCCCAAAAGCCAATCCCCACATAAACCAAATTGATCTTATAATTTTTCTAAAAAGTAAACACAAAAATGACATCATATGCCACAGTCTTGTGTTGCTGGAGCCCCAAACTCCTGTCTTTCTTCATTGTTCTCTTTACTCCTTCTACTCCATCGCTCCGGCCTAGCTGTTTCTAGAAAACACCAAGTATCTCTCCCCTCAGGTTTGCAATTTGTCTTCACCTTTCTTGGAGTGTGTGATTACTCAGATAATTGCAAGAATACTTAAAAAAATTGTTTTTTCAGGCTTCTGCTAAATATCTCTATTTCGAAGAAGACATTTCATAACCACTCTGTCTCTATTGGCCATAAGTCTAGGTCCTTATCCTCTTTTATTTCTTCTGAACACTTATTACCATTTGACTCTTGAAATATACATTTTTTTCTGTTTTTATTCTCCTCCCACCTGCACTAGATTATAAGCTGCACAGAGTAGGAATTAGTCTGTTTTGTTTACCAGCGTATCTTTAACACTAAGAATAATTGCCAGGCATGTAGTAGGTATATGAGAAGTATTTATTGAATGTGTCTTGGATGTATTCAATATGAAGCAAAACGGATAGTTAAATGAGCTGTAAATCATTGGGGCTGGTTATAGTCTTAACATTTAGTTGTTTTGCTGCTATCAGATTCAAAAATGACAAACAAGACACAAATACATCTGTCTACATCAAGAAAACCTATTAGACCAAAAGCTATTTCTTTCATACCTAACTCTTTTAAAAGAAGTTTTTAGATTTTTTTTTTTGATTCCTCAGGCAGATTATATTATGCCAGACAGATAAAGAAGAACAAATGTTTCTTGGTTATGAATCTAAAGAGATATCTTGAATTTTCCATAAAAATATGTGAGAAAAGCATTTATATAGGCCATCCTGGTTCTGAGAACAGTTTAAATTTTTTAAAAATGCTTACGGATCACAATTCTTAAAAAAAATTTAGTAATTATGAAATAGTTATTTCAATTATATTATGTATATTTTTAATGCACCATCTCCCAGTCTCTTATTTTCCCCTAATCCTCTTAGTAATTATATAGCAGTACTTTCATCAAATTTCTAAACATTCATTTTTTGGGGTCATAAAAATCAACTTCTGCAATATTTTATATTTTCTATATTGATGCTTATTGGATTGGCAAAACTAAATGATCTACTAATCCAGTTACTCCGAATAAAGAATAATAATGAGTAGAAAATTGACATAACAATTTAGAATCCATATAGAATGAAAAATAAATATATTACCTGACACAATAAGGAACACGTGGAGGCACAAAACTATTCCCCTAGCTTTAAAAAAAATTGCTTACATTTTCAGAGTAGCTGTATATATTCAGAGTAAAAACTAGTAATAAAAGATGCTTCAAAAGACTGCGATTCAGTTTTCTCTTTGAAATTGTTTTCCCTTATGCGCTCACCTATATTAGTCCTATGGTATATACTGTTGTTATCTCGAAGTATTAAAGTTTTACATCAGTAAAACAACATCTTTATCACACATGCATGCTGCTCAAAATCATCCATTTATTCTACACTACTTTTCATTTTAACTTTATAAAGTCTCGTTAATTTTAAGATATGCTCTTTAGGTTATTAGAGCAATTAATATTTATTTATAGTGCTTTTCATAAATTTATAAATCATGTGTCTGAAGAGATTTCAGGAAACATCTATTAAAGTCATTGCTTGTTCTTCTGGTTCAAATTTAATTAAGAAAAAAACTAAGCTCATTCAAAAATACTGTTTAATTATCATACTTGATTGTACATTCTATTTCATTGATTATATTTTTGAAAAACTGAAATACACATATTTCTTATTTCCTACTTAACGACTACATGTGTTAATTAAAGATCCAGTGCCAACATGAAACAGATAAACTGACATTTTTAATAAGCTTTCCGGCACTATCATCAATCATAATCTTAAACTGTCTGTGGCAGCTCACGTTGCACTTTGAAAGCTCCATTGTGTGGAAAAGCTTCCAGACTTTGGATTGTTTTGATTGTGTCATTGTTAGTTTAGCAAATGACAAAGATGCTATGAGATAATGCTTGCTTTTAACATAGAAGAAAGGAGAATAGCTATGTTCTTGCTTCAAATTATGTTAATACAATTTCAAAATGTACATCAGAAAAGCATATAGGTTTGTACACATGCTGCTTAGTTATCCCTATTTTTGAAAACAAACAGCGAATTTCATATACATTTCAAAGAAGCAATCATATTTGTTACTCCTTAAAACAATCATATGTAAAAAGTTCTATCTTTATTAAATAGAATTAGATATTTCAAAACAGCATGGTTAAGCAATTTGATAAAGTTATAAAGAGAGCACACCTGGGCCTGATCCCAAGTTTTCTGAGGAAAAATTTGACTGCCTGATAAAAAGTATTTGCACTCAAAAGTTTGTTTAGTAAGAGATAAGCAGAGAAGTAAAAAATGTTTATAAGCAAAACAAAGAAGATTTTCCTTTATGATGAAAGATGTATGTTAAGGATTTAATCCTTACAAGCTCTAATCTTTGTGTTTGTGTATGTTTTTATAGGGATAGTGGGTATTGTGTAGATATAAAGGGAAAAATACATATTTAAACATGATTGTACATGTGGATTTAAATTATTTTTATTTTTGTGAATACAAAATACTGCAAATAACATAACTTTAAAGTGTATTAATAAAACAAAAACCCAGATATCATGACATGACACTAAAAAAATATCATTTAAAGTTTACTTTGTGGTCCTCTACAAAACTATCTTGCTTTCTCCTTCAGTTAAACTTTACTTAATTTTGTAGTATTTATCCTTAAACAATATATTGTGTGGAATTCTTGGGGCCTCTTTTTGATATTTATATGAACAGTTCTTATTCTTCTGTGGTTTGCATGTTCTCCCAAATTTTCTATTGTCAGCAGCAATTCCAGTCGGAGAAAATGTTCATTCATCATTAGACTTGATGTCTGATCATATCATTCTATCTTTTCGTATGTAGTAAAACTTATTTAACTCTGACTGAACATAATATTTTTATTATATGTTTGTCAGGATTTTGGTTTTTGTTTTCATTTTTTTTTCTTTTATAAACAATCCTGCAATAAAATGTATTTACATGATGCTTGGTACACACATGAAAGTTATTTTGTTATGTTGAACCCCCAGAAGTGCAACGATGGCTGTGTCATAAATGCAGACGTGTTTAAGTAAACTAGGAAATTAAAATTGTTTTCCAAAGTCGTTGCATAAATTTAAACATTCAGCAGATATGTCTAAAATTTCCATTGCTACACAACCTTTTCTGCACTTGATATTGTCATACATTTCATTCTTTTCCGACAGTTTATGTAAAATATTTTTTCACTGTTACTTGAATTTTAATTTCCTATATTATTCATGAAGTTGTGCATATTTTCATAGATTTTTTTGATCATACATTTTTTCTTTTTTGTTAAAACCAGCTCCAGATTTTTGTTTATATTTTTTACTGAATTGTTTGCTCCTTCAAATAATTTGTAGAGGCTCTTTACAGTGTCTGTATTTAAATCCTTTATTGATTGTATGTATTGTTAATATTTTCACAAGTCTTTTGACTTGTCATATCTTGCTCTTGATAGTGTGTTTAATTAACACAAATTCTTAATTTCAAAGTAATCTATCAGTTATTTTTCTTTGCCCAACTATTTTGCAAACTTTAAGAAATTTTTTTCATTTGCTGAACTGATAAACTTTCTTCTACAGTTTTCAAATTTTGCTTTCCAAATATATCTCCATAATTCATTAGAAATTGATATTTTATCTTATAATGAAGGGCTCGTATTTCTCCCATGTGGAAACAAATAGACCCAGCATCATTTATTTAGTAGTTCACTATTGCCCTGCTAATCTGCAGTATCAGCTCTGTATATGTGAAGTTTCCATATAAATAAACAGTGATCTGATTCTGTGAATTGGTGCATTGCCCATTTCTGCACCATTGTGATAGTATTTTTATTGCTATAATCTTATAAGTAGTCATTATATATACTAGAACAAACCCTCACATTTGGTTCTTCTGTAGACATATCTTGTGTTTGGCTTCTTTCTCTTTCATATTACTTTTTGGATTATGCTATCAAGTCCCTTGAAAAATCGTATAGATTTTTATTGTAATTAAAATTTGGAGAAAATAATGTTTTATTGCTTTTCATAATTTTCTTATGATTCATATTTTTCTCTGCATTATTTGTAAATAATATTTTGAGTCCTTACACTGCTTTTCTTTCCCTCTCCCCCTTATTTTTCTAATTAGGACTTATAATTCATTTTTAAAAAGAAATGTTGAGAGCAATGTCAGCAAGACAGTGGAATAGGAGGCTCCTAACTTTCCTTTAATGGACACATTGCATGAACAGCCACACATGACTCAGTTCCCTCTGAGAGAAATTACAAAACTAGTTGTGTGACTCCTACACCCTGGGAGATCGAGAAAATGCCCACGTCGAAACAGGTAGGAAAAGCTGAGACACACTAGTACCATAATCCCCACCTTCCATGAAGAGCCTTACAATAGGAGGGAACCCCCAACTCCCAAATTCTTCCTAAGGAGAAAAGGATTTAGACTGAACATTTAGCACCCCAACTCTTATGGCTGCCACTCAAGTGATTGGTTCCCAAATCAACTGATGACGTTCAGAATTTGCAAGTCACCTAGGTACCACATTAAACAAAGAGGCAATTTTAAACAAAATCCTCCATCGCTACCACCAGTGACATGGAGCAGGCAAAAATGCAAGCTCCCAGTTTCTTCCTGTGTAGGGTTTGATTGTATCCAGGGTCAAGCTTCCTAATCAATCTTTAGCTTCTCCCTGAGAGGAGAATGTCTGTTCATATACAGCTCCATCTTCTAAGGCCTCCACCCAAAGGACTGGCTACTAAAATGCCTAGCTCTGGGAGCTGATAGTGCTCTGCAGTTTTTAGTCATCCATGACACAGAGAACAAAGGGGCAGTTTTATACAGACATACAAGTACTCCTAGTGGTTATTTCCCCAGGCTTTTAGCACAGACCGAGTAGGTAAAAACCACATCTCTCAGTTCCTCCCTGAGGGAAGCTAGACTGTGTATCTAATGTCCCGACTTTCACAGCTGCTGTCTTATAATCAGGCTTCCAATTAGTCTGTATCTAGGAGCTGACAGGGCAAGCAATTAGTATTCTTCTGGGAACCTGAATGTGGGATTTTCCCCTCCTCTGGGTCACTGACTAAACTTGGTACTCCCTAATCTCCTAGAGGCCACTAAGGACAAAGGCAGGATTTGGAAAAGGACAAGGCACCAGAATCTTGGGCCAGCCTAAAGATTTTTTCATCTATATTCATCAGGCCTGTTTGGAAATGTTCTTTCCTATTCATTTTTTTTTTTTTTTAGGAGAGTTTGCAAAGAATAGGCATTAATTCTTTTATACAAGTTTGGTAGAATTTACCAGTGAAGCCACCTGGTCCTGAACATTTCTTCGTTGGGAGATAATTCTTAGGACTGCTTCAGTCTCTTTACTAGCTATTAGTCTGTTCAGATTTTCTAGTTCTTCATAAATCAGTCTTGGTAAGTTGTATGTGTCTAGGAATTTGTCCATTTGTTCTAGGTTATCTAATTTGGTGGTGTATAATTGTCCATAGTACTCTTTTATGATTCATTATATTTCTGTTCTAAAAGTTTTAATGTCTCCTCTTTTTTTATTTATTTTATTCTTATTTTAATTATTTTATTTATTTAAATCTCTCTTTTCTTTGTTTAGCTAAAAACTTGTCAATTTGTTTTTTTCTTTAAAAAACTCTTAGTTTTGTTGATCTTTTCTATTGTCTTTCTAGTCTCTGTTTCATTTATTTCTGTTCTGAATGACACCAAGTCTCACAGTCTGTTAACCCAATGACTCCCAAAATGATAAATAAAAAGGAATTCATAGCCAGATATATCTTAGTGGAACTTCAAAACCAAAGATAAAGACAGAATCTTTAGAGCATCCTGAAAGAAAAAAATAAGAGGGGGTGGGGAATAGATTACTCAAAAAAATCAAATAGGTTGTCAATTTATATGTTAAAAGTAACAATGATAGCATAAACAATAAAATACATTTTGCTGTAAATTTAAGCAAAATAAATTAATACACATATATTTTATATGTTTTATATAAGCTTGTACGATTTTACTAATAAAAGTGTGATTGCTTGCCCTTTCTCTACTTGACAAACAGGTTATCTTCTGGGGAAATTTACAAGATAAGCCATCTGGCTACATTCTCATAAAAACATAGGCTGTGAGAGGAATTAACTGCACTTAAAAAATAATCATGTTTATAATATATATTAGAGATTTTTTCCAACTGAGAATTTTTTTTCCATCAAAAGCTCAACACAGATATTTAGATAATATATTTAAGTGAACGTAGGTACCAAAAGTACCCTCTTACAAAGTCCTTTCAAATTTTATATGAAAACTTCTTAAAAAGGAAAATATATATTCTAAAACTCAAAAAATAAGTACACATTTCAAATTCCAACATAAATTCATTTTATATTTCTTATTAATGGTTATAATTCATTCTGTATGTAAATTTCTTTATACCCCAGTCCTAATTTCATTCTCTAAGTGTGAGTGGCCATAAAGTCACTCATCCAAATTCGTCCATAATTCAAGTAATCAGCATAAACTGCCAAGATCCTTACACAATTGTTAAATTATGTAATTTTATTATCATGCATTTATGTACTTTTGTTCTAAGTGGTTAATAGAACCGGAAGGAGTCATGAGGACTTTATGAGAGTTTCATAAAAAGTACATTCGTGATGGCAGCTCCTAGTTTGTTGGGACCAAAAAATGCTTAGGGATATCTCTCAGGAGTTATAAAAAGAGGGAAGGGTGCCGAAGGGCAGCTATTTTTAAATCTTTCTCAGTTGACTGCCTTGAGGAGGCATGGACCGTATCAGTAGAGTTAGGGGAGGAATTTTAAGTGGACTTCTGGTGGGAATACAGCTTCTCTTAAGAGAAATACAGGTAAACAATGCCCAGCGGAAGACAATCTCTGAAAGCCCACGAAGCTTTCCACTGGTATTAGAGTCCAATTACCTATTAAACTTAGAGAACATCAGTGACAGATCATGACAGCAACTAGTCAGCTAGGACTTGGCCTTGCCACTGATCCAACACTGGAAAGAGCATTAACCATGTTTAGCAAGTTGAAGAAGTTGTAAGGAAAAGAGTGAGGAAAATTAGAGAGAAAACCAATTACGCCCACTTTAGGTGTCCAGAATGGAGCAGGCTAGCGCAAAAAAGAGAATATAAGTTTCACTTGAAATGTAATTCAGAGTTTGCCCATTATATATTAGTAAGGTTTCTTCAGATAAACAGATCTTAGAATATGTGACCGAAGGTTGGGACAGATTTTAAGAAATTGCCTCATGTAATTGTGGAGTCTGGTAAATTCAAAATCTGCAGGCTAAGCTAGCAGGTTGGAGACCCAGGAAAGAGGTACAGTTTCTTTTCCTCCAGGAAACTGTCTATTTTGTGTGAAAGCCTTCAAGTGATTAAATGAGGCCCACCTACATAATTAATTGTAGTCTGCTTTACTAAAGTCTACTGACTTAAATGTTAATCTTATCTAAAAAATACCTTCACAGAAACATTTGGACTGGTATTTGACCAAATATCTGGGTATCATTGCCTAGCAAAGTTAACACATATAATTAATCATTGCATGCAGATAGCTGTTTTAATCACTAAAATGAATTTATTTTAAACTGAAAGTAAAGTGATTGGAGAATTTTACTCTATACAAATAAAAATAAAAATCATGGAATTGATTTTTAACTGCATCAATGAGATTAGGAAAATTAGCCATATAGGTAAAGTTAGACAGGGAAAAAGGATTTTGCTTTCTTAAAATAATATAACAAGAATGGTAACAAAGAGAAAAGAAATTTTCTCTCTCTCTCTCTCTCTCTCTCTCTCTCTCTCTCTCTCTCTCTCGGCTATAATGGATCCAAATTTAGTGAAAGGGAAATTCTATCTTCTCTGGGAAAAATAATCTCACTTTCATTTTGAATATAGAAAGTTTACCAAAGTGCATCCAGTTGAGCCTAAAAAGTGGTCGGTCACAAGTCATAAGTACCAATTCTTTTTTTTTTTTTACATTTTGTTTTAACACTTGCAGCATCTGGTATTCCTAGATGGTCTCCCATTCAAGTACTAACCAGGCCCAACCCTACTTAGCTTCTGAGATCAGAAGAGATCGGGCACGTTCAAGGAGGCATGGCTGTAAACTAACCATTCTTTTTTAACCTATCTTAATCCCTACCTTGGTTTACTCTAAAGTACTACCTACTTTGTACCTAATTTTAGATAGGTGTATGTGTTTGAAAAACTCATAAAGCCTCACCAATTGTACTCACTGTACATCCAGGACCACCAACATCTAATAAGCTCTAAGTGTTTCTCAACTTGCTTACTACATTTTTCTACTCTGCTCTCCTACTTTCCTAGATTTCTTTTCACAAGTTCTGTCTTCTCTTCAGGCCTCCAGAACTTCTTCTTCCAACCCCAAAACTCTATTGATAAGCATGCTACCAATTTCTCAGTGAAAATAGAAGCAATAAGAAAAGATATCCCACATGTTTTTTATACTCTTAGTAAATATATTTGCTTCTACATATATTTCTTTAAATACTTTTAGGTTAGGTAAACTTCTATACTTCTTTCTAAGATCAATCTTCTTTATACACTAGATCTCAGTTATTCTTGCATACCAGAGACACCCCAAGAATTATATTATTCCTCATATCCACCATTTTGTTTCTCTAATGTATCCCTTTGAATGAACAAACAAATGCTATAGATATAACAGCAAAAGATACTATAATATCTCCAACATACAAAAAAAATTTTTCTTGACCTTGCATTCACCTTTTCATATTTCCTCTCACCTTGAGGCCAAAACTACTAAATAAGCATCGTCGCACTCACTATCTCCATTTCTTCATTTCCAATTATTTTCTGAATTCACTCTAATCAGACTTTCTTATCTACTAGTTCACAGAAACTTCTTATCAAAGTCACAAGTAGCTTCTATATTACCAAATCCAATGCAAAACAATTACCACCCATCTTACTGGAACTATAAGAAGCATTTGACAGAGCTCATCACTTCTTCCTCAAAAACTTTCTTCATGTGATTTTGGGAACATCGGTCTTTTCTGGTTCTTTTCTTATCTAAAGGGTCACTTCTACTCAGTTTCTTCTGTAATTTCTTATTCAACCTGGATCTCTAAATGTTAGAGATGTCTAGGGCTAAGGAAGTGGCCATTCTCTTGTTTTATTTGCTCTCAACAATGAATTCCTTGAGCCTCATAGCTGCAAATCCAATAATATGCCAAAGATTTCAAACTTTGAATGTTCTACCTGAACTCTACCTTCAAACTTAGTTTTATGTGTCAAACCGCCAACATGATACCTCCATTTAGAAATTGCCTCAAACTTAATAAATTCCTAACAGAAGATATCATCTGTAAAACTATTCTCTTGCAATCTGTCATATCAGTTGATAACTGCATTAGCTAGTTACTGTGGCACACACATTCACACACATATAATCATGCATAAATATATTCACGAAGATTGGAGTTATTTTTTGACTATTTTCTGTTTTAACCCACATAAAAATCATTTTAACATCAAATAAATATTTTCTTTAAAAAATTTGTAAATACACATACACACACACTCCAATCACTCCCTCCATTCTGGTACAAACCAAGGTAATCTGTCTCCTGGATTATTTAGGTATACTCTTGACCGTTTCCTCTATTTACAACATGCAATCTCCACATAATGGTCAGAGAGCTTTTTAAAACAAAATGGAATCATATAAACTGTCTTCGCAAGACATTGAAATGGCTTCCCATCTTAGAGTGTTATGTTAAAGTCTTACAATGACCTACAAAGCTACTTGAGACCTTCTCCCTACTACATTTACAGTTCTATGACTTCATCTTTAAACTTTTTCCATGTTGCTTATTCTCTTCCAGTGGTATTTGTTTCCTTTCTGGGCAGAGAACACTCCAAGCAGGTTCCCATTTCAAGGCCTTTGCACTTGTCCTTTTCTCTCTGAAACCTTGGCCGTGCCACCACAGATGCTCACTCTCATGCTTCTTTCTGTTAATCTTCTCCAAAGTGACTTTGTCATAGAGACTCTGACTAATTACCCTCTATAAAATTGTCAGACACACCCAAGAATTTTTATATATGTTAGCAGGCATTGCATAACTATATACCACACATGATTTGTTTGTTTTCCTTTACCCCTCTTGAATGTGAGACCCATGATGACAAATACATTATGTTTTGCGTAATGATGTAGCCCATGTGCCAAGAACATTACCTAACATGGAGTAGATGTTTAATAAATATTGTTAAAATAATGGATAAATGGATGGTTGAATAGATAGGTGGATGGATGGGTAGATGAGAGTTACATTGTGATATCAGAAATAGAACCTTTTACACTGCTCCACAGGCCAAAAACCAAGGAATCAGTAAAACCTTTAGAAACACTTGTGCAATATGAAACAGAAGATATTATCCCAATTGTAGGATAAAGCTCTAAGTATAAAGCAAGATTCCAGGTAAAAGGTTGGTTTACTATGCATTTATGAAGACATATCTTAAGCTAACAGGTTTACCAGTACTGGTCCTTATACTCTTTAAACTTAAGAGTATAAGGAAAATAGCAAAGAGAGTTGTGGACACTAAGTAGTCAGGGGAGTTGCAATAAGATACTTCCACTAAGATTTGCACGGATGCATGATAGAGATGAAGGAGTAAGGGACATGAAAGGTGATGGATTTCCCACAGAATGTCTTCAGACACTGATAGTATAAGTAGAGCTGAGACACTTTGCCTTCAAGCCTTGGCACAATAAAAACAATTTTTCCAAGATATAAGATGGAATGATTGTTAATGGCTTTACCTATTTTTTTTTTTCTTTCTTACTGTTAAATTTCAAAACTCTGTTCAGAGGTCTGGCTTGTGGAAATGTTTCTATTAGCTTGACAAAAACTTCCCAAATCTGTTTATAGACTTACTAAATGTTAAGATATTTTATGAAATTCCATGAATACAAATTTGATATCACTATTTAAGTTTTACCTCATGACATCAGATGTTATCATTATCCTCTCATCTTGACTTTTGACATAATTTGCTTACCTTAATAATATTACCTTTAATACAATGGAAGGATGGTATTTTCTTATTTGTCTCTTTTCTAAATCACAACGATTTCTGTAATAAATTTAGAATGAGTCATAAATATGTCACTCAATTATTTTGATAGAATATTGAAATTATTGTTACAATTGGGCACAGAATCCTCTATAGATTTGAATGGGAAATATTTGTCAGTCTATCCAAAGCATAAAGAAAAAGAGAATCCAGGAGTTTAGAAGTTAATCAACCTGAAATAAGTATGTCCTTACAAATATTATATTTTTCCCCTAAAAGGAAATTGATAGGTAGTTTTATTTAGCAACACAGCTAGAGTACTTCCCCCACACACTCAAATTTATTAGGTAGGAAATATTATTATTATTTTCACCAGATATTTTTCAATAATTAAGCATATGAAGTAATGTTGCTCCCTCTACTTTATAAATAGTATTTTCCCAATTATATTGAAAACAAGAGAGTTATAACACACATTGGTTTTCAGCATTCTAGCCATTCTTTAGGAAAATTAAGTGTGCTGTCTTAAAAACTGAATATTTTATCCTGAATTGTTTGATTTCATAGCAACGGAGACAGATGAAAACAATTTAATGAATGAAATCTGACTAAACAAATGAACTTCTTCATCTTCAAATCTATATAGAAATCCCAGCCTTTATCAGACAAAACCTGAAATTATGTGTAGAGGCAGGGAAACTTATTATTCATTTTGCTTTCATTGATTAATAGATTTCTCATTTTTGCCAGCAGATAGCTGGCAAATTGCAATCTAATATAGAATTGCAATCTATATTAGTAATTAATTGAATAGTCTTGTCATTTTTTTATGTAACAAAAATGAACAAATGACACCTAAGTTTAGGTGAGATAAATCAGCTTTTTTTTATCATCTTACTAATATTTTCTCACAATATTTTTTTCAATAAACATGTAAATGAAAGAGGCCTCCTTAGTGCTTAATGCATCAATATGTGATTTTGTCACTGTGCAAACATCATAAGAGTGCACTTACGCAAACTTAGTAGCTTACTACTTACCTAGGTTATATGGTATAGCCTATTGCTCCAAGGCAACAAACCTTTACAGACTGTTTCTGTACTAAATATTGTAGGCAGCTGTAACACAATGGTATCTGTGTATCTAAACATACCTGAACATCGAAAAGGTATAATAAAAATATGGTATACAGTACTTTTTATAACTGATAGCACAGTAGGTTTGTTTATACTAGCATCACCACCAACAAACAAGTGACATGTAGCACTACATTACGATGGCTATGAAGTCACTGGGAGATATAAAATTTTCAGCTCAATTATAATCTTATGGGACTGCCATTGTATATATGGTCTGTTATTGACATAAATATGATTATGTGGTACCTGACTGTATATTTCATGTTATAATTATCAGTATTTTAGAGTTACTTGGCTAGATACAGTTGAAAATCACCTGTCAGATTAAGGTGAGTCTTTAAATGGAAATGTTAATTCGTTTCTCTTTTTGAATTATTAACAGTTAAAATACATTTATAATAAATGTTTCTATTAAATATGCTCAACAGACAAAACTAAAAACTGATTGTAATGGCATACTTGAGAATGAATCGGACATACTTTTCTACTTTCAATATTTTTCAAGTTGCATAATATTTATGTAGAATGTGTAGAAATTGTAAATATGCTCAGAGATTGTACAACAGCCTCAGGCCATAATTATAAGAATATAGGTGCCAAAGGATAAATATTTTTTTGTAACCAAAACTAATCACAAGAGAACCTTTAGACAAAAGATCAGAACCAATTATGGCTACAAATACAGTAGCAAATGTTCTGTGGTCAGAGCTCTAGATTAAAAAATAGAACACCGGGGCTAGAGTTTTATTTTATTCCTGATCCACATTAACAAATAATAAACCTTAAATAAATGTATTTTAAAAGCAGGCATAAGTGAATGGATGAAAATTGCAGACTTATTTTCTCATATTTATGTAAAATAAAATTCCATAAACATTGTATCTTATAGCTACTATTTTTTTCTCTTAATAGTTGTGAGTCTAAATGGAATATGTAGAGAATACATTCGTAAATGTGGGAAATTAGATTTTATCCAAAACAATTTCTTTTATATGTTAAAAAGAAAACAACAACAATAAAAACCATCATGTATCTTGAAGTTGATATATGCAGCAGATTTACTATAAAATTGTATTGTTTTCCAGGTGGCTATGTAAAAATATTTTTAAAACTAAAAACAAAATTGCATCACAAAATGGACAATCTCTGAGAGAATAATAGGACTGCAGTTAGAGGCTCTGGAATTAATATTCTCTAATATAAATATACCAACTTAAAGATAAAACCATTACTTGACTGAGAATAATCCTGGGACTTCTCATTTAGATAAGCAAAGAAGAGGAAAACATCTGAAATAAAAAGAATCGAGGTTTTAGTAACTAAGCAAACTCTTGGGCTAGCTTTTATGCTATAAAACTTTCTTTTCTTTTTTAAAAAATTATTTATTTAAATTAGTTTCAAGTATACAGTACATTGGTTAGACATCTATATAGTTCATAAAACAATCCCCCCAATTTTTCCCTCTCTCCCTTGGCCCTCCAGCTAGCCATCATATTAATGCTAACTGCATTCCCTCTGCCATGCTCCTCAACCCTGTGACCAACTATCAACTACTAATTTGTACTTCTTTTTTTTTTCTTAAATAATATTTTTATTTTTAATTACATTTGGCATACAGCATTATATTAGTTTCAGGTATACAACATAGTGATTAGACATTTATACAATTCATGAAGTGATCACCCTAATAAATCTAGTACCTATCTGATATCATACATCATTATTTGAATATCATTGACTATACTCCTTATGTTATATGATGACTATTTTGTAACTACTATTTTGTACTTTTTAATCCCTTCACCTTTTTTACCCATCCTCCTACTTCCTTCCCATATGGCAATCATCAAAATGTTCTCTGTATCTATGAGTTTGTTCCTGTTTTGCTTGTTTATTTTGTTCTTCAGATTCCTCATATGAGAGAAATCATATGGCATTTGTTTTCCTCTGTCTAACTTACTCCACTCAGCATAGTGCACACTAGGTTCATCCATGTTGTTGAAGATGGCAAGATTTCATTCTTTTTTATGAGTGAGTAGTGTTCCATTGTATATATATATATACCACTTCTGCTTTAAACATTTATCTATTGATGGACGCCCAGCTTGCCTCCATATTTTGGTTATTGTAAATAATGCTGCCATGAACATATAGATTCACATATTCCTTTGAAGTGTTTTGGGTTTGTTCAGATAATACCCAGAAGTGGAATTACTGAGTCCTTCTTTTTTTCTTATTATATGTAGCTTTTATTTTAAAGTCCATTTTGTCTGGTAAAAGTATTGGGTTTTTTGTTTGTTTGTTTGTTTGTTTCCATTGTCATTAAATATTTTTTCTATCCCTTAACTTTTATTCTGTGTGTCTTTCAATCTGAAGTCTCTAGTACACAGCATATGAAAGGGTATTGTTTTCTTATACATTTAGCTGCCCTATCTTTTAATTGGAGCATTTACATTTAAAGTAATTGTTAATAGATATGTAGTGAATGCCGTTTTATTATTCATATTTTTTTTTCTTATTCTTCTTAAAGAAGTCCCTCTAGCTTTTTTTTTTTTTTTTTTTTTTTGTAATGCTGGTTTGGTGTCAATGAAGTCTTTAGCTTTTTCTTCTCTGGGAAGCTCTTTATCTGTCCTTTGATTTTAAATGATAGCTTTACTGGGTAGAGTAATCTTGGTTGGATGTCCTTTCTTTTCATCACTTTAAATATTTCCTGCCAATTTTTTTTCCAGCCTGCAAAGTTTCTGTTGAGAAATCAGCGGACTGTCTTATGAGTGTTCCACTGGAATTAACTAATTGCTTTCTCCTGCTGAGTTTAAGATTCTTTTTTAAATTTAAACTTTAACATTTGAATTATGAAGTGTTATGGTGTGGGCCTCATTGGGTTCATATTATTTGGGACTCTCTGAAATCCCTGGGCTTGTATATCATTCACCAGGTTAGAGGAGTTTTCAGCTATTATTTCTTGAAATAGGTTTTCAATTCCTTGTTCCCTCTCTTCTCCTTCTGGTACCCTTATGATGAAAATGTTGATACACTTGATGTTGTTTTATAAGCCCCTTAAGCTATCTTCATTTCCCTGTATTCTTTTGTTCTTGTTGCTGTTCTGATTACTTGTTTTCTGCTACCTTATCATCTAAATTGCTAGTTTGATCCTCTGCTTCATCTAATCTACTGTTGATTCCCTCCAAGGGATTCTTCATTTCAGTTATCGTATTCTTCATTTCTGATGTTTTTATGTTTTCTATTTCCATTTTTACGTTCTCTATCTCTTTTTTTAAAGTTCTTACTGAGTTTATCTACTGTTCCCCTAAGTTCATTGAGCATACTTATAACCAGTGTTTTGAAATCTACATCTGGTAGATTGATTGTCTCCATTTTGTTTAGTTCTTTTTCTGGAGCTTTGTTCTGTTCTTTCATGTGGGGCATGTTTCTTTGTCTCCCCATTTTGGCTGCCTCCCTGTGTTTGATTCTATATATTATGTAGGGCTCATATGTCTCCCAGTTTTAAGAGAGTGGCTTTATGTAGTGTGTCCTATGGGGCCCAGTGGCACAGTCTTAACTAGTCACCTGAGCTTGGGTGCTCCAGGTGTGTCCTTCATATGGGTTGTATGTGTTCTCTTGTTGTAATTGAGCCTTGATTGCTGTTTATACATCAGTGAAAGGGACTGACCCTCAAATTGATTGATTGTGAAGACTGGCCAGTGAGTTTCTGACCCTATGGAGCAGAATTGGCTTTAGCAGAGCTCTGGTGTCTGCCTAGCCTGCTCTTTGGGTGTGTTATTTTTGGATGCAGCCCTTCGTTGTGCTCAGATTTGGTCAGAGTCCAGCTACTGGGCATGCCAGCCCCAAGGCCTCTTGGTAGGGGCCCCACTACATGTGAAGTTCAGCCACAGCCTGTGCCCTGCTCGAGGTCACCTGGCAAGAATCTCAATCAATCCGCAGATGTCTGCCATCCATTCTGGGCTTGGAGGTGTCTTGGGAGGCCAAGCCGCAAACTGAGGCCAGCTGCCACTAGTGCACAGTTTGGGGCTGCTCAGCAAGAGGTACAGGGAATGCTAAGGCCAGGTGCTATTTGCTTGGGTTTTGCAAAGCCGTGATAGGTTTTAGGAAAGTTCACAGCATGAGCCAAAACAGTCCATTTGTATGGAAAAGCCACTGGAAAGAGCTTGGCTAGCCTGCAAGTTGGATGAGGCAAGATTTCAGAGAACTACCAGGGCAGGGCGATCAGTGTTAGCTAGGTTAACGAAGATTTAGATATGGCAGTCGCCTGTGTCAGCATGCTGGGAATGGGGAGGCTAAACAAAGAAGCAATGGGTTCTTCTATCATTTCTATCTGAGAGAAAGCTCTTTCTCCATCCCTCACCCTGAAGCCAGACAATTTAGTTTCTCTCAGTATGTCCTTGGCACCTCTCAAGTTACTGTCCCAGTGCTGGAGCTCAAAGCAAGTAATTCCATAAGCAAGGAAGTCTGTGCGCAGACCCCTTAAGAAGAATGTGCGATCATAGTCACTCTTCGCCACACTCAGCCACACTCTCTATGGTTTTCACAGCCAGAAGTTGTGGAGATTTCTCTTCTCGGCACTGGAACCCCGGGCTGGGGAGCCCAGAATGGGGCCCGTTACCCCTAGTGCTCAAGTGGGACCTTTGCAGCTAAGAGATCCTTCCCTATTCTCAACTCTAACGTGGGTGTGAGACCAACCTGTTCTGCATCTCTGCCCCTACTATCAATCCTGAGGCATCTTCTCTTTGTGTCCCCAGTTGTAGCAATTCTATTCAGCTAGACTTCAGGTGACTCCTAATGATGGCTGTTCCATAGTTTAGTTGTAATTCTGATGTGGTTGTGAGAGGAGGTAAGCACAGAATTTATCTACTCCATCACCATCTTCATTGGAAGCCCAAAGTGTCTAAGGTGTAAAAATCTTCATTATATTTTGTCACCTTTTGATTTTGTACTTTTGATTGATTTTTTTGTGCTTGATGTATATTCAATAGGTTTAATATGGTAGAGAATAATGGACATTATGGCCAATAGGCAATATTAGAAGTAAAGTGGGTGGCAGTACAATTAATCGAGGTGATCAAGAAAATAACTGTCAAATAAGCCACAACCTAAAATTAAAGTGGTTTAGAATAATAGCACATGGTCGAGGGTGACAGCATGAGCCAAGCTGACTTCCAGGACCTAGTAAAGAAGGAGTTTAGTTTGCTGTTATTAAGAAAAACTAAAATGTAAATCAGAAAAGTGAGAGAAGCATCAGTGTCTTGTTAAATTTAAATACAAAATGGAGACCGAACTTGAAAATTCCCCAAGCAGACAAAACCATTTTAGCCACATAAGTAAAATAAATCTTGCTCATTTCATAAACATAAGTGAAACATAACTTAGGTCACTTTTTGTAAATGCTCTGAAAATCATAAACACATCTTAAGCTGTTCCCCCAAGTTGGCACGAGAAAACCACTTTTAACCAATACCCTATTCTTAAGAAAATTCTCTTGCAATAACCCATCATTGTAAAGAATAAACATCCTCTGAATTTTCACTGTATAACCTGTCCTATAACAATGTACCTCTGAGCCTCATTCCATGGTTGGTTTGAGAGCTCCTTGTACATGGCATGTTTGTATATGCATAATAAATTCTTACTAAATACTATTTTATTAATCTAGTGGTTTTAATTTTGCTATTTATGGATTTTTGACAGTATGGATTAGGACCATAAAAAGAGATTTCAGGCTTCTAACTTCCCTGTGGTCACCACAAGCACACTGGACACCAGGTCTGCTATAGAGAGGATAATGGCATAAACAAATCAAAATCACACAACAAAATCAGAAAGACAGAGATCCCAATATACTCCTTCCCTGATTAGAATGGTTTAAGGGGCTAGGAATGGTCAAATCAAGTGGAAAATTTTTGTTTTCCATATATCAAACTGATATTTCATAAAATACACAGTTTACATTGTTTAGAGTAAATCAACATCTGGCATTCATAACTATTCCCTGTGTGATTCGTTATAGTTTTGAATTTAGTTAATTTTTTCCTCTTTTCTGTCATTTAGAAATATAACTTTTTGAATTTGTGAATAATAAAGGATGGACCAACACTACCTGCATCAGTAATAATGTCACCAAAAATAGCATCAGCACAAGTCAGGTGAAAATCCATTCTAAAGGAGTAACTTTCCATCTAAAAAGAAATATGTATTAGGGTTTCTCTTAATTGCCACATAATTGCACATTATATATGTTTTATCTTACCATTTTCAAATTTATAAGGACACTAATGAAAAATGTTTCAAGAGCCTTGCTTCATACAGGTTACTCGGCAAGAAAATATAAATTTGTCTTCTTGGGGCTCTGTCACTTTTTCTTTTCATTGCCGACTGACATTGAAGAGGAGTGGTTGCATTCTTGCATTAATCTCTGTGTGATAGCACTGTGAGCAGGACTCTGGCACTAGGAAATATAAGTAGTAACAGGCAAAGTTGCCATAGAATGCTCAGAAAAGACCTGGACAAAACCAGTACATATGGAAGCACTGCCAAAAGGAAGCACTTGTCATTTGCCGTGCTAGAAGAACAGCGTGTCAGTCAGTATCCCTGTCCTGAGATTCTGAATATGAGACCTTCTAATCACACATTAGGTCTATTTCAATCAAATGCAGTATGGCAACAGAAACCCTTAACTCTAAGCTGGAAAGAAAGGAAAAGAATATTGGTGATGTTTATTTTTTTTCTCTTGTTGGAAAGTCTGGTCAAGATGACAATGTGAACACATGCATATCTTTTTCTTTCTCCTTTGACATTTTTGCAAAGAAAATAACATATTTTTAAATACTATGATTTAAAATCTTATAAATAATTGAGAAGACTGTGCCCTTTTGAAATAAACTTAGAAAATAAATACAAAACATTAAAAAATGTCTAATTTATCTTAGAAATATTCAAAGCAACTATAAGAGAAAAGAGTCCACAGGTGCATGCAAACATATACATGCATGCACACAAACACACATATCTTGATTCTATTTGTTGTAGCAATAATATTATAAATGCATAGGGGGAAAATAAACAATATATAGAAGATAGGAACAAAATTTGCAAAGCATTCTGAAAATTAAGAGAAAAATTAAATAATTCATTTCATTTCCTCTAAAGTATTTTTGTGAAAGGCATCATCATGCTATGCACTACTATCGTAGAGCCCAAAACCTAATGAAATTGTGATATCATCAATTTTAAATGCATCTTTTTATCAAAATGTCATTTACAAAAGTGTCTTAGAATTAGTTTAATACTGTAAATGAGGAAATGTGTCAGATTCTAGGATGAAGTGATATCACTATGATTAAATCAACTGCTTTTACATTTTATATACATGAATATATTTCTTGACATGTAAGTTCAATAAAAACTCCAGGTATATTTTCACATTAGATAAATTCTTCTGAAAGTATAAATCATGTAATAAAAATAAAATGAGTTTTTATATAGAATAGCAACTAAAGCAGTTTTGTCCTAATAGTTATAAATATATATAAAATATTTATATATAAATATGTAAAATTATATATAGAAATATAACTGTATCTATAATACAATATTATAAGCAAGCACTAGGGATGAAAATAACCAATGGAAGGTAAAATAAAATCAATTGTTGTGAAATAAAAACTAAGTTGGCATAAGAAATAGATACACAAGAAGCATACTATCAAAATTTGGTGAGAAGACAAATCATTTAAAATATATATACAGGAAGTCTTCATCAAGAATTTTAGAAGACAGTGTAAGATGTTGGAGTCAAATCTACTTTCTGAATATTCCTTCCCAGTTTATTTTCTGGGATTAGCCATAGTAACAAACACGTTTCATCCTGTATTTAATTACTCATGAAGTAGAAACGCCATGAGATAATCTGTACTCTTAATATTTTCCTCATACCTTCCTCCATATTAATGTTTTCCAAACTCTTTCTAACATGACTTTCTCTAAGATGTCTCTAAGTCATCTCTGAGTATAAGGCTGGAGTCAACTGAGCAGAACTCTATACAGCCCAGCCACCTGCTTTAACTTTAGTCAGAGAATCTCGGCATTTGTCTCCTCTATGTCCTCACTTGAGAGAGGTAGAGAAACTTACTTGCACATGAAGATTTACATATTATTATTTAACAAGGCAGAATATCTGAATTCAGACTATATTGGCAATACTAACAGGCAGTAGGGTTTTTTTTTTTTTATCTAACAGTGCTTAGAAATTTAACAAGACTGCATGAATTTTCATACAGAAACAGGAGAGGTATCTTGTTCAGTTAATAAATATGATGGGACAAGAAAAGAAAAAAATATCTTATTTAAAATTACAGCCAGTAAACATTGTCTGTATTCAATATGGCAAGAGTGTCTAATAAAAAGACTGTTGTACCAACAGATCATTATGGGAAAACTGTACAAAATTAATATGCATTATAATTGTTGGTACATTGTCATTTTAAATATAACTAGATGCATCCACATTCATCTTGACATTATTATAGTGATAATTTTCACCAGAAACTGCAAATATGATTGTTAAAATATTGGCTATTTATACCTCAAAAAGAATGTCATGTAATTAGAGCTGCAATTCACCTTAATTGCAATAAAAAGATAAAACTTGAAAATAAGTCTAATACTTTAACTGAAAAAGAGAAAACCGGACAGTTTGTCTTTGTAATTTTGAGGGAGGAGACACACAATTAAATTTGACACAAATACTAGTGTCATCTTCTATAAAAGAATCAAACATTTACTGACAATTTTTTAAAAATTATTTTAGAGCTTATCTATTTAAATCAGCCATTTTACAATTTTGAAAAATGTTGTAAGCAAGCATGTCTCTTAGACAAATAAGAGGAAGGGATTTAAATTAAAAATTCAAAGGTACTTTTTTTTTGATGACACATTTATAAGCATGATTGTGAGCTCTGGATATGTAAGTACTTGTAGAGAGTGATTTATATTTACTAAGGGTTTATTTTGTGTCAGCCATGATTCAAAATATATCATATATTTTGTCTAATACAGCTTTCATCCCAACCATATAATTTACTTGTGAGAAATTTGAGACTTTGAGAGGGATGAACACAAAATTAGTAACGAAGTTTGCTAATTCTCAGCTCCATATCCATTGTATAATATACTATATACCCTAAAATTATCAAGTTTATTAAGATTTGCTATTAGGCTCCACATAATCCTATGTAAAGAACTGTATTGCAATGTGGGATCTACTTTAAAGAGAAATTCATCAGCAAACTTGGAGGAAGTGTACATCATTGCTTACAGAATAAATGAAAACAAAAGCTTATCAAGTTATGAAACTCTCAGTGTAGAAAATGTGTTACCAAGTTATGAAAATAAACTTTAATACATATTTATGTTTTTATTAGTCAATTTTAAAAAATTCTAACAAAATTGGTTTCTCTAAATTCCCAGATTTGTTACTGGTATATATATGTTAACAATAAGAAATGTGTTTTACCCAGGCAGACAAAAATTTTATTTTATCCACCTGTGTAAGACTTGGCTCCAGAATGATAATATCAAATTTAAAGTTGACTTGGAATTTAGCACACCAAGCTTTAACTTGGAAATAGAGTATTTGCAGCAGCACATGCTATAAAATCTCCCTAATAGTCAATAAAACTGGCAAGAGTCATTGCTTACTACTTGTTAGTTAGTAAGTTTTCAAATTATAGAATTCATTTGTCATACTCCACTTAGTATATCTATAACTTTCCAATAAAAAATGCTATCTTCAAGCCGTTATTTTAATGAGTGAAGGATTAAATGCTAAAATAAGAGGTGATAGAAAGGAAATGTGAAAGGCAATTATATCCTGTTTCTTAAGATAGAGATAGGGATCACCTGGTGGTTCAGACTGCTGTTCTCAAAGACTTTGCTTAGGAAAACACATCAAAACCTAGAGAAATAAACAACATTGCATCAAATACTGACATGGTTTCATATGCATCTGTGGATAAGATTTGTTCAGTGGTAGTGAGGATGTATTATAATTACTTTCAAACAGCATACAGGGACTAAAGAGGTGATTGTTATGATTCACTGAAGCAAATTTACATCTGTATGGAAATGTACCTCTTGCTGTTACATGTCATACTTAAAGAAATATGCCAAAATTATTCAATCACATTAAATACTGTTAATATTTGCCTGTTTTTCAATATTTACTTAAATGTTTTAATAATTTTTGAAATTATATACATTTTTCCTCAAACCAATTTTGTCGCTCACTGGACAAAAAGTGAGATAGAAATAAATTACAGTCCAGAACATGACAAAGTTGAGAAAATAATAAAAGTGGTTAAGCACTGATAGTATAATTTGAACTTTCTGAGCTGCCCTATTATGACAAAGTTGTCATCCAGTAATGAAAAATAATATAAAAGGGAACTATTAGAAATTAGAGTAAGCATTGGCAATGTGTTAGGACTTCTCATCATTTTTAGGCAATGGAAATTGTCCAAAACTAAAACTAAGATGAACGTTATTTAAAATAGGTTGCTTCTCTATCAACTGAAACAATTAGTAGGCTCTTCTCATTGTGCATTGCATTTTGAAAAACATATTTCAGTTTACATTTTATGTCAAAATATTGTGTTAGCAGTAGTCACATTCCTGCCCTTCATCTTTTTATTTTTCAAAACTATTATTCATATGTATATTCTTTCCATCTAATTCCAATATGCAGTAATAGCTTTGTGCTTTTGATATGTCTTCCTAAGTTCCTCTATTAGTTAGGACTTCAGAGGCTCTAAGCAAGACACAGTCAATGTCTGAAAATCCTTCGATGAGATGAAAAGACTTTTACTACAGAAAATGATCTAAAGACAAGAGTTTGTTACCAAAAACATGGTTAGTAATGTGTTTTTGAAGAACTTTGATTTGTTTAATTCATCATAGAAAGTTTGACTTTGTGTACTCAATCCTAGAGAAGGAAGTAAAAGAGTTAAAATAATGATTAAATGAATATGACTAATAGAATATTCTTTATATTTTTTTCATAAGAGATGAATGATATAGCAAGTTGTCTGAGAGCCAGGTAAATGGGTAAAATTAGAAGTTGACTGCACTAAAAGAAAATTGGAGCTCGGTTTGCCCTTACGTACCAAAGAGAGACATTTGAGAAATAGATGGTGTGTTTTTATTGATATCACTGATCTTAGTCCCAATTCTTCTTTTGATTTTATCATACAATTACATTGCTAGTCCATGATTCTAATACAAATCCTGAATACAAGCAAAATTATCTTGCTTCTCTCAGAAATTACTGGTATTACAACCTAACAAGAACATTTTCCTCTCACATTTCCTAATTATAATTTAAAACCTGAAGTTTTCAACTAGAATAAAAAAAAAGTGATACTTTTTACTTCATGACAGTTGCTTTTCTAACTATGTGTTCTCTAAAATTTCTCTACTAGGTTGATGGATTTTCAAATCCACTCATCCACCCACTGATTATAGATAAGCTATATTCTTTAAAATGATGAAAAAGAGATATCTGATTCTCTTTAGTCTTCTCATATGTATATTTGAAAACAGCTTAAAATTTCTGTAGATGTAATATTTGATGAGGAAATCAAAATACAACATTATCAAAGTAATTTCTGTGAGTGACGGTATCTTTTTAGCCTAATTTATCTAATATATATTCCTTTAAAGCAAATATATGTATTTCTGTGATTTGATTCAGTCCACTAATTATGTACTCAAAGCTCTGAATGTAGAAAATGTGTACCCATAATTCAAAGGACTTTAAAGACCCTTTACAATCAAGAAAATATAATTCTAGAGCTTATCTCCAGGTAACGCAAGAGAAAATTACACACTTCATATGAAAATTGGATTTTTAGATAAACATATTGTGCATAGACTTGGAAACAAGGTGACTTTAAGGGAAATCAATTTCCATACAGTTTTATAAGTGTTATCAGACTTAAAGTGGGTTTTATCATTTATTCATCTATAATGTCTAACACGTTATCGAGTGAATATATTCAAATATATTTAATTGAAACTAAATTGTTTCAAATAATTTAACTTGAAATTATTCACAAATACAAAATATTTTATCACTAAATCTTTAAAATATGTAAATACTTTGAAGACTTATATTAAGAGGAAGTGTATCAAGATTCAGTCAGGAACTACACCACTAGGAGGTGTTTATATGAAATTTGTTATAGGAGTTTGACCTTACACATTTGTGGGAGCTGCTTAGGCATTCCCTGTAAAATTGCTGTGCTCATATCTGGTCCTGGAGCCTGGAGTCTTCAGGACAGATAGTGAGGAAGAGAAGATGTATATTAAATGACGGAGAACAAAGACAGGTATTACCGCATAAGGATGGAATGAAACCCATGTCAGCTTTTGCTGCTTCTAATATTGATGGTATGGCTGTCTTGCAGAAGCTTGTACCCTTTCCCATGGAGCTAAATGCTTGGCCCAAAAGTTGAAAAAGCTACAGGAGGATCCAGAGAATTAGTGGAGCAGTTGCACTTCTGACTACAGCCTAACACTAGAGAGATGAGCTGGCAGATAAGTGACAGCATGTATGAGTTACATATAGCTGCTGCTTCCTTTAAGCCCTTCAAATCTTGTACAAGAACCTCTTCTGTGGCTCATCTTAAATTGAAATATTCAGAGAAAGGAAACTTGGGAATGTAAATCAGCATAGCCAAATTGACACATTACAAAGCCACCGCAGCCAATACAATTTTTGATTCCACTTCTCTGCCCCTGAATTTTAATCTCAAATCATCAATTTTATTAGTGTTAATAATTTCTATTTTGTTTCCAAAAAGAAAAGTATGCAGTAACACATTTTCTTGCAGTTATTTTATGTGGTATGTATAGATGATCTTTTTTTTAGGTCTGAAATTGTCATCAAGTAGGTAAAGATGATTTATACAATGTTTAGGTAAGCATGAGAAGAAAGGTAATCATAATTTTCACTGATTAGAGGGAGAAGTAAAGAAAAATTTCTCCTTTCTGGTACAAAGAACAAATTTAAATAAAAATAGAATCTGAGAAGCTAAGCCTAGTGTTGCAGAAACTTTATTATGCATATCTTAAATGATCTGTAAAATAAATTCTAAAATATTGCTGCTTCTAAATTCATATTTCTCTCTGAGTCATATATGCCATAGTTAATTGCCTATTATTTTCTCAAAACTAGAACATAACATTTACTGTATATTTTGCAGTGATTTTCATTGTCAGATGATGAGGTAAATATCATAGGTTATTCATTTAAAAGTGAGAGGAGTGCTTCTATTACATGAAAGGACTACTTGATATTATCTAAGCACTCACTCTATCTAAAATATCTGATACACATTATAGAAAGTTACTTTTGAAATAAGAGGCCATTTGTGTATGTATCTCTACACCATTAAAAATTTCCATCAAAACCGATGTTCATAAATTATACTTGGAGAAAAATTTTGAGTTTATAAAAAAGACATTGAACCTATATTGTAGTTATTATATTTTGGGCAACCAGATCAGAATAAGACTGAATTTAACATATTAATATTTAAAATATTTAAAGCTCTTATTGATGTGTGGATAAAACTAAGATCAAATAACATTGAGCTCCACTATTATCCCCCACTGAGAATTCTCTAGTGTATAACTGGGAATCCCCAAAGAGAGGATAATATGATCTCAGAAAGTAAACTTGGCTTCTGGCTGGGTAATTGCTGGCCTCAATTGATTCTATTTTTGCCTTTCACCTCTTCTCTGTCCTCTGTTATCCCAAGATTTTCTGTCAACACTCACCCTCAGCTCACTGTTCTGATCTCTGGCTCCACCAAGATGTCCTCTGTTGACCTCAACTAGAGACAAACTCAAACTGTCACCTCTAATCTTCATGAAACTGAAGAGCTAAGAAGTCTCTTATAAAGTTATAATCACAAAGAGATTCCTATGAGGCTTTTCATAGAATTCACAAAATTTTATGTGTAAATTACCCAGCAAATACTTTTAATATAATAGATATTTTTAAAATATATTTTTATTATTTGAAGGAAAAGCTTAATAAGGAATCAACTGTATTAGAAATGCCATAATTCCAGCTAGTTATTCCACTAGGCAGAAGTTTACACAACATGAAATTTGTTGTTCTATATTCATCAGACAGACAAAATATGACCAAATTTTCCTAATTACTCCATATTTCAATAAAATTAATTTACTATTTTGATTAAATTTACTAAATGAGTTATACTTTCTAAATGGATGAGTATATATATATATATATATATATATATATATATATATGAGACCTTATTAAAATAGAATTGCTTACTTATATGAATATTGTTTATTTACAAGAACAATTTGGCATTGTTTTTAAATAAGTATTATGAATTTGTGACATTTATTTTGTAATTGAAATATGAGTTTTCTAAAAAGAAAACTAGTTTACAACTCAAAACACTAGTTGAACGAAGGAAAGCTCAGGCTAAATAATAATAAATAGCAATGAATTTCTTTAGAAAAGATATATGGTTTATAATAACTAGCCAACTATCTTCATATTCATAAAATTAAACTACTGTGACTCAAGATTTCTCAGGCAAATAAAAGAACTCTATGAAAGTAGGTGTAAATTCTCATATTTATCTTTTGAGTTGGTGACATATTTGATTATTATTTTTGAAAACAGATCTGTTGCTATATAGTTTTTTTTATCTTAAATGAAGCTCAAAAAATAGTGATATCAGTTTGAGAGAACCAAAGACCATATACATGTAGCAAAGAACTAAATGCACATATTATAGCACCTTCTACATTATTCCTATATAAAAAATATTACCCTAAAATGTAATAAGAGATTATATCTGTTAATATACAATTATTTATTGAGTGGAAGAAAAAAATAGACTAATTACCATACTTGAAGGGCTTACAGTATACAACCCTAAAAAATCAACAAATACATACACACACACACACACACACACACACAAACACACAAACACGCACACACACACACACACAAGGGGTAGTATGCCATTTGTCTGAGTCCTAGGTGAAACTAGAATTTATCCAAGTTGATTCAAACAAAAGGACTCCAATAGAGGGGCTCCTTTCATAGACTTAGGCAGGTTTAAAGAAATAAGTGAGAGATTATGAAGTAATCAGTAATTAGCAATAGCATAAAACTCAAAACTACCCTAGGGTTGAATGGACATAGGACAGAACCAGGGTCACTGGAGATCATTAAGAACTATATCTTGGGAGGAAGGGCTTCAATCTAGGAATAACAGTTATTGCTACAGATACTGGACAGGAAAAGGAAGGGAGCTAAAAAAATCCAAAACATATATATATACACACATATATATGTATATATACATACATATATATGTGTGTATATATATGTGTGTGTGTGTGTGTGTGTATATATATATATATATATATATATATATATATATATATATATATATATGTATGTATGTCTTCTTTGTGCCTCCCATAACCTATATTTACTCTCCACTGTCTGAACTTCTTCTAGGAAGCCAGCTGGTCAGATCTTTGAGATGCTGTCTCTGAGAAATAGCCTCTTAGGTTCAGAGCAAGACGAAGAAAGTCAAAGAATGGGAGTATGGGGAAAATGAAGAATAATAGACAGAGCACCCTTGCTGGTTTCCGATGCATGTATTGATTTCTCTCCCAAATTTTATATTTTTAATTTAGTCACTTTGATGGTCATTTAGAATGGACAGTAGTAACAAAGAATGACAAATTAGCATGTAGAATAAGATGAAATTCACTCTCCAACACACATTTTCAGTCATGAAAACCAAGCCCTATTCTTAATTCTATTGAATGGAAGACTTATCATTGCCCATTTTTTGTCCTCTTTTTCTAGAATAAGTCTAACATTACTATCCAATAATTCACTGACATGGTTTTTATATGTCACAAACTACATTTTTAAAGCACATAGAATTAATATTAATGAGAGTTATATTTCACTCTCCCTCTTTTTTATTAAAAAGATAGCTAATGCGTATTGAGGTTTTACTGAGTCAGGTATCATATAAAAACTTTATATACATCGTTCAATTTAATCATCTCACAAAACATTGATATTTCTGATTTCCTCTTACCCCTGTTTTATGGAAGAGGGAACTGAGACTAACAAATTGATCGAGGACTAATTATCATCAAGAAACCAAGCTAATTCTTGAACAAAATCAGACTAACACAAAAGCACATTTTCTTAGCAACTATGTTTTTTTTCTCTGTAAAATTATCTATTTATCTAATTAGTGTCAGTTTTACTTAATTCTGTAATCCTAATCACAACTCTCTAAGATAGGTTTTATTAATTTAAAGGTGAAAAAACTTATAGTCTCAGAGAGATGACAGTAAATGCTAATAAATAAAACATTGTGAAATCTAACTATCTTTGTCATTTCTTTTCACTATAGTCTGTAGCCCAACATAAAATGTTTTGCTGACATGAAAAATTATAATGGAGGCATATATCTCTCAAGAATCAATGCTAGTCGGTGAACTGGACAACAGTGCTGTCATAGGTCATATTCTGAGGGAAGCCAAATGTAAGTCAGAGTTTAGTGTCAAGATGTTTATTAGGAACAAACTCTTGCTATCAACACCTATGGAAAAAAAAAAAAAAGAGGGAGCAAGGCAAGATAGGGCAGTCCCAACAACTTGAGTCAACACTTCAGGAGCTCTAGAGTTAAAACGGTTCATCTAAGCTGTCCTGTGTAAAACAGAAATGATGAAGCCCCTATACCTTCCTCCCCACCCCGCCCACCTCAATGTCTTACTATTTTCTTACCAAGAGAAGACATGACCTTGAGCAAGGGTGCTCTCTGTAACTAAGAACATCCTGAAAGTTCTAATGGCTGAAGACTGTCAGTGGCTGGGGTAGTACTTTCTTTCTTGAAGGAGAGTCTGGGTTGTATCTCTCCATATCCATAAATGTATTTCTCTCCTGAGATATATGAACTAAACTTAGCAACAATTATAAGCCTTAGTATTCGTTTTCCCTAAAGTTGAGTTGATTTTGCCCCAGAAATACCATATCTTATGGTGTGTCTGCATATTTAGATATGTCCATTCAACCTGTATTCTTTCTAAACTTTAATTCATTTTATATATATATAATATATATTTATTATATATTATATATAATATATTATATTATATATTATATATATTATATATTATATTATATATATATATATTTTTTTTTTCTATTGGTCTGGACATTTCAACCAGGTTTTGAATTTTTAAATTACTCATATATGTCAATCGCCAATTGCAAAAGCTCCTCTTTCCGCGTTCATAAACACCAACAACAATACAACTTTCAAATATACTCTTAACCTATTCCAAAATGCATCGTGGGTTTGTGGTAAATTTGTGGTTTGCAAAGCTTCATTTACGGACTATGCCAGGGCAGTAGAAGGCTGTTTTAATCATTGGAGGTTGAAAATCCTATGTACCATTGTTAAAGCAACACGGTTTCTCTGCAAAAAGAAGCTTTCCCTTCCTCTCTCTAGCCAGCTAAATCAGAATGTAATTAGGACAAAGAAAAGAAATCTGAAGCTCAAACAAAAACTGTATTGTTATGAAGTTTAAAGGTGAATTTGTACAAATATCAAAAACTAATTAAGCAGAACAGGTGATATTTAACTACTTTGAAACTTTGAGAAAGGAAAATTGATTTTTGTCTCATTGGATTAAATTACATTTTCATATTGATTGACACAAAGCACTTCTGTTACTTCTCTTCCAGACAAGGTAAATACACTAGCTGCTATTTATTCATGAAACCCTATCTCTCAAAATTTCAGAGAATGTTATTCTAGCATTTTATTATTGAACAAATATTTTGACAGGTGATGATATTTTAGAAGATAAACAGAAATATACATCCATCTACTTCCTCTATGTAATTTAGACCTAGAAAATAAGGTATAGAAGTGGTAGAGTATAGTCACAGGTCAGTTTTGTGTGCGATGTAGATTAAGATCAATGGAATCAATAAAGTTTAATTAAAACTTTAACCATTCATTATTTTTGTCAGTTACAAAGCTAAAGAGTTGAGCTAAGAACTGCTAGAATTTCAATAATCGTTTTATTTCATTTACTTTCCCAAAGTCACTAATGGATAAGGATAAAAACATGTAAGCCCCCTAGAACCATTAAACTAAAAGAAATTTTAAAAAAAGTATCCTAAGAAAATGAAGCAGAGAAGAGGATCAGAATATAGAAAGAATTTTATTTTCTAAACTATAAAATACTCCCATCTCATAGAAAATGCACCAGTTTTAACTGATTTGTTTGTTTTGTTTTGAATTTTGGTTGTAAAGTAAATATTGTGATAACCTGCTTGGAAAGAGGGAGAAGGTTTAGAGAAGCAATCCGAAGTTAATCTTGAAAGAATGAAATAATTTTTATGATCACTGTTTTAGGCTTTTATTATGCTGATGGAAAATATGAGCTAAAAAACAGTGTGGACTTTTTGAATAGTAGAGAGGATTTATTTATGGTTTTATGGAATAAGATCCAGAAAAGAAATACAGCACAAAAATTTAAAAAATAAAAATCTCATGAAAAACTCAGAGCTAATCGATAATTTTATCATTGTTCTAATTTGTATTCTCAAACTAAAACTTCAAATGGCTTTCCTTCTTACACTGAATGAAAGTCAAGATATTCAATGGGCTTTAAGAGGTAATAAATGACCTTACTCCTAATTACTTTTCTGATCTCATTTCTTAATATCCTCTACACTGGTTTATTCTGCTCTAGCTACACTGTAATCATTGCAATTGTGTAAATATTCTAAATACACTCACAACTCAAGTCCATTGTAGCATCTGTATCCTATATCTCAGGTGACTTGCTTGTCACTTCCTTCAACTCTCTGCTTACATAGCAAGGGGTGCTTCCTTAATAGTCCTATATCAAATTTCATCACTCTTCTCTCACTTTGCTTTAATTTTTCAGTTATATTACCACTTTTTGCAATATTGTATTTGTCTGCTTTTTTGTTATTGTCTGTTTTCCCCCCAAAAGTCTGTCTCCCCTGTGAAAGCGTAAAGCCTGTTTTGTTCACTCATATCCTAGTACCTGCAGGAGATTCAATAAATATTTTCTGAATGAACAAATGGATCTCCTTACCTCTCAACAGAATTTTTAGTATGAAATAAACTTTCATTTTTGTGTTATGAAGTTGATTGTCCCTTCGGGCATGGAATGAAGCATTTAGTAGAGCTCTAAGATAAATGCAGGCGAGCATCAGCTCATAGTTGCCTCCATGGTAATCACTGAAGTAGGCAGTTAATCTGAGAGAGAGGAGAAGCATCTCACAGGGTTATGTATATTTCCATGTTATTGAGGTACAGAAAAAAGAGACTGAGAAAGTACCTGTACTCATTACTTATTAAAGTGATAGCTATATAATATAAAAGAGTTTAGTAAAGTCCCATTCATTGGAAACTATTTAAATATGATTCAGGCATATGGCTTTACAGCAATTTAATGTGACCAAAAGATAGAAATGAATAAAATCAGATGGTTTAATATAGAAAAAATGCAACACACACACACACACACACACACACACACACACACACACACACACACACACACACACAAGCTCAGAGCTATCTTATAATTTTATTATTGTTCTATTTTGTATACTTAAACTAAAACTTCAAATGGCTTTCTTTCTTACACTGAATGAAATTCAAGGTAGTTTAGGGGACTTAAGGGGTGATAAATGACTTTACCCCTAACTATCAAAGGTGTTCTTTCTCCCTGGTGAACTTTTATCAGGAGTTGACAAGCGAATGATTTGAGGCCAAAAATGGTACAGCATGTGGAATTTCCTCTACATATATTCAAAGAGCAATCCTACCCGGCTCATCTCAGCCTGTTTCAAAAACTCTACAGATTAAAAAAGACAAACATTTAATTCTAGGCTATCTTTCCTCTTTTTCTTTAAAACTCTTAAAAAGTGTCATTTCCAATTGCCACTCCCCCCCAAAAAAAATAATAGTTACAAATCTAGTCTTAATATTTTCCCAATTATAGAAGAGAAAATTAGCTACTAGAAATACAGATGACTTTTAAGGGATTATATTGTCTCCTTTAGGCCACTAATGTGCCATTCAATGAGAATGAAATGAGAACCTATAAGAAGAGGAGAGACACTTTATTCCAGGTCATACCGCTAAGAAGAAGAGAGACACTTCATTCCAGGCTATGTCACTAAATCACTGATTTCATATATTCTATATTCATATAGAATAAAGTGCAAAAATATCTAATTGTCTTAACCAGTTAGATGTTTAAAAGAAATTTGAGAAAGGGCTTTGCACAGGCTGCCACTTCTGAATCTGAAGCCTAAATCGAACAAACCTTTTAAATGTGAATTACTCTGTTCTCTATTCTTTCAACGTATATGATAGCAGGGCTTATCAGTTAATGCTTTAAAAAACATGTTGAATAGTGATTGAGTTATAAAAGTTCTAGCATGAATTAGTGACTAGAAAAGGGACATATTTTAATTTCTGTTTGACATATATTGACAAGAACATTAAAAAGTTAAGAGACTGGCCATGCTTTTTTAGATACAACATCAAAGATATACTCTATGAAAGAAATAATTGATAAGCTGGACTTCATTAAATTAAAAACTTCTGCTCTGAAAAAGGCAATATCAAAAACCTCAGAATGCACAGGAGATGGAACCCTAGTCCCATGGCTCAGCCCAGAGTTGGCCTGATTGGGGCGAGGGTGCAGGGAGTGTGGCTGCCATAGCCTTGAGCCCCAAGAGGGTATTCTTGTGCTCAGCAGGGCTTGCCCCACTCTCTAAGGTGCATGGGCAGCCCATGCAAGATCCCTGCCTGACCGGGTGGGGAACGAGAGGCAGGGAGACATGCAGGTGCATTGAGCTGGGAGGATGTCTCAGAAAAGACCTATATTCTATCAGCAGGAGCTGAACAAGACAATCTGGGTGGTATCCAAGAGTTACCAGAACCTGTTTCTGTTGGATTCTTGGTGCCCATGGCTCTGTGTGTGCTGCTCTGTCACAAAAACTGAATTACGTGTGGCAGTGAAAATCAACTATCCAGACCATTTCAGTCCATTATTCAAGCCAAAAGGACCTGCAGAGAACTGTGGTTACTTATACAAAGCATAGAAATGTGATTGGTCTGTTGGATATTTTTATACCGGCAAGGTATCTGGAGGAATTCAATAATGTGTATCTGGCAACCCATCTTATGGAACCAGATCTGAAAAATATATTATGAAATGTCAGAAGCTTATGGATGACCATGTTGAGTTCCTTATCTACCAGATTCTCCAAGAGCTCAAGTAAATACATTCCAGTGACATAATCCACAGGGATCTAAAACCTAGTAATCTAGCTGTGAATGAAGACTGCAAGTTGAAGCCAAGAGATTACATTCAGTCTTTGACCCAAATGATGAAGATAAACTTCGCAAATGTATTTATTGGTGCCAATCCCTTGCTAGAGAAGATGCTTGTATTGGACTCAGAAAAGAAAATTACAACAGCATAAGCCCTTGCACACACCAATTTTGCTAGGTGACATGGTCCTGATGATAAACCACTGATGGATCCTTACAATCAATCCTTTGAAAACAGAGAACTCCTTATAGATGATAGGAAAACCTGACTTATCACAAAATCATCAGCTTTGTGCTGCCACCCCTTGACCAAGAAGAGATGGAATCCTGAGCACCTAGTTTCTATTCTGTTGATCCCACTTCGCTGTGAGGGGGAGCCCTCTCATGAGAATCTCTATAATATTATTTAAGTGCCTCTCGTTGCAAAGATTTCCTCCATGGTGAAGTAGGGGTGTGTCTGTGTGTGTGTGTGTGTGTGCATATGTGAGTGTGTATCTGTCTTTGTGTGAGGGTAAGAGAATATGTGCAAACTATGATCACAGTAATTTTACATGGAGTTACAGATGCTCCATAGCAGCCTCTGCTTGCTCTTCTCTGTGAAAGTCAGCTTAGGCAGTTAAGAACTGTCATCTTGTTAGGGTCTGTTAAATGCAAAATAAAAAAATATTAAATTTTTAAAAAAGCAATATCAAGAGAATGAAGAGACAAACAATAGCTAAGAGAATATGTTTGAAAAAGACACAGCTAATAAAGGTGCTGTTATGCAAAGATATACAAAGAACTCTTAAAAATCAACAATAAGAAAACAAACCATCCAATTAAAAATGGGCCAAAGACCTTAACAGACAGCACAGCAAAGAAGATATACAGGAAGCAAATAAGCATATGAAAAGACATTTCACATCATATGTAATCGAGGAAATGCAAATTAAAACGACCATGAGATACCACTACACACCTATTAGAATGGCACAAATCTGGAACGGTAGCAGCATCAAATGCTAAATGTTTATCAACAGGGTGTAGAGTAATAGGAACTCTTTATTGCTGGTGGAAACACAAAACATTATAGCAATAATTTTGCAGTTTCTTACAAAACTTAGTATGCTCTTATCATATGATCCAACAATCAGACTTTCGGGTATTTACCCAAAGAATGAAAAGTTATGTTGACACAAAATCTGTATGTGAATGTTTATAACAACTCTTCATAATAGCTCAAATTTTGAAGCAACCACGATGTTCTTCAGTAGATGAATGGATAAATAATGGATAAATAAACTGTGGTATATTGAGATAATAGAATATTATTTAACACTGAAAATAAATGATCTATTAAGCCATAAAAAGAAAGAGAGGAATGTTCGATTCAAATGACTAAATGAAAAAAGACAGTCTAAAAAGAATATGTAGGACATGATTCCAACTCAACTATATGATAGCTGGAAAAAAACAAAACTATGAAGACAGTAAACAGATCAGTTGTTGATGGGGTGAAGTGTGGGGGAGAGATAAATAGGCAGAGTGCAGAGGATTTTTAAGACAGTGAACATACTCTGTTTGATACTATAATGATGGATATATGTCATTATATATTTGCCCAAACCCGTAGAATATATAACACCAAGAATGAGCCCTATGTAAACGATAGACTTTGGCCAATTACAATGTGTCAATGTAGCTTAATCCTTAGTAAAAAAATTACCATTCTAATGATTGATTTTGATAATAGGGGAGACCATGCATGTGTGGAGGTAGGAGGTATATGAGAAATCTCTGTTCCTCCTTCTCAATTTTGTTGTAAACTTAAAACTGTTCTAAAAACAGTCTTTATAAAAATAAAATAAAATATGGTCTTTAAAAAATAAGTTAGAGGAACATTGGAACTGAAACTAAACATTATGAAAATTCTTGAATTAAATGAATAAAGAGATCTGACCTAACATTTCAAGTGAGATTTCTTAAAATACTCTTCCAGCAGAACTTAATTAAGAGCAGTGGCTATCAAATTTCAAGTTATCAGATTTCTACTATGATTATGTGTCATAGAAAAAAAAAATTAAAAGTTGCAAAGGGATGGTCTAAATCAGTAATATTTTTTAAAACGTGGTCCATAGGAGAGTTACGGTCAAGACGAGGGGGTAGGTAAATGCTGTGCTTGCTTCCTCTCATGACAACATTAAATTACACCTAAATTATAAAACAATCAACCTGGAGAACCATCTGAAGAGTAGGTGAACATAACTCCTGTAACTATGGATATAAAAAAAGGCCACATCAAGACTGGAAAGAGGGCCAAGGACACCAAACAGCTGGCTCTGCACCTACATGTGACAGTTGATCATCCAGGGGTCCCAGCTCCACTCTGGGGCTCCCTAGCCCAGAGTTTCAGTGCCGTGAAGAGGAAGCCCCACAAAATCTGGCTTTAATAATTAGTAGGGATTCTGACGATCCAGGTGAGGTGGAAGGTTACTGGAAACCCAGGTGTTCCCTTAATTTAAGGGGCCGGTGCACAGACTCACTCACTCACAGGCACTCACGTTGGGCTCCGTGGAGGGACAGCAACATGAGAGGCATCAAGACATACAGGGAAGAACTAGTGTTGTGTGGCTTAAGGTCAAGGAATGGAGGGACAATTAACATTGTTCCTCTGTTGAGCCATCTTCTTGTGCAGTCTACAAGCCAGTGCCTGTGATGAGCCCTTCCTCAACACAACCAAATCTAAATCTGAATTGGCCTGATGAAATCTGCTTTCTTCACTAAGGTGACTCTCTCAAATCCTGCCCCACCCATCTCATGAATTGCCAGAGGCATATTCTCAGTTAAGCAGCCAGGCCCTCCCAGCTCTCTCAGCAGGAAACTCTTTGGGCAGAAATTTGCAAGGCTCACTTCACGTAACTCCTGGGACAGTTTGAGTGGTAGACAACCAGTCTCTGCTAGAGCTGCGATATTTCTTGAACAAATCTCAAGGGTCTGCAGGCCCCAGGTGGATGGTGGTAGTCTCGGTGTAATCTCAGACTTTTGTGACTGTCCACAGCTCAGCACTGTCGCCAAATCTGGGTCTGCACTAACCTGGGAAGCCCTACCAGTCCCATCCTGGTGACTTCTCAGAACCTCACCTCACTTACCACCTTGCTTGCTTACCACCCAGGACTCCTTTATTTACTGAGCTTTGCAGGCAGCCAATAGTCAATCTCAGACCTCAGGGTGCCCTGGACCTTTTGTTGAGCTGTCCAAAGCCTGGTGCTGGTGGCAGCCAGCCTTGGTTTGCCTCATGGCCTCTCCCATGTGTCTTCAGGTCCAGCACAGGCAGTGACCAACTATAGATAACTGTGTAGCTCCTATGAGATACTTTCAGGTGGTCATAGGCAGTGAAATAAAAAGCTTCCCAGACAAGAAAAAGCTAAAGAAATTCATCACCATCAAGCCATGTTAAAGAAATGTTAAGGGGATTCCTGTAAAAAAAAGAGAAAAAACATAAATATGAACAATAAAATGGCAATAACTATCCATAATCACTTTCAATGTAAATGTATTAAATGCTCCAATCAAAAGACATAGGTTAGCTGAATGGATAAGAAAACAAGACCCATGTATATGCTATCTACAAGAGACCCATTTTAGATCAAATGACACACATAAACTGAAATTAAAGGATGTCAAAAGATATTTCATGCAAATGGAAATGAACAAAAGCTGGGATAGCCATACTTATATCAGACAAAATAGATTTTAAAACAAAGACTATAATAAGTGACAAAGAAAGACATTACATAATGAGAAAGGAATTAATCCAATAAGAGAACATAACCCTAGTAAACATTTATGTACCCAACATAGGAGCACCTAAATATATAAAGCGAATATTGACCGACGTAAAAGGAGAGATCGACAGTGATACAGTCATAGTAGGTTCTTTAACACCCCATTGACATCAACAGACAGATCTTCCAGAGAGAAAATCAACAAAAAAAGAGTGAGATTAAATGATACACTAGACCAGCTGGATTTAATTGATATATTTTGTGCATTTTACCCCAAAGCAGCAGAATATCCATTTTTCTCAAGTGCACGTTGTACAGTTTTAAAGATAGACCACATGTTGGGCCATAAAACAAGTCTCATAAATTTAAGAAGACTGAAATTATATCCATAAATAATGCACTATTAAACAATTAATGTGTTAGCAATGAAACCAAGGAAAAAAATCAAAAGACACCTTAAGACAAATGACAATGAAAACACAATGACCCAAAATCTATGGGCCACAGTGAAAGCAGTCTTAAGAAAATAATTCATAGCAATACAAGCTTAATTCAAGAAACAAACAAAAAAAAATCTCAAATAAACAATCTAACCTTACACTTAAAGGAACTAGGAAAAGAACAGCAAACAAAGCCTAAAGTGAATGAAAGAAAGGAAATAGTAAAGATCATAGCAGAAATAAATGAAATAGAGTCTTAAAAGCAATATGAAAGGTCAATGAAACCAAGAGCTGGTTCTTTGAAAAGATAAACAAAATTAATAAACCTTTAACCAAAGTCATCAAGAAAAATGAGAGAGGACCCAAATAAATAAAATCGGAAATGTAAGAGAAGTGACAACTGACTCCACAGAAATACAAAAAATTATAAGGAAAGACTACAAGTAGTTATGTGCCAACAAATTGGACAATCTGGAAAAAATGGATAATTTTTTAGAAAAGCACAATCTTCATAAACTGAGTCAAGAAAAAAGCAAGTAATCTGAACCAACCAATTACTACTAATGAAATTGAATCAGTAAACAAAATACTCCCAACAGACAAAAGTCTGAGACCAGATGACTTCACAGCTGAATTTTACAACATTTGAAGAATTAATACCTATTCTCAAACTATTCCAAAAAATTCAAGAGAAGAAAAGACTCCTAGGTTCATTGTATAAGGCCACTATTACCCTGATTTTAAAATAAGACAAGGAAATTACTAATATATATATATATATATATATATATATATATATATATATATATATATATATATATTAGCAAACAAAATATTAGCAAACAAAATATTAGCAAACCAAATTCAGCAATACATTAAAAATATCATACAATCAAGTTGCATTTATTCCTGGGATGCAGTGTTAATTCAATTTCTGCAAATCAATTAATGTGATACACCACATTAAAATATTGAAAGGTAAAAATTATATGATCATATTAATAGATGCAGAAAAAACTTTTGACAAAAGCCAGTATCCATTTATGATAAAAACTCTTGGCCGTGTGAATAGAGGAAACATACCTCAACATAATAAAGGCCATAAATGACAAACCCATTGCTAACATCATACTCGATGGGGAAAAGCTAAAAGTGTTTTCTTTAAGATCAGGAATACTACAAAAATGTTTACTTTCCCCACTTTTGTTCAACATAATATTGGAAGTCCTAGCCACAGCAATCAAACAAGTAAAAGAAATAAAAGGCATCTGAGTTATAAAGAAAGAAGTAAAACTGTCATTTACAGATGACATGATATGATATGTAGAAAATCCAAAGAGTTCATCAAACAAACAAATAACAATAACTGTTAGAACTTATAAATGATTTTAGTAAAATATGAAGATACAAAATTAATATGTAGACATTACTTGCATTTTTATACACCAATAATAAACTGTCAGAAAGAGAACATATAAAAAATAATACTACTTACAATTGCATCAAAAACAATGAAATATATAGCGATAAATTTAATCAGGGAGGTAAAGACTTGCACTCAGACAATTATAAGTCATTGAAGAAAGAAATTGAAAAGATACAAATAAATTGAAACATATACTATGCTCATGGATAGGAAGAATTAACATCATTAAAATATCCATACTACTGAAAGCAATCTATAGATTCAATGCCAATTCCTATCAAAATACCAAAGGCGTTTTTCAGATAACTAGAACAAATAATCCTAAAATTTATATGAAATCATAAAAGACCCCTAATATTCATGTTACCATGAGAAATAAGAACAAAGTTAAAGATATCACACTACCTGATATCAAATCATACTGCAAGGCTATAGTAATCAAAATAGTATGGCACCGGCATAAAAATAGACACGTAGATCAATGGAACTGAATAGAGAACCCAGAAATAAATTCACACCTATGATAAAGGAGATAAGAATATGCAATGGAGATAAACACAATCTATTCAATAAATGGTATTGGGAAAACTGGACAGATACATGCAAAAAAAAAAAAAAAGGAAAGAAACTGGACCACTTTCTTACACCATATACAAAAATAAACTCAAAATGGATTAAAAACTTAAATGTATGACCTGAAACCATAAAATTCCTAGAAGAATACATAGGCAACAAACTCTCTGACATTGCTCTTCATAATATTTTTTTTCTGATATAACTCTTTTGGCAAGAGAAACAGAAGAAATATTAAACAAACAAGCCTACATAAAATTTAAAAGTTTTTGCACAGCAAAAGAAACCATTAGCAAACAAAAAGATAATCTACTGAATAGAAGAAGATATTAGAATTAATATCCAAAATTTATAAAGAACTCATACAATATAACACCCAAAAAACCAAACAATTTAATTAAAAAATGGGCAGAGGACATGAATAGACATTTTTTCAAAGAGGACATACAGATGGCCACTAGACATATGAAGAGATGCTCGACATCACTAATCATCAGATAAATGCAAATTAAAAGTACAATGAGATATCACTTCACACCTGTCAGAATGGCTATCATCAATAAATCAAAAGTAAGTGTTCATGAGGATGTGGAGAAAAGGGAACCCTCACACACTGTTGGTAGGATTGCAAATTGATACAGCCACTATGAAAAATAGTTTGGAGGTTCCTCAAAAATTAAAAATAAAACTACCTTTTTACCCAGCAATTATACTTCTGGGTATTTATCCACAGAAATCCAAAAACACTAATTTGAAAAGATATGCACATCCCTATGTTCACCGCAGTGCTATTTTCATTAGCCAAGATATGAAAGCAACCTAAATGCCCATCAGTAGATGATTGAATAAAAAAGACATGATACGTATATACATGGAATATTACTCAGCCATAAAAAAATCAAATCTTACCATTTGCAATGACATGGATGAACCTAGAGGGTATTATGCTAAGTGAAATAAGTCAGACAGAGAAAGAAAAACACCATATGATCTCACTTATACGTGGAATCTAAAGAATGAAATAAACAAAACAGAACAGACTCATAGATACAGAGAACAAACTGGTGATTGCCAGATGAGAGGAGAGTTGGGGATTGGATGAGAAAGGTGAAGAGATTAAGAAGTACAGATTAGTAGTTTCATAGGGCGTATAGTCAGTAATATTGTAATAACTATGTATAGTATCAGGTGGGTACTAGACTAGTTGGGGGAATCATATACAAATTATGTCTAAACACTATGCTGTACACCTGAAACTAATATAAAATAATATTGAATGTCGATTGTAATTGAAAACTAAAAACAAATTAAAAGTTAAAATTAAATAAAAATAAAAGTGATCCATGTACCATACGAATAATGTATTAACTGGGGAGACTTTTCAAAATGCTGACTTTTAATCCAATCCTACTTCTAGCAAAGTTATTTTGTAGTAATATACAAAGCACAAATCACAGTTGCTTGAAAAAAGAAAGATTACATGTTTGACGTGGTCATCATTTCGAAGGAGAACTCTGCCCCAACTTAATATGAGGAGAGAACAGAGAACTTTCAACGAAGTGCTTCAGCCCAAAGTGTCACAGTTGTCACTTCTGGTTGATTAGAAATGGTTATTACATCGCATAGCTTTAAGAGGGTGAAAAGTAAAAATCTCCATGTATCTAGAATAGAGGAAAAAGAGACATTGGTGAATACCACACCTACAGAATTCAAATCTCTGACAAAAGGGAACAAAACATCTTTCTTTGCATTTTTTAATGAGTTCTATAAGCATGATAAAATTTGATAACCATGGTTATTACCTCTGAATCAGCTTCTACTGTAAAGATGTTAGAGAAATTTGACTTGAACTGGATCTCTTTATTCATTTAATTTAATAATTTAATTCAAGATGTTCAGTTCTGTTTCAGTTTGTCACATAAATATAATGGTCTCCAAACATTCAATGTCTCTTTCACTATAGTAAAACAGAAGTCAAAATATACATAGTCCTTTCTTAGTTCATAATATTGAGGATATAACATCAATAAAGTATGGCACTCATTAATTTTTACTGCTCTGACGGACTGTCTAAAAAGATGGACTAAAAAAGTAAATGACAGGGGAAATACATTTCTGTATATGAAGTTTCTGAAAAAGTTATTTACACACTATAGTTTCTGTGGGTCAGTTGTCTTAACTACTACAGTAAGTCGAGGAGCTCATTACCCTCATTTTGAGTCTTTCACATTTATGTTTACAGAGTTGTTTCAGGAGTTGAAATTAACAAGAAAACAAGGTATTTTGCTTTGTTTTGCATTTCTCTTAAACTTGAATACTAAAACTAAATAGACCTACCAAATAATTTAGGCTCAATAATATATAGGGTTCTTTGATAATTTATTGCCATTTGTAATATAATGAGTTTGCTAATAAATAAGTAAAAGAAAATTGTGAAAAGTGCCTTATGACTATCAAAATGAGTCTTATGTAAATCTGCCATTATTTAAAATGAATAAGAGAAGAAAATATGCTATGAAAACAGTTTTATGCAACTCTTCATAGAGGATTAAAAACTTTATGATTTTAGGCATTTCTTTCAGTGAAGGGAACAGCACATAGTACTGATTTTTTTATTGGGCCATTTGACAAGCTAGATGGCAGGTCACAGCTGAAAAGACAGCTGGTGTTAGGCATTACCCATCACTCATATCACAAAATCTATTGTGAGCTTAACTTTGCAGTGCTCAAATACATGCTAATCAGGTTCAGTATCTAACACTGAATCAGAAAGTAGAACAGGTGTTTTCATGGCGTGAAATAGAGTATGTCCACATCACATATGGGAAAGTTTGGGTTATGTTGTCAAAATCAAGTTTCTCTCAATGACTTGACTAATGCTGACAATCAGTTAAATAATTCAGATACTATTTAATATGAATGAGGAGAGAATATCAAAGTATCCAATTTAATTGATTTAATTAGCATGATGATTGTTAATTTTCCACCTCAGTTTATTACTTTGTGTGGGCAATTATAGCTCAGTGAACACTAATTTCTGAATCATGAAGATGAAAATACATATATCAAAAGTGAGAGGGATTGACATGCAATAACTTCTTACTAAAATTAATAAACTTTTATATTCTTTTCATTTTTCTTGAAGGTTTTACTATATTCATTGATTGATCTATTTTCTTACTCATTTAAGTTTTTTCTAACATAAGCCAGAATGTAGAAAATATTTTAGAAAAATGTATTTTAAGAGCTGTTTGATACTTTTACCTAGAATGGAATAAAATCATAGTCTATAAAGGATACAAATGTGTATAAAGCAGATTTAAAATGACAACTTTAGTTTATTATGAATTATTTCCTTTGGTTAGGTTATCCTTACTGTGGTTTTCAAGTGTAAACAAAGGGCAAGACAATGAACTTTTTTGTAACTTAAGTTTTCAAGTAAATAATAGATAAATAGATAGATGATAAATAAGCTTTCGTATATTATAAACATCGTCAAAATTTAGAACAAATAGAACCTATTTTACGCTAGATATGGAGATATAATTTTAATCACTTATGAAAAAAACTAATATATAACGTTTCAGTGAATGTTAGAAATGTTCTTTTATTAGTGGATCTTTATTTGCCTTTTAATTCATGTTCAATAAAAATTCCTGACATTAGTTCCATATCTTATTATATAAAAGCACTTGTAATCAATACAGTTACATTTTACTTAGTATAGAAATATTATTGTTTGCAAATCTGAAGAGAGTATCCACTTAAATGTGTAGATTAGATGATTAATTGAAAAATGTATGTAGCTATGATAAATTAATGTTATAATTAGTAAGAATATGATAATTTCCAATCCTAAGTAATTACCAGTGCACGTTAAAAACATGAGTATTAGTGTTTGATTCATAGTTACTTTAAGAATCTTGAAAGTAATCAAATCAATTTTTATACGATGAATCTTGGATACTTGGAATAATGTTAGAAAATGTTATTTAGTTGTAACTGTTCTTATATGTTTTTTTCTTATAGCTTCAGGATTTGTAGTTAGCTTGTCTCATTTTCATGTACATGGAGACAGTGCTGCCTTCTGATAATAGTACCAGAGAACAAGTTTTGGGATGTGTAGACTGGATATCAAAGTTAATTTGGGCTGAAATATGCACAGCCCTCATTCATGACATTCTAGCAAACTTTAGCTTGATGTGATTTCCTCTAGGCAAGCTGTACATTGGAAGGGAGTTTCAAAAATCCTGAGAGACTCATTCTTTTATCTCGCTGAATTCCACTCCTGCTACTGCATGAAACATTATTATAATCATTTTAACTCCTTTTTACTAACTTAAAGGATCTTGATATACATCATAAATGAGTGAAAATTTTCACTAATAATTGTGACTAGATAATTAATAATATTAATCTTAAATTATATTACCAATTATTTATTTAGTTATTTCTCCTTTGTAGTTGTTAAGGTTTTTGTTATTGAATTCATAAATTCCCTGTTGTTTTTCTTTGATACCCAAACTGCATTAGTTGAGTCTCATATTTATAATACCTTGAAACTAAAGAGAGAAATAAAGTTTTTTAATTTGTTTTAAAATGTTGAAATAAATTGAAAAAGAGAAAAGTTGCAAGCCTAGTACAAAGAACTTCCCAATACTCTTCATTAATATTTGTCTATTGTAAATATTTTGCTGCATGCGAGTTATTCTCAATCCCTCTCCTTCTCTCTCCTGCTCCTCTTTCATATATATGTGTATTTGTATCTATACATGTATAAGTATAAATACAAATAAGTCTTTTTTTACCATTATTTGCAGAACTACCTGAGAATATCTTGCAAACATCATGACATTTTTCTACTTCGATATATATATATATATATATATATATATATATATATATATATATATATATATATATATACTTCAATATATATATATCGAAGTAGAAAAATGTATATGAGATATACTTCAATGTATATTTCTTAAGATAAAAACATTATTTATATAATTATAATAACCTACCAGAATCAAGAAATTGCTCCTCAGTTTGGTTGTGTCTGATGGTTCCTTATCATTTAGTTTGGGATATGCACTTTGGACAGTAATACTATATAAGTGCTCTTTCTTTAGTGCAACCTATCAAGAGACATATGATATCAGCTTGTCCCACATTAGTGATGTAAATTTTGATCATTTATTTGAATAATATTCTCCAGCTTGCTCTCTGTAAATAACTATTGCTAATTGTGTAATAAATAAGTAATGGAATGGATAATACTTTAAGACAAGGTAATTATTCTGTTCATCAACATAATTACAGTCACTAGTTTTAACATTCCTTTTTTCATAATCCATTGTTACAGTGATTGTTACATAATTATAATTATTCTTTTTTGCCTTTATTGGTTGATATTCTACTATAAGGGATATAATTCCATTGTCTATTTTATTTTAATTTTTATGTGGAAAACCCTAGAAATCTTAACTTTTACTGGATTAAAATTCATTACCATCATTATTTACATTTATTACCAAATTATCCCATTTTTGTCCATGCAAACTCATTCGAGCTAGCTTCCTTGAATTTTTGATACATATTTGTCACTTTTGAGCACTTTCATTTTTCTTTTTCCTTTTTTCTTTTTGCCACAAATAAAAAGATACTCCAAACATATCTATAAATTTTTTTCTGCTCTAGCCCTAGAATCAGCAATTTCTCTCAGAAACCATGATTCAATATATTGGAGAATGGTGTTTAGAAACTAAAATTTATTCTAGTCTAATTTAAAAACTATTCTAAAAACTTTCACTTTATAACACTCTAAGAAATGTTTGCAACATGGATTTACATATGTTTACCAACACACAAAAAAATCACTTAACTTTTAGAAATCTAAACATTCAATATTTAGTTTTTTAAAGAGAAATTTTTCCCTTTTCTAGTACGATGAGCTTTAGACATGGTTACATCATTCAAAAATAATTATTAATTTGCAAATGCATTGACTAATACTGCCACAGTGGAAGATAGATCCTAATTTTCCAGGTAGATTTGTCACAATGGGACTATTTAGAGTTGAGAATAAAAAAAAAAAAATTAAGTTATTTAAATAGGCCTTGTCCAAATCCCACCAAGAGAATTCCAAAACTTTAGTCTCAGATAGTCTATAGCCTCTACTTACTTAGGAATATCCTGCTATATTAAAACTCAATTTTGTATCATGTAGCTTAATACATAAAATACAGTATTTACTCATTCACATTTAATGAAGAAACAAGGAACAAAAATAAGAATAGTAAGAAAGTGTCAAAATAGAGAAAAGAATGAAGGAAAATAATAAAAAGAAAATTTGGCCAATGTTTATTTAATTCCTGTCAGGAAGATTTTCACCTCTGTTGAGGAGATACTATGATAAGCCCATTTCACAGTCCATGCTAAGTTGCCAAGTGCTGACTGACCTAATATGTAAACTTCAAGGAGGCAATCTCTCTACAAAATAAGTATGAAGTGTCTAACACAATTTTTGGTACGGAGAGAAAGTTGAGCTCATTAGAGAATAAGAATCATGTGGCCCCTACATCGATTTTTTAATAATGTAACACTGAATAAGAGACATTATATTTGAGATAACACTTATTTGTTTTTGAAAATAACTAAAAATATATCTGATAAGAAAAAGAGAATAGAATCCTTGTAGACTAAAGCTGTTTACAATAAAAAAAAATGCATGAGGGCATGAAATCATAAGACAGGTTATAGAAGATCAAATGTTTCATGTATCTGTATTCTGGGAGATCAGGTTTACTGGAAAGACAAGGTGACATTAAATTTTACCCTAAATCAATTATTCATCTGTTAACTTTTCCTGGGTCTTTGTTACTGAAAAACTCTCTTCAATTCTATTTCCCACTGTAGAGACTAGAATATTTTCTAGTCCTGTAAAGTATTTAATGTCTGAACTTTTTCTAACCAGTCAATAAATTCTTGAGTCTATCCACTTTTTAAACATCTTGCCAAATCATTCATATATATAAATACATATATATATATATCCATCTTTTAAATAGATAAACTTTGGATCTGTTCAATTTGAATTCTTTACAAACTGTTCTCATAATGAACTGTCAGTGGATATATAATTTTGAAATTATGATGATAAAATGAAGCCAAAAAAATTTAATTTGCAAGTCATATGCATATAGATATTATTGAAAGCCTGATAAATGGATAAAATTTACTTCTTCATTTACATATTTAGCAAATATATTTTTACCATTTTTTTTAGTATGTATCTTCTAACTTAACAACAATGAAATGTGTAACAAAATAAAGCTAGCTGATAACATTTTATTGGAGTTATTTGGTTGTTAGTTGAGTGTTTTTGAATAGCTGTTTAGTTTCTTGTTTTTGCCTTTTTTTTTTCTTTCCCATGCAATAAGAACTAAGAGTAAAGAGATTTTTTTTCAAAGATAATTCAAAGAAAAAAGGATTAAGAAGTTTTAAGCAAAGAACCTGGGAAATTCCAGGATTTATGAGTAAGCAAAAGAAATAAAAAAGCTGCAAAAGCTGCTAACAATTAGATGGTCGTTGATTGAGTTGTGAAAGAACTGCACGCTAGTGCAACTTGGACTAATAATAATGGGTTCAGGATTAAACTAAAAACGAGAAACTGTTGCAGTCATGTAGATTATGTAATTTGCTAATAATGAGTAGAAGGTAGATAAAAGAAACCAGAAACTGAGTGAAAAATATGAGTAAATTAAATGTACATGTAGTTATTTTTTGTTCTAATGAACACCTGAAACAGCGATGGTATAGGTAGTTCCTTGCCTATCTATAACTTTTGTGACATAATATTCTGTTATTAAAAATTATGTAATTTAACTGTATTTTTGTGAAGCAGTGTTAATAATTTAAAAATAGTTAATGTTTTTATTAAAGTAGTACTAAATTCTTCTTCTTGTAATTGTTCTTGCTGCTAATTTCTCAGGTTATAAAATTAAGTTTATAAATTCCTTTATTAATTCTACTTTGGCTTTTCCAAAATAAAAACATTCACTGTAGACTTTCTTGTTGGAGAGTTAGAGATAATGTCCAGAGTTTCTTCAGAAGAAATTCAAACTAAATGAACACATCTAGTCAAACTAAATTTGTAATTGGGAAATCTATTAACTTATTCAAGTGAAAATTTTCTTGGTTTTTATGTACTATCCTATTAATTCATTAATAAAGCCTTAAAAAATGTTTAGGTTTAAAGGCAAGACAAATAGTTTATATATATACACACACACAGACATATATATATGTGTGTGTGTGTGTGTGTGTGTGTGTGTGTGTGTGTGTGTGTGTGTGTGTGTGTGTATATATATATATAGAGATATATATATATATATATATATATATATATATATATATATATATATATATATATATATATATACGACATTCAAACACTTTCAGCAATCTATGGGATAAAATTTTAATTTCTAATCTTAGCTTTTCTTCTTTTGTTCTCTCTAATGGAAAACTATGATGTCTGTCACTGACACTCTGAAGCTTATCAGAGTAAAAAAAGGGCAAGACACTTTCCCTATCAAATTAATGGTGTGCACTGCACTGACATTGAGACAAGGTGTCTCTCAACAGATTCCTATGTTTTTTCTCCCCACCCAAGGGTTGATTTAGCAGATAATAACCTGCTAACATCACAAAGATAATGGCACAAAGTGTTAGCAAAAGAAAAATACACAAGAGACTCTAAAGAAGAGAAAGTACTCTTAGAGCAATGTGTTAATGTTTTACAAAAGGTATTTCTCTTTAGTCTTAAGAAGGAATTAAATTCTGGAAAGTAATTTGGCATATTCTATAAGAGTCAGAAAAATAGTAAGAAATTGAATTGAGTTAGTTTTGATGTCTAGAATGGATTTTTGTGATTAAAAAGGACAAAAACAGTTTTTATTGTTATGTGCTTAATATACCAATTAGAATTCCATCAAATGCCTTAAATACCTCTAAATTATATCACCTATTCTTTAATTTTAATTCTGATTCTTATCATAAACCATCCTGATTTCTAATTATCTTTCATGAATGTCTATAAGGATGTCTAATTTACTATTTAAAACCATAAGGTTAAATTTTCTCTATTCCAGTCTATTGAAAAACAAATTTAATTTTATACAAAGTATAATCGATTAGAAAATTTAGCCATAAAAAGTAAAATATCTCAAACTTGAGATAGTCATCTTTAAAATGTATATATATTAGCTCCACCCATGTTATTACAAATGGCAGTATTTCATTTTTTCTTATGGCTGAGTAGCATCCCATTGTATATATTTGCCATATCTTCTTTATCCAATCTATTTTTGGTTGCTTTCATGATCTTGACATAAACATGCTCAGCAAAATAAGACAAAAGTATTAAAAACCTTTGATTTCACTCATATATGGGATATAAAACTGAAAGCAACAAACAAACATGACCAACAAACAGAGACTCATGGGCACGGACAGTGGACTAGTGGTTACCAGAGGGAAGAGGGAAGGGAGGAGGTAGATTGGGGTAAAAGGGATCATGTTTGGTGGCAGAAGGAGATTTAGCTTTGGGTGGTGAACATACAATACAATATATACATGAATATATTGTTGAAATGTACAATTGAAATTTATTTTATTTTATTAACCAATATTACCCTAATAATTTTAATTGATATACATATATTAGTTTTGTTTGTGTTTTGTCTGTCTATAGGTAAATCTCCCATACATTTTTTCCAACTTCCTAGAAAATCTTTCTTCCTGTAACAGTTAATTTTAGCCCACTTTAATTTTATTGTGGTAATAATTAAGTTTTTACTTGATATAAAAGAGTAACTGTATTTTGTGATTTAATATGATAAATACAACTTTTTATTATATTCTCAAAAGTGGCTTATTAACATTTAAATTTGTGCTTTATGTTATCAGATTATATTGTCAGTCTGATTCTTAAAATCATCCCAATTCTAGAGTATAATTTATAGGTTACTTTGCATATATTCTTAATTTCAGACATTAATCCATTCCGAGAAGAAAAAAAACAACTAACAATCATATGGTCTCTACAATGCTTATTACATACCCCATATAAAATTTTATAAATTGTTTACTTTTATACATATCATTTAATTTTAAAATATTTTAATATTTTTGAACTGGAAGGGTACATTTTTTTTCTTCAAGGACAAAAGAAATATTTATTTTCTACTATATATCTTAAATGAAAGGCTGTCAGGATGAAGAAGTTACAGTTATCAGAGTTAATATAACAGTAATGTTTTAAACAAGCAAACTGGATCTTAATAAGTATAAAAGTTAGTGTCCTTCAAAAAATGGAAACTGAAAGCATATTTAAAAAATATCAATTATGCACAATAATCTACTTTCCCTAATTTCAAACACTTCCTCAAAAAACATATGGGACAAACCCAGGTTTTTCATTTCTCACCAACATCATTTATGGTAGTTATTCAAAGGGTTATTCATGGAGAAACATATTTGTCCTTATCTTTAAAAATGGACTGCTCCATACCCCTTTATATTTATGTTGACCTACTTTTGGTAACCTATAGCAAGAGTTCAGGAGATTCTATGTGGAGAATAACTCGCAAAGAGTCATGCTAGTTTTAAACAATTTCTCCAAACCTAACGTCTGATCTTAGCCTCTCTAGTCTTAAAAAGAGACATTGTAATCAGTAAAGTAAAAGGCACATTTGGCCAACAAAAGTGAAACATCCAGACCTAGAAGAGATGACAAAAGCTATATCCCACATGTAATCAATGTGTGTAGTTCTCATTGAATAGAGGTTATATTTATCATATGAAAAGTTATTAGTTATATGCACACGGAAATTATTATAGCATAAGACTATGAGTTAGATGTAGTGAGTTCACAGTATTGTTCCATCATTTGCTAATTGTGTTGCCTTTGATAATTTATGTATCCTCTTTGTGCCTGCTAATCAATTTTTAAAATAGAATTACAATAGTGCCTAATTTATTGAGTTCTTTTGAAGATTAAGTGAAATAATACAAGTAGACTGTTTAGAATATGCCAAATCTCAGAATAAGTATGTAGCAAATACCATTATATAATTTTAATTACTTATCATTATGGTTACAGAACAGAATATTGTCTTAATGGTGATATCTTCATTTGCTCAGACACTACTGGTTTATAAGTTAAAAAATTGCCTTGATTCCCTTAGACACAAAAAAACAATTTATACGAGAATCCTTGGTAGAATTGTTTTTTTATTTTAATTTTTTTTGTTGTTGATTTGTTTTGTGTTTTTTGTATTATTTTGTTTATTTTTGATTGGCCTAAAAGGGCAAATGTGTCAAGAGGTGTTTTCTGGGAGTAAGGAAATATTCATCTGTATCCAATAAACAAAGAATCCAAATGAAGTTGTAGTAAGCTTTCAGAGTTACCACATAGTTAATTAACCAGATAATAAAGGGAATAGCATAAATCTTGAAATCTAGTTAGTACTATGATAGCATTGAAATCTTACTTCGTAAATGTAATGTGTGCAATTTTTAAAAATATTTTCCTTCTTCGAACCTTTTTTTCACTATATGATTGTGAAGATCTTAGCTTATTTTGTCCGTTGGTTTAATTTTGGGTTGTGTTTAAATTATAAAATTGTCTTAGCTATGCTGAAAAGAAACAAAAATATGGATCTTATGCTCTTTATTAATTTTTCACTTTTTATTTTTTAAACTTTTATTATTAATGGTATTATTTATTATAATTTACATAGCATAAAACTCACTCTTTTAAAGTTTAATTCAGTGTTTTTATAGTATATTTACAGAATTGTGCACACATTACTACTGTCTAAATTTAGATAATTTTCATCACTATGAAAAAAAAATTATATCATTAGCAGTCACTACTCATTTTCTCTTTTCCCTAGTTCCTAAAAACCACTAATCTACTTTCTGTTATTGATTTACATATTCTGCACATGTCATAGAAGTGGAATCGTACAGCATGTGTTCTTTTATGACTAGCTTGTTTCACTTAGCATAATGGTTTCAAAGTTCATTCATATTAAAACACACATCAGTACCTCTTTTTTTTTTTTTTTTTTTTTTGCTAAACGATATTCTATTATATGTATATACCATTTTTGATTTACCCATTCATCACTTCATGGTCATTTGTTTTGTTTTAATTTTGGCTACTACAAGTAATACTACACTGAATATTCATGTACAAGTTTTTGCATGGACATCTGTTTTCATTTCTCTTCGAAATATACCTAAGAGTGGAATTGCTAAGTCATATGGTAACTCTATGTTTAACATGATGAGGAAAAATTGTTTTCATAGTGGCTACAGCATTTAACTTGCTAACAACTATTTATGAGGGTTCCAGTTTACCAATATACTTGCCAATATTTGTTATTATATGTTTTTTGATTATAGCCATTCATATGTGTGTTAAATAGTATCTATTGTGATTCTGATTTGTGTTCATCTAATGAGAACGAAGTTCAACATCTTTTCATGTACTTAAATATTGCTTATATATCATCTTTGGAAGAAATGTTTATTCAAAACTTTTGCCCATTTTTAAATTAGGTTGTCTGGCTTTTAATTATTGATTTGTAGTTCCCTTTTTAAACACAATTTTAACTAGTGTTGAGAGAGGCAAGTTTGGTATTTGCAATAAAACTTGTAAGAAATCACTGACAAAGAAAAATTAAAATAACTACACACATTCTGGAAAATAAATGTGGATATTCATTAATTTTCCGACTCTATATTTATGTAATCTTCTATTTCTCAGACACTGACGTAAGCGCTGAGATGGCAGTGGTAATTTGCCTTATAGTGCTTGCATTGAAGACAAATAAGGATATAAATTAACGGTATCTAAAATGTTACATAAAAACCTAGAAACAAATAAACAAACAAAAAAGATGTCATGACAAGTGGTATCTGAATGAGCAGGGAAAGTCTCTAATGAGATGGCAAAGGACTGAGGCCTTTTAAAGAGCTCATGGAGACCGTTTTACATACTGACGATAGCAAGAAAAGGCACAAGGGCAACAAAATGATTAGCAAGTTTAGAAAGAAAAATAAGGGTGAAAAAAGGCAGCAGAAGATCACATAATATCCATGTCCAATGGTTAGGAATTTGAATTTCTTTTAAATGACATGAGAAACTATTAAGTGATTTTAAACAGGGGAGTAAAAAAAAAAAAAAAAAAATCTAATTTTCTTTATAAAAAGATCACCCATTTGGCAAATGCTTAGGAGAAGACAAAACTAGAAGCATAGAGGTCATGTAGGAGATTAAACAGTAGACAAAAGGAAAAAAAAAAAAGATGTTGCTTAAACTCTGGTGGTGACGGTAATGATGATAAAACAGTATAGACAGATTCAGAAGCTATTTTGGAAACAGAATTAATGTGGTTGCTGGTGAACTGGCTGATTCAGAGAGAGCATGAATGGTGAAAAAAATGAATTATAGTTGATTCCAACATGGCTTAATAATTTTATCTTTAAAAAAAGATTTCACATATTTATCTGGGTGAATAACTACTCATGTGATGTACTTAAAAAGAAAAGAAAGGTAATTAATGTTAATATTAGCTAAGAAGGTGACTGTCTTCCATATTTTTGGCCTAGGCAAAATATTTTAGGCTGAAATCTTCCAGAAATTTTGAGTTTATAGTTTTTTTTTATGTCTCCAACTAACAACAACTCACCCAAGAAAGTAAAGATGATTTTATCTTAGAGCACGTAATACTCAGCAGGACCTATGCAAATGTTTATATAAATAATACTTGAGTTAGAGAGCAGCCAGTTTTATGTGCAGACACTATTTTTGTAATTACTAAATATAAAAATATCTTGAACTGGTTTTCTATCCAAAGTGCTGTTAGAGAAATAGTATAAAGGCAAGAATGTATTGACCTTCTTAAATCTTTTTTTCCCCTTTGATAATCTTAAACCCTTGTCCCCTTACGTAATCTTAAACCCTTGACCTCAATCTTAAATCTTTAAATCCTTGACAACAGCTAGTATAAGCAATATCAACAATCATGTGCAGATTTTCCCAGGTGTCAGGAAGTAGCAGCGTTTCCTTTACTTTCATCCTTAACCTTATTTGCTAATGGTCAGAAGAGAAATTTTATCATGACAAAGTGTCAAAAATTTCAACAATGATTGTTGCAATGACCAGAAAAAGAGCTCTGGAATCTTGGTTACCTTATCACTGAACTCTTTTTCTTGGATATATTCCTGGTGACAAATACTAAAACATCATTTAATGACAAGAAGCGTGTTGTGCAACATTTGTAATGAAAGTCTGTCATAATTTGGAGCATACATTTACTGATATGTAGAAAGTACATCCATTTTAATAAGTATCTTTTTACTAAAATTAAAGAATTTCCTCAGGATTGTTTATTATCTTTTATATCAAACCTATAAAAAGTAGAGTAAAAATTCACATCATCAAAAAGGGATCTAATCCTGAAGTAGTTGACTCACAAATAGATTATAAAATATTAGTAATAAAGAGAAATTATGTATGAAACCTCATTCAAAGTATTCTGACACTGTGTTCTAATCCTACCTACCCAGGTAGATTGATTAAATGACTTGATTTATCTAAATCATTATACAATTTGCATAATTTTTCATGGTAGTTCATTCTTCCTCAGATATTTACCCATTATGAATACTATAGGTGTGATGTCTGGGTTGACTTGACTTGTGCCATGTAGATAACAGGCTACATATTCAGATATAAATATTTAAGTATTAAAAAAATGAGAAAATAGAAGGATAGTTTTCTTTTCCTTCATAAGTGCCTTTATGATCAGTCTATTTTATAGTTGGTTGCTCAGAAGCATAGTGTATTTGCCTATACTGGCTCTATTCTCCTTTATTTTTGTCTGATCTATATTGATAAGAAAATATGCAATGAAGATATAGTAGTGTGAGAGGGAACATATGGCTAAAGGACACTAACTATTACAATCCCACTATTTAATTATCAAAACTAAAGTGTTTATTTCTCCAAGCTCCACTTCAGTATAATCCTGAGATAGGATTTTTATTCACCCAGTTGGTTTGCAATCCTTACACAAATCCTGATGGCAAAATTAATGAAATAATCAAGATAGGCTTTGTTTGGATCAGATTTCTACAAATTTTACCATCATAGGATGAAGAAAATATGAAGTCACCTAAAGAGCTGTCAGCTCCTATCTCAAAAAACTTAATTAAAAAAAAAAAAAATGGAGAGATAGCTTCTCCAAAGAAGAGAAACCGGAGTTTTTTTCTGGAACAAGGGAGCGGTTGAGGCATAGGTTGTTGGGCAATTAGAATTCTAAATTTCCAGTTCACAAATGACTGGCGACTAACGATGTAGAAAAAACATTGATGAACTCACAGAAGTTGAGCACTTTAGAAGCATATAGTGCAAACTAAGAAAGGAAGAAGGAAGGAAGGGGAGGGAGAGAGGGTAGGAGGGTGAAAAGGCCTAAGTTAAAACTCTTTCTCATAAGTATTAGTCATGTATGCTATTAGATAGTAAATATAACCACAATTTCATGTACTTCTTATAAAGTGATTTAATATGCTTGGAAAAACATTTGCTTAAGCTACCTAAAGAAATTATGCAAAAGCCAAAATATATTTTATACCTACATTAAAATCGAAGCTTCTAAATTTGTTTAAATATACTAATTACACTCTCCACAGCTTTTTTTTTTTCGAATGTGGAATATAACAGCATTTCTCTTTTACAGATGGATGACTCAGAGGCAGAGAGCTTAAGCAACTTTGTAAAAAAAAAAAAAATAGCCATTCATGTGTAGACACAAGAATAGGAAGTAAGATTGGACACTCTGCCTGTTATTTTAACCATTCAGCTACTTGCACTCCTTAAGTAGAACAGCTAGCGATCCATGCCCTCAATTTCTTGCCATTTAATTACCTGGACTCACATTGGACTCTGAGACCAATTACCGTCTGAATTTATTTTTAAAAGCACACATTTGGTATGTTTTACAAAAATCACACATTTGGTACATTTTACAAAAATCAAGTGTAAGAAACTTCTGCATTGTATTTGAAATATATCTATGCCATTAAAATAAATAAAGTTTAGGTAATAAATGAAAGACAATATGCACTTAGAAAATGTATGAATGTCCTGAAATTGATTTTATCCATAAAGTGAAATCTGTTGCTAAGAAAAATTTCCTTGGGGGAAAAAAAATGTTAGGCACATCAAAAGTGCATCAAAAGGTATTTATACAAAAGTAAGCTTTAAATGAATTCCCTATAAACTACAACTACATGAGCAGACTTGTAAATCAAATTAACATTAAATAAGTGCAATAAATGTATGTGTTGATACCGCAATGGTCAGACTTAGTTTACAGATCCATCTTGAAACTGGAGAATATAGTAGAATGGCAACCACGTGAATGGAAACTCTAGAGAAAACAGTTACAGAGAGTTGCATTAGAAATATATGAGTTTTAAAATATTAATTCAGAATTCATGAACTACAAAAATTTACTATTCTTTTTATTTTAAAAGAGAAGAAAGAAGTTCGATATATAGTCTATGATCATTTCCTATTTTCTGATCATAAAAAATATTTGTGTTCATTTTCAACTAAGATGTTACCTACAATCCATAAAATTTATGTCTATGGGAATGCCCATTAACATCTGCTAGTTATAAAATGCTAAACATGACTTTACATTTTAATGTCTTCAACTATATATATGATGGGAGCAATTATATATAAAAGTATAATTAGAGAGTTAAAGTATAATTTGATTCCAATTTAACATAAGCACTATTTTTATGTCATTGAGTTGCAAAAAGTATTGATTTTGAAATTAAAACAAAAAATACCCGTGTTCGAATTTACATTCTGCTATATTATCCTAAGCAAGTTAGTAAATGTCTCTAAGCCAAAGCTTTCTCATATGCAATATGCTAAAAATGTCATGAGATTTTTTATGAAATTGACTAAGAAAATATATGTATTACATATAGTAAGCATTCATCGCTCCTAATTTTAATTTTTAATTGCATTTTCTCATACCTAGGGAAAAATGTACAGTACCACCTCGATAAATCTCTTTAAATATTGTGTAGGAACATACATAGTCTGCTATAAAATAAAAATTGAGTAATATCCAGTATCCTTTAAAAAAAATAGATGCATAGATGTCTATGCATAGGGACTCCAGAAGATATATTTTCTCACCAGAAATTCTAGGAGAGAATCGTTTTAGGTTGGACATAATTACATGCATTTGAACTCTATAATTGTCACCTCCTTGGTGAAACTGCTTCCATTTAATGCTTTACAATTTATCTGAATATTGACCTTATAATGAGGATAATAATAATGTCCATAAAGATATTAGAACAGATTCTGGCACATGGAAAGTTTAGGCAAGTAGAAAGTGCTTAAAAAGTTTAGATATATGCACAAAATAGGGTAAAATAATAATAACATCCTAGGATTCTTATTAGAATGCAGTAGCTATTATTTTCTTAAGCGCTTAACTTTAAAAAGTCAATCTTAGAGTGATATAGCGTGTGTTCTGGGGACAAAATATCGGAATTTGGAACTCAGCTTTGATGCTCACCAACTGTATGGTTTTAATGGTATGTAAATTTTTTCATGACTCAGATTTTTTATTTCCAGGGGTGTGATGGTATTCATCATTTCTAGCTCATATATTTGTAGTGCAGATAAGTGAAATAATAAATAGAAAGCACTTGTATAGTATCCAGTCCATTGAAAATGTTTAAAAAATAGGCCTTACTGTTACTTAGTCATGACTTTTTAAAAATCATAGTTTATAACTTAGCTAAAGAACATATATCTTGGGCCACGGCAACCACTGAAAAGTAGCAGCCATGGATGGCTCTACGCTACACCATGGCCATGGGCCTCAAAGTGGGCTGCAAGGTAACCAAGAACATGGGCAAACTGAGACACAGTTGCCATGCAGGCACCTCACCAAACACATCAAGTTCGTGCAGGACATGATCCAAGAGATATGCGGTTATACCTCCTATGAGTAGCGTGTCATGGAGCTGCTCAAGATCTCTAAGGACAAGCGGGCCCAGAAATTCATCTAGAAAAGGGTGGGGACACACGTCAGTGCCAAGAGCAAGAGAGGAGCTGAGCAACGTTCTTGCAGCCATGCAAAAGGCAGCAGCAAAGAAGGATTGTGCCCCATTTCTTCTGTGTGTAATAAAACCTTTTCAGAAAAACGAAACAACAACAACAAAAAACATATCTTGGTTTCCTATTGCTTCTTGAATGAAATTTAAACATTGGTCTGTGGATTTCAAGGTTCTCCATAATCTGCCTTCAGTGTAACATTCCATACTTGAGTTCTTCTTTTGTGTCTTCTGTATATCTACTATAAATAGATCTTATCATTTCTCCCCACCTATTAACTACAACCCATCCATCGCTACTTCTAACCCTATAATATATATATATATATATATATATTATATATATATATATATATTTAAGACCTACTTCACATTCTATCTCATTAGCAAAGTCTACAGAGAATATATGATATGTAGAGTTTGCTTGCTTTATAACTATTTCTGTTATTATCAGATATTCTCTATATTTGTCATCTTTTTATGCCTGCCTTTTATTAATAAATCATTCAAAAGGATACGTCTTTAAATTTTAATTCATTTTATTGACTAATTTGTGTAGGTATAACCTCCCTCCAAGAAAATTTTAAGCCTTTGAGGATGAGGACACAGATTTTTAATTATGGTGAAGCTCATATGACTAAGGGTGGAGCTGGGTACAGCATGGTTATATTAGTGAGACTGTTGGGTTCTAACACAATTGGAACATCTCATCCAGAGGTGTTTTTAAAGAAACATTCTCTGATATTTTGTTTCTGTAAGGAGAAAACATACAGAAACTCAACATTCTACCAGGTGGTTACAGTATATTTAGTTATAAGAATTCTGGAGGGTTTTAATCACAAAAGGGTATTGAATTTTGTCAAATGTCTTTTGTGTATAAATTGAGATGATTTTATACTTTATCCTTTTAATGTGGTGTATCACAATCGTTGATATGTGTGAGTTGAATTGTCCTTGCATCCTAGGGATAAATCTCACCTGGTCATGGTATATGATGTTGAAATCAGTTTGCTAGTATTTTCTTGAGAATTTTTGCATGTGTATTCATCAGGGATCCTGATGTGCAGTTTTCTTTTCTTGTAGTGTCCTTATTTAGCTTTGCTATCAGGGTAATGCTGGCCTCATAAAATAAGTTTTGGGTTGTTCTTTCTTCTTCAATTTCTTGAAAATAATATTTTTCTCCAGTAGTCACTAATATCTGGGAATGAGGCTTACTTTCAAGCTTTTCCTAGACAAAAGCAAAAGTTTGAGCAACATTCTTCAGGCCAGTGCCTACCTTTTATTGCCTCCTTCTTCATCTTCTTACATTAACATAATTATATAGTGCATTTCTTGACTCTTTTATCTTGTTATAGGGAAAATCATTAACATGATTTACAATAAAGTGTGACCTACTGTACTAGTATTTGGGGAGCATCTGTGTTTAAAAGACAGCTTAATATGAGAAGAAAAATGATTAAAGATCTGGTTTAATGGAAATGGAGAATTTTTAAGTTTAGGAGTTACGCCTCAAGTTATATTCACCTGTACAGACTTAATCTGCCTATGTGTAAAGCTTTTTTGGGTCTATATGTGAATTATATCCTTGAAATGTTTTCAAATCAGTACAATTAGATAAGACAATGTTGCATAATAAATTTTACAAAAGTAAAGTTTTAAATACTTTTTAAATATTTTTTCAAATATTTAACTATTTAATATAATTAAGATATCAAATTCAGCTCAAATTTGGTAATGAGAGAAATCCCAGACAGAATTTTAATAATTTAATGTCGACTGGTAGAAACATATGACATTTTCTATCTGTCCAATTAAATAGAAGAAACAATTTGCTAGACGTCATTTAATATTTTTCTAAATAATTATACTATAAAACGATATAAAAGGTTAAAATCAGTCTGTGGCTAATATGTTTTATTTAATAAATATTGTAAAGACATTCAGGAAACATTTGTTTTCAAAAAGAGCTTATCTAGAAATAAAAACAATTAGTCAGTAAATGACAAAGAATAATATTTATATAGTTCCTGAAAGTAGTTTAAAATCATCTAAAATTATATTATATTTTAATACATTAAATTATATTTTTTGAACATACTTAGGTAAATGCTTTTGGACAAAGTTACTAATTTAGAGAAGTCATTTGTTAACAGATAAATAGAGTATAATGTTGCCTAGACAAATTCAGTCATTACCATCTGCATTTTTAAGATCATTTTTCAGTTAATTATAGGAATTTTTGTTTAGAAATACATAGTTTCTATAAAAATCTAAGAAATTTATCCAAGTAGCATTAAATAATATCTCTATCTTTAATAAAGTAAATATTACTAAAGAACAAATAATTTAAATCATTCTTTCAAATAGTCAAACAATATAAATGAGGTACAATTCATAAAAGCTATGAGAAGATGGCTTCAAAATATGATTTAATATGTAAAACTAGAGTATAATTGATATTTAAACAGTTTTCTATTATTTTATGCTCTTTTTGATTAAAAGATATGTTTTTAATTGTTTTGAAACTTTAGATAAACAGTGATATGACATAGACGTGCCGACACTGAATAGGGCCTGAAACAGTCCAGATATATACGGACACAAACAATACATAGCCTTTTTATATTCACTCATCATTTATTTATTTGGCTATTGTAATTTGCCATTACACTCTCTGAAAATGGATGATTAAAACAGACAAATGAAGAGGGATATATAGCAAAATTTTATTTATTTATTCATTCACTTATTTCCTCATTTGTTAAAAAATATATATGAGTGTCTATTCCTATCAGATATTTCAGATATTATCCTAAACCCCAGGGGGATGTAAACAAAGTAATTTCAATCATAGAGCTATATTCTAGAAGCAGGAGGAAGAAAAGACAACAAACGTAGTAAGCAAAATATGCATTAGATGGTAATAATTTTCACAAAGATAAAAAAAAATAGAAATAAAGAGGTAGGCAATTATCAAAAAATAAAGTCACCAGAGAAGGTCTTACTTACTGAAGAGGTGAGCAAGCAAGTCACACAGATATAGAACTACAATATTCTGGAGAAAAGAGAAAATGCAAATATCCTGAGGAAAGGATATACCTGTGTTCAGAGTAAAACCAGAAGTTTAGTGCAGTTTGTGCAGAATAAGCCAGAAGGAAAGTAATAGAAGATGCCACAGATGTACATGGGTAACCAAAATATGTACTGGCCCTCTGCTTTTATCCCAAGTGAGATGAGAAGCAATTGGAGAGTTCAGTACAGAGATGTGACAATTTAAATTTGTATTTAACAAGATTATTTAGACTTCTGCATTTAAAATATATTGGAAAGAATCATGGGTGAATATAGAGAGATTGTTAGTGTGCTTTTATAATAACTTAGGTTTAAAAAGGTGGAGCTTAGACAGTCATGATAGCTGTTTAGGAAACTAGAAGTGGTCAGATAAAAAATATATTTTCAATGTAGAACTGTCAAGATTTGCTGATAAATTAGTAATGAAGTATGAAAGAGAGGAGTGAATGATGACTTGGATTTTTGACCAAGCAACTAAAACAATAAAGTTGTCATAACTGAGATGAATATGACTATGGGAGAAGGTTGTAGGTTTGAGATATCTATTGGACATTCAAGATAGACATGAGGAGGCAGTGTGAAAAACAATGTTGTTCAAGTGTGAGGTCCATAAGAGTTATATATTTGGAAATCATCATCATTTAGCCTACCTAAATTTATCGAAATGCTTGAGATCACAAAAGGGAGGACCAACTAAAGAAAAAATAAAAAGAGTCTAAGGACCAAGAACTGTAGTACTCTAAAATTAAGGAATTCTCTTTATGAAGATAAGCTTGCACAGAAAACTTAAAAAACAACTGACTAGTAAGGTAGGGGAAAAACAGAAGAGTGTGACCTTGGAAGAGAAGACAGTATTTCAAACATAAGATAATAAAGTGTGACAAATGCTTTCTCGGGTAAGAAGATTCAGATTTGATTATTGGATTTAGCAGATGCATATTATTAGCAATTATGACAAAACTATTTTGTAGAGTAGTATGGGCAAAAGCCTGACTGAAAAAGTTGAAAGAGATGGGGAAGAAAGTAGTTTAAAACAATGGACATCAACAAACCAAACAAAGTATCTTACTCTAAAGCTAGACTTCTTAATTTTTAAATAGTAATGTATAGGAAACTGCTAACATTCTCATTTCAAAGTGATACTAAGTATAAAAAATATTTTTTGGTATTAAAGTAATATATCATGATAAAAAATATTTAGTTAAAGCTAAAAGTATTTGGGGTGGGTTGTCAGCAAGCATCATGAAGGACATTATGTTTAGTCAGTTAAAATAAATATCAAGGTATTTATTTTTATTTTTTATTTTTGTAGATTGACCTGAATTCCATCCTGTTGCATGAACCCTATATTGAGAATCTCCACTGTAAAGAAAAAATGATATCTAAAGGATGAAACTTCCAGGTAAGTTTTTACCTTTTTCTCTGAAGAGAATATTATCAGCATGTATGAGAAATATCAAATGTAGAGAAAGATCCCATTCAAAACAAAAAACACTGATTTGAGAGAAGGAGGTAAGAACCGTTGGAACATTATCCTTGAGGAGTTGGAATAATGTGCTCATATAGAGGAATCAGGTTAGTTAGTACACGGACAGTAGTAACAGAAAAAATGACAGAGAATGTGGGCAAAAATTCAGTCTAGTGGTCATTTATAGAAATTCTCTTCTGATTTAGTCAGTTTTCTCTGTGAAATAGGAAACCAGACAAAGAGTAGAGAGTGGAGACTAGAAAAGAGATGTCAAAGATTTGAAGAGGAAAGACAATACAAAATGTTCTTTTAAAATAATAGAAGAATGAAAGGACTAAAATAATATAGTATGTCAGATTTACTTAATAATATAGTATTTAATGAAATAATGTAGTATGTCAGGTTGAGAAAAGTCTTTAAGTTTCTATGTTTTTCTTCAGCTAACTTAGGCTGCCTTAAAGTTAATGTGGAGTAGTTGAAGAAACGGCAGGGTTGTCTATTAGTAACCACCATTCAGTCATTCATTCAATAAATATTCATTAAACACCTATTATATGCTGGTGATTTTTCTGACTACTGTGTATATGGTTGTAAACACGATGAAAAAGCTTCTGTTCTTATAGATCTTGTTAACTGTGGAGAAAAAAATAATCAAGGAACAACTTAAGTATGATTATAGGAACACCTTGGCAAAGAAGGGCTTTACTTACTTCAGGAGTATAAATCTCACCTAAGGATAAAGAAGACATCCATGAAGAAATTATGTCCTTAAGACCAAAAGATTGTACAGTTGTATTTGGTAAAAGATGAGGAGATAGAGTGTCATTAAACAGGTAGAAGAAAATATACATTTTGTTTGTTTTTGCTTTCTATCTGAAAGTTGCCATACCAGATCTTTTAATCTGGCCAAATCTGATATTTGATTTATTTTGAGAATTTATACAGAAATATGATAAATCTTTTATTTAATAATTATTTTTATGCAATCATCAAAATGTACAAAAAGCATTTTTCATTTTCTTTTCCATTATCTTTGTTTTTTTAATATATTCACCTCCATCCAAAAATAAAACCTGTTTCCCATGAGAAGAGCAAAGTTTCTGCTTATGTGGATTTATAGTATAATAGTTACTCATGATATAGTTTCTGTGGAAAATTTATCAGATAAAGTTTCTATCTTATTTAATGTTTGCCATGCTTATAATTTATTTACATATCATCTGCCTCCACTCACTAAAATGTAAAGAACAAGAACCAGACCTATCTGTTTCTGGCTGTATCTTGAGTACCTGGAACTCTTCCTGACATAGTGTTCTTAATACATATTGAATGAATAGATAAATGAATGAATGAGTGAATGAATGAATAGTATTCAAACTTGATGTTTGTGAATACGGAATCAGCTATTGGTAAAACTGCCATTTATGCCCCAGCTAAGATGAAGAATTTGTTTTGTAGGAAAAGGAAAGCAGAGTTTATTAAGACGAATGAAGGCAAGTTTGTACTTAATGTCTGCAGGATTGTTCGTTTAGGCTATAGAATTGCTGCACAAGAAGTGGCTCTCTGGTAGAGAGAGAAGTTTGTGAGTTTGTGAATAGAGGGGTTTGAGTGCCTACTATGTATTTACAAGCATATATAAGACACTTTCTTCAAGGTTCCACACATTTACTCATCCCTCAGTGGCATTACTGATAATCTATCATTCACATACGTAATGAAACAGAATTTCATAGAATCAGGGTCATTAGCTTTTTTGTGTTATGATGTTACTAATATTATCCTTGTTTCTATGACTGTACTTGATATTGGTCATTCTAATTTTGTTAGTGGTTTTTCACTTGGATTTCTTGTTTGCATGCATTCATTTTCTTCAAAATGACTCGTCTATAGTCTGACTGATAAACATGCACACATTTGTGTGGTTTTCTGGAACTCTAAGGTAAGATGTTTTTCTTGTTGCAGTGTACATTTTGTTCTTGCCCTGTGAGTGATGACTCCACTGTACCTTCTTTAAATACTCTTAAATCCATAACAAGAATTTTTATCTCTTAATATATCTGTCAAGAGAGAAAGCAATATGTCAGAAGTCATAATGAATTAGTAAGCCAAGGTACTATTCTTTGTCATTTTGTCTTGTTAAGAGTGCTTCATAACAAATGCTATTTAAACCGCTCTAAAAAATATAAATATGACATTTCTAACAGCTCCAAATATTGTAGCCACAGAAAAAATTTGGATACTTCAAAATTTCCCAAGCCAAGATAAATGAAGTGGCCTTTTAATAATCTGTTAAGAACCCTTAAATCTTCTAAGCCTTTATGATCTGTCTTCACAACTTCCAATAACTTCTGTTCGAAAGAAGCTTGCAACCATCCTGAGTACCTTAAAATCAATGACAGGCAGGGCTGCAGTAGAATAATATCTTGCATTATACTGCTTGCTTTTCCTTAGTATTTTGGTGACTATGAAAATAGAGGGCACCTAAATGTGCTCTCACCATCTCATTGAAAGAAAGGTTTTCATTGTTTATTATCAAAATGATATTTTTCAGGCCCTGGGTCATTGAAGGCAGAAAATATGTAAAATTCTATACCATACATTAACTGTAATAAAAGAGAAAGGATTGAATATTAGAAAATAGTTTGGAGACACCGCATTTCTAAATCAATTTGCAAAGTTTTATTTTGAATACGCTTCTCCAGTCTGTGGTTTTTATATTGTCATAAGAGAGCCATACCTTTTTTGTAATTATTATTAACAATTAACCAGGTTGATTTCTATTGGAAAACACATTAAGAACTAATGTGGACTTGCTTTGTTTGACATCCTAAAGTGCTAGTGTATAGCTGACATCTAGTGGAAGAACAGCAACACAGGTAAAATAAAAGATCATCTGGTTAAGAATAACAACTATACAATTGTTTTCACAGGTCTTCAACCTGAGAAAAACATTATAATAATTAAAAAATGCTGTCACTGCTGTACCTTGACCTATTAGATGATCTGTCTTCTTTGAGATGTATGTGTGTGTATGTGTATTTGTAATCTAAACAAGTGGGGTTGTAAGAATTATAATTATCATCGAGATAATAAAGATTCAAATTAACTTGACAGGTAATAAGTAATTCATCAAATAATACATTTATAAGAATATAATATGTTATTTTTATTCTGAATATTTTTTATCTTTGACATTATTTTTTATCTTTGAAATTATTTTGACTCCTAAAAACAATTAAGCCTAATATAGAAGAATATTGAAGAACTCTCTCTCCTCATGTTAATTATTAAACTCCCCTATCTACTTCCTAAAGGAAGTTTTGTTAAAGATAAAGGTGTTTCTTCCAGAGGCTGAAAATAAGTATGCAAATGTGAAGACAGATCCTCAGGTGTAAGAAATGGTTTATTCATCTGTATTCCCAGTACACGGAACTTGGAAATCAATAAAGGGTTCAGCAGATTATTTGGTAACCCTATTGATACACACATGGTTTAAGATCACTGCTCTTAGAGGCTTTATAAAATATGATCTAAAATATCACATCAGTACTTTTTAAGCATACATAAATTATATGAAGTTATCTATATTAGTGTGATATGTATAGAGGATGGACCAAAGATAGTGTATTTTCTCTTCTTCAAAAATACCAGATTTCTGGAAATTTGTCTGATTTTAACTGCAGAATCTCCTAAATGTTATACAATTATGATATATTGTGACAACGTGATGATCAAAGGTCATAGTTCTTATAGTATATAATAGGTTATATAACAATCTTCAGAATTTTATTTGTTAAGATGATTATATCTTAAAAAAAAACCTGAAGAAATCACATTCTAAGAAATTTTCAGGGTAAATTGCTTGGGAATTTCTAATGTTATTTGGTATCAACCTTTAATTGTGAACTTTTGACTCTTCCAATCCATCTCTTTTATTATAAAACAGTTATTTTAATTAAAAGATATCTTAAAAGGAATGTAGGTTGCTACATCTCCACACTATCATTACATTTGATATTCCTGAAACCCCAGCTGGATAGTTCCATCTCCCACCTTAGAATCTTCAATAGTCTCTATATTTTGCACAGGATCAAGGCTGAGATCTTTGATTAATTATTCAAGGTTTTTTTTTTTCATCACTTGGCCCAGCCTATGCCCCAACCTCCTACATGTTCCAATGCTACACATACCACAGTTTAGCTGACAGAGAGCACTGTTCTTAAGTCAAACTGTGCTTCATCTCTTACTATACATATGTCCTATTGCTTTCACTTTGCTTGACCTTTATCTCTCCTTTGTTGGACAAAGTCCATGATTTGTGTAGTAGAAAGGGACACTGGTATCAATTAAAAATGAAAGTGGCTTCCATTCGTTATTCTTATGATTACATGGCTTTTGGTAAGTAATGTATTATCACTGTGTCTCAGTTTCTTCATAATGTTTAGGTTGTTGAGCCAGAAATGGTATACGTAAAGAGGGTGGTAGAAAATAAATGTTCAATAAATACTAAATATTTTTTCCCTTGAAAAACTTGTTTTCAAGGAAAGTTTCTTTGTAAAACTGTCCCTGAACTTGCCTAGATTGTTAAATAATTTGGCTACACATCTATTATGATGCTTATCACATAATATCATGACCCATGATTCTCAAACTGTTTTAGCCTGGATCTGAGCTCTGGTATTATATCTTTAACTACCTGCTCAATATTTCTGAAATATCTAAAAGGTATATTAAATTTAAAATTTCCAAACATAATTATTCATACTCTTCAAAATATGCTCACCACAAACTTTATCTTTCCAATAAATGAGTTCATCCTAGATTAACATTTTATTTCTTCCCATAGGGTCCACAAGCATTCCATCACCAAATTCTTTCTGTTTTATCATCTCTAACTCTAAGCTCACCTTCATAAACTTACTTCAAATCATCATTAGCTTTTGACCAGAATCTTATACCAACCTTCTAACTCTTATTCCTTAACTACACATCTTCTACATTTAGGCCAAACTGCTGACTCAAACGTTATATGACTCATACCAATATTTGGCAACTCACTAGAATAATATCCAAATTTCTTATTCAAGGAGTCAAGGTCAACATGATCTGTCCTGCCTGCCTTTCTGACTTGTATTTTGCCAGACATTTCCTCTTTCTTCACAATCTAGTCCAAACAGTCTCCTTAATGTTTCTTAGGAATGTGTCTTAGTCTGTTCAGACTGCTATAACTGAATAGCACAGGCTGGATGATTTAAATAATAGTTTATTTCTTACAGTTCTGGAAATTGAGAAGTCCAAGGTAGTAGCAGATTCTGTCTGTTGAGGACTTGCTTCTTGGTTTATAGATGGCTGTCTCTCACTATGTCCTCACGTGACAGAAGGGCCAAGAAAATTTCTGGAGTTTCTTTTATAAGAGTGCTAAGCCCATTCCTGAGGTTCTCATTTTTAAGACCTAATCACCTTCTCCTAATCCATCCATCCTAATATTATTAAATATTAATAATATTCTTGAGGTTCTCATTTTTAAGACCTAATCACCTTCTCCTATCCATCTCCTAATATTATTAAATTGGGAGGGGAGTAGGGTTTAATATATGAATTTTGGCGGGACACAATATTCAGTCTATAGCAGAAGTCAATTTCATTCCTAATTTGACTTTTGAATATGATATTCCTTCTGGCTGAAACTTTTTTCCACAAATATTTACAAAGCTTATTCCCTCACTTCCCTGCTCAAATGAAAATGGCAAATCATTGCCTACTACATCGATTTATCAATACCTGAATCTATTTCCTTTATTTATTCATGACTTAAGCATTTTTATATCCCCACCTTTATATCATAACCTGGTTAAGAGAAGGGCCTTGAAAGTTTGATTCACAACCATATTCCCAGTGGTTAACACATATTAGGTGCATATAAAGATTAACTATTCTTTCCAGGCACAGTGCCTCCATATGGTAAGAGGTACTTAGAAACACAGTTTTGGAGTATTAAAATTGGTAAAGAATTGTACTTACACCAAATGAATTATAGCAGTATTATTATAAAAATGTCAATTACAATTACAATTACAAAATGTAGATTACAATCTCAAAAAGAACTAAAGCCTTTACTTTGCCTCTCGCAAAACTTAATATAGGTAAATCACAAAATCTGTCTACTTGATCTTTGAAACCAGCCCAATACACTCATGCTCCACACAGCTTACAATTCTTAATGTTGAATAACAAAAACTCTCTGGTTTATATAAAAAAAAAAAATCATCTTAGACTCTATTCACTGTTTTTCTATTGTTCCCATTTTGTCAGGCACCTTTCATTTCCTAAGTTTTAGACCAGTGTGTATTTTTATGACTGTGTTTCTATAACTTTCAATCAGGTATTTACATCTGCTTTCTGCCTTCTGTCATTTAACTCTCCACTAAAAAGTCCACATTATATATTTACCAGACTAGTTTTCTTCATTCCAATATACCTTTTAGTGTGTTTGTTTCTCTTGAGGCTAAATATATTCATCTTAATCTATGGTCAAGTACTCTTTGCAGCAGCTCTTGCCATTTCAGGGGTTGGTGTAAAAAACAATACAGACTTCTTGTTGTGGTTTTTATTAATATTTTTCTGGTTTATTGAAGAACCCTATGTGGTGGCTAAATCTAGAATGAAGAAACAGCATCTCATTATAGTAAAAACTTGAGCTCTGGCATAAAACACAACCAAATTGAAATTCCAGATTTTGTAAATTACTAGCTTTGTGACTTTGGGCAAATTATTTAACATCTTGAAGCCTCTGTTTTCTTGTTGGTAAATATAAATAATGAATTCTATATTTATAATGTTATGAATTAAATAAGAAAAATCTTTATTTTCTGTTTTGTTGATATTATAGCATCATATTATGGCTCGTTGTTTCAAATTAAACAGATAAAGTTTATAGTACAGTAAAGTTTATAGAAAAAAAACACATAAAGTTTATAGTACAATGCCCAGATTATACTATGTACACAACAAAAGTTTGATAGGGTTATTGTTTAAATTTCTCCGTTCGATTTTAAGTTTTATATTAGAAATATGTTAAAATATATTTTTAAAAAGCACCATCAAGAATTACTTCCATTATTTCTCTTGTCTAATATTACAGAAGATAGAAACATTTTTAAAATCTTAACAGATTTCATATTTATTATATTTCACCATCTAAAGCAACTCATGAAATAAGCAGGGTACATATTATTAATATGCTATTAAAATCAGTGAGGAAAGAAAAGTTTGAAAACCCTACATATCTTATATAAAATTTCAGGTCAAGACTAGAACCTAATTTTTTTTTTTATAGTCTAGTAGCCCAAGTTATTAGGTGTTTGCAGTATATCTTATTTTTTGTTAATGTGACCTCTTTTGATGTCTAAGATACTTATCAAGCACTTATTTTTTTAGGCACTGTCCTATGTAATTTCAATATTAACTCACTTATTCTCATAAAACCTAATTTACAAAGTAATTAGTTCTATATTTCCTATTTTATGGGTTGAGACTCTTTAGAGATTAAGTATTTTGTCCAAGGTCATAGAGTCAATATGAAGAAAATATGAAATTTGAGCCAAATAGTCCAACTGCAGAACTCAAATTTTTAAGTATTATGTACTACGGCTTATCATAAACACATGGACATTTTATTTCCCATGCTAGCATTATTTGAAACTAAACATTAAATAATAGGAATAAAACCAAAACATTGAATCATTTGGCAGTCTACAATAGAAACAAAACAGAGATAATTTAAAATAAGCTCTGTTAAATTACATGTGTAAACTATGAGTTTATGATTATGGCCCGCATTTGAGGATTACAGATCTGTGGTATGCTTAAATACAAGGCTATCTTTAAAAGTAGCTAAGTATTATCTGCATTTACAGTGGCAATTACTAACTACAATAGTGGGCAATAATTCAAATGCAACTGTAGGGTTATCTCATGATAACAAAGCCAGTAACTCAGTTCTTCAGTCACACAGTGGATCAGAAAACAAAGAATATAGTGAATACTCTCGAGATGTCTTGCATGTGTTGTTGTCTAGAAAACAAAAGATAGAATTACTGTTGTATGAACTAAGGCTATTCTATAAATCAAGTGATTTACCATTTGGGATTTGAATTATGCAATTTACAAAAGTGTTCTCTGAGTACAAACCTGATAGGAATGAAAATATGATTTAATATGACAGTCAGCAGTCCCAATTTATGTTATCCATGAATATTGATAGGAAGTAGAGAAATAGAGTTTCTAAATATGAATAAAATATGGCTATTAATCATGTTAATTTTAGTTCACAATTTTGAGAGTTCTTAAGGATCTTATATGAAGAATTTACTTAGCTACCCATTGGATTATTATCTCTGTTTTCTGGAGAGAGAAATTCTGACTTGGCAAATAATAAAACTTAACAAATAACAACAAAGCCAAGATCAAAGAGCTGCTAAGTAACAAACATAAGACCCAAATCTGTCCCTTCGTTGGGAAGCCACCTTCTTTGTCAAGGACATGTACTTTTCAGCCCACAGCACCTCTGATATACGCCGAAAAAGACATCTAAAAGATGACCGAAAGTGACCGAAATGAGATAGGAGTGTAAATGGTACATTGGCCTTGATACCTTGACACTTGAATGCAATTTCAATAAGATCTTGAAATAATTGTTTTTAATTTAATTATTAACTTTGCATTCTTGAATGTTTATGCTGTTTTATTCAGTCAATTAATGAGAATATTATCAGGCCAAAATACATAATAATCAGAATTCCCAGAGTAACAAATTAAGAACAAATATTAGTTTCTATGGGAACAGATATATATATGTATATATATAGACATAGATATAAATATAGACATAAAGATATGACAGAAAGAATGGAAATTGTGTATATATATATGTACAAAATAGGAATGTGTATATATATATATATATATATATATATATGTACAAAATAGGAATGTACAAAATAGGAATATATATATAGTTCCTATTTTGTACATTTCTCTTGAAAAAAACAGACTTCAAATTTATTTAGAAACAAGGTTTTAAATGTTACTGTTTTCTGGATAACTAATATTCAGTAACAAAATCAGAAAAACCATGGATCGAATATAGTCAAAATCAGTAAAAACAAAGAAAAAATATATTCCATATGCAGATGAAATAGTTCATGAATGTTTCAGTTAGCACTTGTCTGCATGAGGTGTGAAATGCTGGTCTGATGGGGAAAAAAAGATACTTATATCGAAGGAGACAAAGATTCTGTCTTAACGCAAGAGAATTTTTATACTAGTTCATGTAAAACATGAATCTTAATTTTCAAGCACAGAAATTGCAACCAAAGAAATAAAGAAAAACTTTGAGTACTTTTGTGCATACTAAAAAACTGTAATATGTTGATAAAAGCAAATAAGCTTTGAAGACTGCCAAATGATTGAAATACAGTTTCTGTAACAAATGGATGTCATGATATTGTGAAAATACTTAAAACTCTTTGAGCCTCAGTGTCTTTATCACTGAAATGGAGATGATATTAACTTCTACAAAGTTGTTAAACATATAAATAAAAAGTCATAAAATGTCATGAAAAGGATCTACAAAGTAAAAAAAAGAAAAAAAATCAGTATTTTTTCCTGCTTTCTGTCCTAAGAGTTGAGTTGTCTAGATATAAAAAGGATTACAAAATGCTCCCTAGAAATTGAAACTAGACAGCCTTCTTCATAGCTGAAGCTACACAAAATTTCTAAATGAACAAAGTTAAATATAGTTCCTGAGTTCTTTTCTTCTCTGAAAGGAAGAGCACCACTTTTTCTCTCCAAAGGCTATATAGCACGTAGAGCATTTTTTCCTGAGATCTGAGAAGCTTTAAAAATAGTTCTATATTACCTTAATAACATGCTTCACAGATGCATCTGGACAACAGTTACATTCTTGTATACCAACTGCACAAGGACATTTCTGAATAAAATAAATATAATGATAATAAAACAAACATATACAGTTACTACATGGTTACTATTTTCCTAGATCATCTTATTTAATTCTCAAATCAGCTTTACATTAGTATTGTTACAGTGTAATTTTCAAAATGTTAAAAATATTACCTTTATACTAATATAAATGTCATATGTATAAATATTTTAGTCAATTCATTCATACTAGAATCAATAACATGTTATGGCTAATTCAAAATACATTAGAGGATCTGGGTATTTATAGGCATTTTAATGATAATATTATAATAAGATTGATAAGCTAGATAAAAAACTGATTAATGTGGTTAATATCCTATAAGATAATAAACCAAAAACTTTGAGGTTATATTTTCTATTGGACAGAAATAATTTACATGTCTATCAGACAAAAGTCTACTAGTAACATGTAAGTTCACTAATTCTGGGACCTTTAATAAATAGCAAGCAGGGAATGAACAATGCATATTTCCTAGATAATTAAGTAGGTGGGGCCTTTAGGTGGACTTGTGCTTCTTTTAGCCTTATTTCTAAGTTTTGATGGCTTTTCTTAACAGTTTTATTACACCCATATTTCAAGTAATTAATCTGAATTTTAGATAGTTTGGATCAATTGTTTAAGGTCTCGCACTGTATTAGTTGACATCAAGTTTAAAACCTAGGTTTTCTTGTTCCAGAACCTTAACTCTTACCGGTATATTTATTGTGTGTGCTAGGTAGAATTCATTGCCAGCGCATTTTGTTTTTCTGTCTCCTATACACATCATTTTCTTTCTAGTCCCAATATGGATATGCTCTATTACACCTTCACCAGCAACTACTTAGTTGAGAACAGCAGAAGGTCTAGTGTTTCCAACCTGTGTTCAGGAAGATGGTACATATACAAGTTTTGTTTTGTTTTGTTTTGTTTTGTTTTGTTTCATTTTGTTTGTTTTGCTTTGTTTTGTTTTGTTTGTTTTGTTTTGTTTTGTTTTGTTTTGTTTTGTTTTGTTTTGTTTTGTTGATGAAAAACCTGGCTTAACTCCAAATCATCTGGCATCAAAATCTGACCAGAGCTGACTTAAAGCTATCTAGAGATTTTACTTATTTCAACGTGACATGTTTAGTTTGTTTTTTGTTTGTTTGTTTGTTTGGTTTTTAGTTTTATGTGTCAAGAGATCTTTACTGAAATAATAGCACAGTTACACTTCTAATACCCTTTCCACTTGTATACAATAGTTTAAAATTGCTTGCAACATACAGTGCACAGACAGTTCAGGGTGCTACTTATAATAACCCTGAGTCTGTAATTTTCAAAAAACAACAAAAGTATTTTTGAACTCAAGACATATAGTCCCAAGATTTTAGGTAAAGATCTATACTGTAGTACTGATATTCAAAATAATCACAGGTGAACTTCTCTGTGACTTTTTAATAATTCACATTCTCGAGAAGGTCATCACTTGGCCACTCTATCTAAAACATCAGGCCCCTCTCCCTTATCCATGCTTTTGCTCTCTCTCACTCGCTCCTTTGAACACATACACACGCACATACATCTATTACTACCTATCATCTATATCATTTGTTGGAATACAATTTTTATAAAAATAGAAGATATTTTGTTCAAGCCACAGGAACATCAGACATATAATTGTCAAATAGTAATAACTGATGGGGTGAATAAAAGTGTGTGTCTTTCTTGGAATTGGTCGACTTAGTTTGTTGAATATATTGGCATAAACTTGTTTATGATATTCCCTATTATACTTTTAATATCTATTTTAATGACATTTGGTTCATTCCTGATTTCGTAATTTGTTTCTTTTCTAATTTTTTTTTTTCTAATCAATCTAACTAGAAGGTTATGATTATTAAACTTCTTAAAGAAACCAATTTGGTTTATTTGATTTCTGTTTTTTTTCTGTTTTCTACTTAGTTGATTGCCATCAGATTTTCTTATTATTTTCTTTCTCCTTCTTAATTTGGGTTTTATTGGCCTTTCTTTTCCTAGTTTATTATATGGTTTCCAAAGTTATTGATTTTGAGTGTTTCTTCTTCAGAAATGGATATTTAGTGATAAATTATAACTCTAACTACTGTTTTAGCTGCATATCACTAATATCAATGTCATATTTTGCATTGAGTTATCTAGTTCCAAATTTGGAGATTTTGTAGTATCTTTCTATTGAATTCTAATTCAATTTAATTTTGTCAGAGGACAGATTTTGTATGATTTAAAGTCGTATACAGAGTCGAAACTTGTATTATGGCTCAGAAAGTATTTCACCTTGGTAATTGTTCCCTGAGCTCTTAAAAATAGTTATCGTTTCATTATTGAGTAGCATGTTCTATAAATGTTGATTTGATCAAGTGAATTGATGGTATTTTATAGCCATACTTATTTTCTGTTACTTATTCTAATTATTATGTAGAGGTAGATATTGAACACACCAAATATATTTGTGAATTTGTTTATTTCTTTTTGTAATTTTGTAAGTTTTTGCTTTGTAGATTTTGAAGCTATGTTATTAGCTATATAATATTTTAGATTGTCATATCTTTTTGATAAGTTTATTTCTTTATTATTATTTAACACCCCTCTCTATCCCTCATAATATTCTTTGCTCTTAAAATAATTTTTCTACATTAATATTGTCAATCTAACATTCTTTTCAATGTATAACAATAAAATATCTTCTTTCCATTCTTTTAATTTTAAACTTGTAGGTAGTATATAACTAGTTCTTGTTTGTTTCTTGTAGGCAGTATATAACTAGTTCTTGTAAATTGTATAATTAAAAAATCCCTTCTTTTTATTGGTTTAATCTTTGAATTCAGTGTTATTATAGATATTTTTGGATGTGAATACACACATCATTTTGCCATATAATTTCAATTTGTCCTGTCCTTTGTTTCCTTTTTCTTTTCTACTGTCTTTAAGTATTTTATGACTGCTTTTTAATCTACTTGTTGACTTTTTGCTATGATTATTTTTGTTAATAGTGGTTGCATGAAGGTATATTAAAGCATTTCACATTTAGTGTAAGAATCTTACTACAATATATTTTCATTTTTCTCCTACTGGCCTGAAACTGTTGTTGACATATATATTTTTTTTCTTAAATCTGCTGTTTTATCATTTACTTAAATTTGGAAAATATTCTATTATTATTTCCTGAAGTATTCTTTCCATTGCCTCTTCTTTCTCTTCTGATTTCTCCAATTCCAAATATATTAGGCACTTGAAACTTTCCTAGAACTCAGTATTCTACATCTATTCTACAATTTTACCCATCCATTAAAATTTCAGTTTTGAAGACTATTTTATTTTTTCATTTCTAGATGTTTTATTTGGTTCTTTAAAAAACCTACCTTGTATTTCATTATGGTTTCTGTTTCTCTCTTTTTTCTCTCTTTTTATTTTTCCCATCTTGTTTTCTGTTTTATTTTTTGTATGTTTTCTTGCTATGTATGTCTTCAAATTCACAACTTTACTAATCTATTCTTTAGCAGTTTCTAATATGCTGTTAACACCATCCAGAGTATCCAGACATTGTAGTTTTCATCTACAGTAGCTTTATTTCAGTCTTTTTTAGACCTTTCATGTCTCTACTTAACATCTACTTAGCTTCTAAAGCATATGAATACAGTCATAAGAATAGTTTTAATGTATTTGTTGACTATTTCTATAATCCCTATTATTTATGGGTTGGTTTCAATTGGTTGAGTGTGGCTTAAATATTTCTTCATTTTTGTATAACTGGTAACAGTTAATGGGGTGCCTGATCAATTTATTTACATCTGATGGACATTGAACATTTTGTATTCCTAAAATATTAAGCTTCAATTTTGGACCCAGTTAGTATCTTTTGGGATCTTATCTTTAAGTTTTGTTATTAGAGTACAGAACAATACTTAATGTGAGGCTAAAATTTCCACAATACAGAGGCAAACAAGGAATTCTACCTAATGTCCCATGAATTATGAATTATGAGGTTTTTCACTCTAGCTGATGGCAAAAAGAACTATTCTTGGCCTGATGGGCTGTAAAGATTGTTCTTACTCCTTTGGAAGTGTCAGAAATATTGCTTTAAAAATAAATACATATTTTTGATAAATAATAATTGTATTGTTCAAGTTTTAGTTTTACTTGTGCATACCACATTTCACACTTTTTTTTACAATGAAAGCAATTCTTGGTTTAGATATAGAAAATTTATGTATTTCAAGGTTGATGAGAAGAGTAATTATAATTCATTTCCCATAAAATTATTTTATACTTAAGAAGAAATTCTCTAGATAGTTAAAATTGAAAATAAGAGAAGGTATTTGAAATCTTTCTTTGATATATAAATCTCACATTAATGGAGTACTCAAGGTCAAAAGTAAATATAATCAGATTTGTCTTACATTATTTTGTCAAAAAAATATTGTTACTGCTTGAATGATGCATATTAAGTGTTTCTCCTTATATAATGAAAAAGAAATTTAACAATAACTTCCGAACTCTATAGCATATTGCTCTGGTGTGTATGTGTGTGTGTAATCTAAGTAAAATGAAGAGAGAAGGCTTTGAGACTTTCAGGTAATAGAGCTTGCTTTTTAGAATCCTGAATCTTGAGAGTTGAGAAGAAAAAAAAAAAAATACACGAGCTAATTTCCTTTTCTCTTTTGTCTTTGTTTCTATTCAATTTTCCTTTCTTTCTTGTTCCTTTCTCCCCATTTTGTAATTTTTTATGGTGCTTTCAATTTATTTTGTCCTTTTTAGATATGATCCTTTTTCTGTGTCCTTTTCTTAATTTGCTTGCCTCTTATCCAGTCTTTGTCGATCCTCATCCAATATCTATCTAATTTCTGTGATTTCATCATAAAATATCAACAAACTTTTATCAGAAATAATGTACTACATTAATCATTACCTCCAAAAATTATGAATCAGATTGAACTATTTTAGTGATAAAAATGAACCAACTACTGGAAGCATATTTACCTTTATCTCTTTTTATCTGAATTAATGAACCCTGTGCTAAAGTACAACTTTAATTATTAGCTCCTTCAAGCATCCAAGAAATTATCAATTTAAAACAAAGTAGTTAAGGAATCTTTACTTAAAACAATCAAGCCAAAGATAGTAGATCTAGTATTTATCCCTGAAGTAGTTTAGCTATTTCTTATTTGTTCCATTCTTACAGCATGGTTGTTCTCTCTGTTGTAATCAGCAAAGTCTATGAAGAGAAATAGAAATGACTGAGTTTTAAGCAATAGTTATTGAAAAAATAATTTTAAAATACATGTGATTTCCAAAATAAACTTAACTGTTTACTTTTTTTGTGAAGAATTCATACTAATTTGGCTGTATTTAGAGATATTGTTAAATCATATATTTAAATATTAATGATAATATTTAAAAATTACCTCTTTCACAATGACAAGGGATATGTCTTAGTGCACTTAGACTACTGTAACAAAATATCATAGACTGATGGTTTAAACAATAATTTATTTCTCACAGTTCTGGAGGTTGGATCTGCATAATCAAGGCGTTGACACATTTGATGTCTAATGAGGGCCATCTTCCTGATTTCCAGATGGCTCCATTCTTGCTGTATCCTCAAATGGCCAAGATGAAGAGATCATCTCTCTAGTGCTTCTTTTTATGAGGCCCTATTTCTACTCATGAAGAGTCCACCAATTTGACCTGATTACCTTATGAAAACTTCACCTCCAAAAACCATCCTACTGGGGATTAGAGTTTCATTTTATGAATTTTGAAATGATAAAAACATTTGATCCATAAAGGGATTCAATTCAATAACAATTTACTACAAAATACTTTACATTTAAAAATATCCAATGAATATTTACTTGTAAAATGAATAAAATGTTTAAACGAATAGAAAATAACATAGAATAAAACTATTTTTGTTATTATCTCATTATTTGCATTTTCTTCTTTTTCCTTAAGCTGAAACAACAAAAACTACTTTAGCATCCCAGGTGTAATTTATTGCTCTATATTTAAGTTATCTTTATGGTTCTTAAATTATTTATTTTGAATACTTTTTTAAAGGTCAAATAAAGAAGTTGAATAAATAATTATTGCTCAATGAATGACAGTGTTTCAATTAATGCAGATAAAATCTTCATCTCATTATATCTACTACAGGGCTAGGCAATCAATCACTCCTTTTAGCACCCAAATCACACATGAAAAATCCCATGCATGCAGCATGACACACAGCAAATAATACCTGAAACTTGACAGTGAGTATTACTTTTGTATAACTTGGGAACATCCTCTGTATTCAGTTTTTCTTCTGAAAATAAACTTGTCTTAATACTCTAAATTTCAATCATTTGAATTTGAAAAAAACTGAATAAGGATTCTTTACCTTGTGGTTAATCTGTAATCCCAGAAGAGGGATTACAGATTATCTCAAGAAGAAGGATTACAGATTACCTCAAGTAATTGCTTAGTTCCTACATAAAGTATATCATGGATATAAAGCACCATAATCCTGCACCATCCCAAGTGAAAGAGTGTAAAAGGCTTTATCCGTTTATTCCTCATACTTATCCTTGTGGTTATACAGCCTGGAAGTTGAAAATAAAAGATTTGCTGTTGATTGGCTTGTGCTAGAACAATAGCTCTACCAGCTCCTTGCTATATGACCTTGGGCAATTTAACCTTTATGTGATTCAATTTTCCTCTTCTCACAAATGCTGATAACATTACTTACTTCAGAGGATGGTTGTAAAAATTAAATCAGGTAATACATAAATAACAATTTAGAATAGTGTCTCCTGATTATTAAAGGTCATTAGGGCTATTACTACTACCAATATTATTATTATTATTTCTGTTGTATGACTTCCACTTTATTCTAATGTATGAACATCATATTCTTTATATACTCCTATGATGCAGCCATATGAAAGCAAGACCCACATTACTTCTTCTGTAGAGTCTCACCATAAATTGTACCAGGGCCAAACACTTAAACAGGTACCATAAGTAATTCCAGATAATATAAAATCATCTCCAAATAGCTTTTTCTCCAGATGACCTTAGATTTCACTTTATCTTTTGGAAGTACTGTCCAAAAAGTTACCCACATGTGGAAATATTTCACCTGGCTATTATCAATTTGAAGAAAGAATATAGTCACTAAACGTGTGGCATATTTCTTAACACATATTATGTGATAAAATAAATAAAAAGTCTCATTTTTAATGGCCTCTGTTTTACCCTGAGAATATATAAATGAAGATATGAGGCACATATTTTCCATTTAACCTTGCATCTTTATTCCTATAAGGCCACTAGGCATGATCTGTTTATTTCCCAAAATAGATACTTCAGAGTAAATAAAGATAAGCAAGCGAGATTCAAATATACAATTTAGTGCAGTATAAAATTGGGTAAAATAAAGTATGATGTTTGAGAGAAGACCTGGGGTCATATAGACCTTCCAGAAGACTATTACTGTGATAACTACACATTGAATGATGGAGGTTGGGGCTAGGGTGGTAGCAATGACAGCATTAAAAATTTGGAAGGAAATACTTCTGTATTAGAGATTGCTGTGGAATGTGACTAGATAATATGGCAGATTCATGAGTCAAGACTTGATCCATTCAGAATAAGAAAGGATGTAGCCAGGCTGTCCTCATATTCAAGGTGTTTCTGAAGTTTGGGACTAGGAAAATTTTGAAAATTTAAAAATAAAATCGGTGATTTGGGTTCTTTTGAGTTTTATATAATGCTTTAATAAATTAATAGAATGATCCCGAAGGTAGAGAGGAGTGGAGATAACAGTATAAGATTCATCATCTCTCATAGCAATGTATCAGGAAAAGGAAGAAACTCTAGGAAGAGGCAGGTTTAGAAAAAAAAAATGAGGGTGCTGTCAAAGTTTGTTCTCAGAATGAAAGCTTGTTTAACAGTATCAGAGAAGAAAAACAAAGAAATGGTGTGGAATAGTCTTTCACATAAGACAATTCGGTAAAGTTTTGTTGAGTAGTGTGAAATAAATACATCTTATTTTGGAAGAGATTTCTCTAAACAAGGATATATATGCAGCATACATGACCAACATATCTTATCAGCACTCATAGGAGAGCAGAAGATATGTATTTACTAATATAAGGACTAAACATAAATTCACACCAAAAATACAGAATAATAGACTCACAGGAGAAAGAAAAAAAATAGCGTAGAAGATAGAGGCTTGGTTCATCCCTTTGGAGACCAAATCGAAGTTGTGACAGAAACAAGGAGCAAGCAGCAAGAAAAAATCGCCTGAGATCTAGATGAACAAGCCATACAACTAGTGAGAAATCTAAGAAATCACCCTGCAATAGCAGAAGGTAGCATGGAACAAGGAGGCGGGGCTGCTGGTCTTGAGCAGTGGAGTGAGATGGAAGCTGTGGCAGCGGCAGACACCTCTTAAAGGGGCAGTGTCCTCAAGCAGATTTTCACGGTGGCGGACCTACTCGCTCTGAGCACCAGTGTGGATTCAGCTAAGCGGAGGGGGCACCAGATACTTACAGGGAGACATTGTCAGAGTGAGGGCCAAGGAGAGACTTGTTCCGTACAGAAGTGCTGGCGGTATTCATTCTTCCCTATTGAGCACTCCCCGCTCCCAGTGTGTGGACACAGAACCGCCCTAGCCATGACATCATCATACTGGATAACAGAGGTCACTTCGCCCATAGGATTCTTTGAAACCCCACCTCCTCCTACTCGAGGCCCCACCCAAGCCACATCCTGGTCTATCCTCAGCGAGTCAGATGCTCCTTGCTGAGCAGCGCCAAGACTCGCACTGAAGGCATCTGGCCTCAGTTTCTGGTGTGGCCTTTTGAGGACAGCTTATAGTTGCTGAATCTAAACAGGTGGCCCCAGAGGAGCACAGGCTGGGACTACCTTGGTTTGCAGCTGAACCCCTCTCAGAACTGTGCCACTGGATACCTACTTCACAAATCCACACTAATAAGACCAGAAGACTTAGGAGCTTTGCTTAGTACATAGAAGCAGACACAGAAAGGCAGCCAAAATGAAATGACAAAGAAACAGAAACCGTATGAGAGAACAGAACAGAGATCCAAATATAATGGAGTCAAGTAATCTAACAGACACAGAGTTCAAAACACTGGTTATAAAGATGCTCAATGAACTTTTGGGAAGTGTAGATATATTTAGTGAGAACTTCATCAAAGAGATAAAAAACATAAAAATGGAAATGGAAATTATAAAAAGGAACCAGTCTGAAATGAAGAACACATTATCTGAGATGAGAAGAATATTAAATGCAATAAACAAAGGAATAAACAAAGTGAATAAAGAAAAGGATCAAATGCCCTAACTAGAGGACGGGAAAGCCAAGGACACGCAATCAGAATGGCAAGAGATAAGATCCCAAGACTATAAAAATAATATAAGGAGAATATGAGACACTATTAAAGCTCCAAATATTTGTCTGATCGGTGTATCTGAAGAAAATCAAGATATTGAATAGCTGTTTGAAGAAATAATGATGGAAAATTTCCCTAACCTGGTGAAAGAAATGGACATAAAACCCAAGGAAGCTCAGAGAATTCCACAAATCAGGGATCCAAAGAGTCCCACACCAAAATACATTATAATTAAAATGCCAAAAATTAAATACAAAGAAAGAATATTAAAAGCAGCAAGAGAAAAACAGATAATTACTTATAAGAGAACATCCATAAGACTGGCAATTGGTTACTCAGAAGAAACTATGCAGGACAGAAGGGCTTGGCAAAAATTATTTGATAGCATGAAGACTCAACCAAGGATTTACAACCAAGAATAATTTATCCAGCAAAGCTATCATTTAGAGTTGAAGGATAGATAAAGAGCTTCCCAGACAAAAATAAGCTAAAGGAATTTATCACCACCAAGCCAGTATTACAGGAAATGTTGGAGGGACTTCTTTAAGAAGAAAAAAACGTGTGTCAAAAACAGGAATAAAGTATGGTAACTACATTCCTATCAATAAGTACCTCAAATGGAAAAGAATTAAGTGCTCCAACCAAAAGATAGGGTGGCTGAAAGGATAAGAAAACAAGACCCCTACATATGCTGCCTACAAGAGACTCAATTCAGATTAAAAGACACACACAGACTAAAAAGAAGAGGATAGAAAAAACTATTGCTTTGATGGACCTAGAAGGTATTTAAATCAGACAGAGAAAGATAAACATCATATTATTGCACTTATATGTGGACACTAAGGAATAAAAAGAACAAACTAACTAAAAACATATTCATAAATATAGTGGACAATTTGGTGACAGACAGAGAGGAGGGGTTTTGGGGGGCTGGAGAATGGGGTAAAGGGTTAAAGAAGTACAATTTAGTAGGTGATGGATGGTCACAAGGATGTGGACCATGGCATAGGAAATGAAGTTAGCATTAATACTTTGTCTAGTTGGAGAGAGGGAGCAATTGAGATCATTTTACAAACTATATAGGTATCTAACCAATGTACTATATAAACTTGAAACTAATTAAAATAAATTTAAAAACATACACATAATTTATAAACAATTAACTGCTTTTTTGAAGCGATGTTATGATATTTTAATAATCCCCAGCCTTGGTTAAAGTATTGGGTGCAGGAAGTTAACCATTCAGTCAGTCCTCTGACCTTGCTAATTTATCACATAATGACCTCTGATAGGCTCAGCAAGTTCTTTTGTTCTGAGTTCACAATATCTAGAGGTGTCACTCATAGGATTAAATCATTATCAGAGTAAAAGGAACAAAGAAAAAGAGTAAAGTAGACACAGAAATAAAAATGCATATGCCAGGACTATGGTCCAATGTTAGTACCTGAGGTAGCAACTAAATCATCTAGCCCTCCTCTATGGCCGTATTCTTTAATACTGGCTAGCAAAAACAGGTCATGGAAATTTTATTTTATCTTTCACCACATTGTTTTATCAGTTTCTTGTTCTAATGGATATAAGCTCTACATATGGTCACCAATATTCTTATCAGAAATAATATTATATGTATTAAAATTTAGTCAACTCTCAAAAGAAACTACAATTAGAACAGTAAGCAAAGGTGGATAACAATCTGTATTATTTCATTGGGCAACTGAATTAAACTTTTCAAGATTGTATCATACTACTTACTGTAATCAGTAATTCTCAGAAAATCACATCAACATTAGAGTTCATGAGAGTATGTGATTTTCAAAGCAGTTAAAATTATGAAAACAGGTTTGACTTCTGTAACAAATAATTCAGATTAGTATTAGTTGGGAAACAATTGTCTCAGGTCTTACATTTGAAAAGGAGGAAATGACTCAAGAATTTCAAAACTATCTTTCAAAACAATAGGCTTGGCAAATCTGTTAAATAGGACTATAGATGTGGTTCATTCCCACATCTAATAAAACAAAAAAAAAAATTGACTCACTGCTGAGGACATTAATAATAAAGTATAGGAAACAACAAAATTCTATCTGTGATGGCCGTTGGCAACTCAAATATCTATGCTTACTCAACATTCAACTTGTCGATAAAGAGAACGGCAGAATATCTTCATAACATCTGAGAAAAGAATGTTGACTCTTGATTGTTTTATATGTGAGGACTTATATTAGATATGACAGCAAACTGACAATCCAAAATTTAAGGTTGCTGGTCTATATACTAATGTGTGAACCTCAATACATTTCTAGAATTCTATGACTACGTTCAAATGCAAAGTGAAGTTAAAATTTGCTATGTGTATGACATGGTAGAGGAGAATTACATGAGATTAAAATTGTGCTTTGGACTTATACTTCCAAAAATATGTCACACCAGCTACTCTGAAAGTCTAGCTGACAAAAGTATAATTTGATTCTCCTAAAAAGTACAACATATGTAATTTAAATACATTCCTACTCTCAGAAAGAAAGACAAATGACATTTTTTATTTAAACTTTCATCTCTTTCAATTATTGTCTTGAATACATTGCTCCTGAAGTATTAATAAGAAATAGTAAAGGTATCTTGCCCTATTTCATCCTACCAACAAATCTGGCATCTATCAATCTAGCTCTCATCTATCTATTTATTTATTCATCTTAAAATCATAATCTAGATATATAAAAAGTACACTGCAAAATAACAATTTGCTATTAAGAATATTTCTTTATTGTCAACATTCTCAATAACATGAAAACTTAATAAGTGCTCTCATACACCTGTGTCCCAATCTTTCTCATTTGTATGCCTGCTTGATTGAAAGGAAAAGAAAGAGAAGTTTCATATTTAATTAAGTCAAAACAGCATTACATCTTCAGGTTTAAAGTGCTTTATATTTCTTTAATTCAGACTGATAAATAAATTTTTATAAACATTTAATTAGCTTTATTGAATATTTCAAATGCATTTATTTATTTGTTTGTTTGTTTGTATCAAGTATACAGAACATTGATTAGACACTTATATAGTTTATAAAATGGCCCCCCTAAATATTTCTTCTCTTCTCTGGTTTTCCACCTTGCCAATATATTAATGCTAACTGAATGCCCTATGCTGTGCTCCCCTTCCCTGTGACTCAAATGCATTTTTTTAACTGTGAGATAAGCATCTTATTCCATGCCATTCATCAACACAACTTAAATGGAATAGTTTAGCAATTCCTTTATGAGTAATGCACTTTAAAATACTGTTAATTCAAGGTTATAATTCTCAGATTTACCAGTGACCTAATATTTCCTTTCTTTTTGTTGGTAATTTTCATAATGTCGTTCCACTTACAATCTTAACAATAGGATATCATTTAATGTAGGAGACATTACAAGTGTTATCAATTCAATTTAAGACATAATGCCTTGAACCTTAGGGAAGTTGCTTTACTTAATCAGAATGAACTGACTCCTTTCAAATATCGCATGCTATCAAATTTTGTCAAATATGTAACTCAGAACTTAGTTTTCAAGCATGAAATAAAATTACTCTTCTATATATAACAATCCTTAGATGTACATATATTTTTATTTATTGTGCCTTTATAAGATAATTTTTCTCTAACATCTAGGGAATTTTAAGTTAGACCAATATATAGGTTTTTTTCATAGTCCACAATAAAATGCTAAATACATTTTTTTCATTTTTTAAAAATTTTATATGGTCATTTTGTTGTCTAATTTTATTTTCCTAAATATTTTTTCTATCTAATTTTAGACTTACTAGAAAAGTTAACTCTGAAAGAAAGAAAATAGTTATAATTATTATTTAGTTGCTATTTTAGGTTTAATAATTTTTTTTCATAACTTGCGTTATATGATGTGTTTATTAGCTGTGTATTAGTAACAATATTTAAGCTAAAGATTTTTAACACATAAAACAATCTGATCACTAGAATTAAAAAAATAATTCAAATATTCAAATTTTAACTGAAGTATTTTTTGCATTAGTATTTGGAGAAGGTTGAATAGATATTATAATTTCAAGAGAAAAGAAATGAGAATATTTATAGCTGTTAGATAAAGGATTGTGGTCCTTAGATATAATTGACACATTTAAAATAATATTGTACAAAATTTTGTGCCAATATTAACAATAAATTTATGATAAATATTTGCAAATGTTTAAACTTAATGATGAAAACTTCAGTTGTACACTTAAGAATCTACCACCTATTATCAATCTGTGGAACTTAGATATCTTGGAACACAGATATCAATAGCTAATTATTTTATTATTCCCCAAAGAATGTGGTCTGAGAAAATTAAAAAATAAAATAAAATACACCCAAATTGGCTAATATGAATACTGGCTACATAGAGAAGTGATTAAAAATACTTAACACATAGTTACCTAAAACCTGAAAAAGTTGATTGACTACTTTTCTTTGTCACAGAATGGGAGATCAATAAATATGTACTGAAAAGAATGAAATAGAAAAGAATATGCTATAAGGGCTCCCATGAGACCCTATCTCTCTGATTCAATGTTAGAGTATTGTCAATTGAGCAGGCTGTTTAATTTAGAGCCATAGAAAGAATGGGCTCTTTTTTTTTTTTTTTGGATAATGTAAATAAAATTTGTATTAATTTATTGGGTTATTTTAATTACTGCTTATTTATACAAATAGTCTTATAATTCTCCAAAATCAAGCTCCTGTATTCTTTCTTTTTGATCAGCCTGAACCTTGAACCAATCTCTTCTACAAGACTTTCCTAAATTATCCTGAATTGTGTCACTGTTCTGGACTCTACATGAATTATAAAGGTATAATTATGTGTCTTAGTATACTTAAAAATAGTCTGTTAGGTTATTAGCAATAGAATATGTTAAGTCAATATAACCAGAAAATTTAAATAAAATCAACAACATATTAGGAGTAAAATAAAAGAAAATGAGGCAGAAGCTGTAGAATGTTTACATTCTTATAACTAGAGTAAATTAAGTTAAAATTTGATCTGATGTTTGACCAGATAGAGCAGAGTCTGGCTAAATCTAAATTACATAGCCAGCACTCTCAGTTGCTCTGGTTAATAATTCTCACAGATGTGAGAATGTATTGAAAATATTCCTACATAAATAAAGAAAACAGGCCCTGTGGATAGAATTCTAGGGATTTTTTTGCTTTAAAGTTGAGGAAGAAATTTTTTGGTTTTGAAGAGTTTGAGTACAAAATAAAGAATGAGACTATATGATGTTGCATACACTTTATACCTCATTTACAAGTTTCTAGCTATTCAGGCTTCCTTGCACCAATCTCTGACCTCTATACTTTTGGGTCTATATGTCTCCGTGCTCTTACTCAAAGATTTTCATGATTTTTTTTTACACTTATTAACCCAAATGTCTGAACTTCCTTTGAAAAGTCCTTTCTGATGATATCATCTAAGTAGATACGCAGTCATTTTCCAATCCTTTGCCTTGCTTATTTTTTTTCATAGATCTCATTGCTATTTTTATCAATATATCTAGTTAGCTATCTATCATCTATCATCTATCAATTATCTATCATCTATCTATCTATCTTTCATCTATCATCATCTATCATTTATCTATGTCTATCCCACTAGGATTTACACTCCATGAGGACAGAAGTTTTGGCTAGTATATTCACTCCTATAATTTAAACTGTTCCAATCCCTAGAACTATTCCTGCACATAGTGTTTTCTTAATAATTATTTGTTGAATAAATTAATGAGTATGGTAGAAAAGACAAATAACTTTTATAAGTGATAACTACTAAGTCCAGTTTATAGTAGGTATTCAATAATTATTTGTTAAATTCTCTGAAAAATGACCTTGCAACATTGACCTGATAACTACAATCCCACCTCCAGTTTCCCAAATCAGGAAAGAATTTCAACAGTATCATGAAAAGAATTTTCTGTTGACTCGAAGCTTTCATCAAAAAGAGGAACAAGAAATTATATACAGATAGTTAAGGACATTTTAGAGGTAAATGGATTAGGGTAAAATAGGTTGAAGTAAAGATAATTTTGGCTTTTAAAACAAATGTCATACTTTTGAATTTAAGCACATAGATTCAACATAGAATGTGTTTGAGGATAATGATAAACTATCCTGACATATCTACAGAAATATCTTAAATTTAATGTTAATTATTGATAATCTAGTAAAAGTTTTTAAACTCATTTTTTAAATAAAAAGAATTTTAAATAAATAAGATAAAGAAAAAACAAAATATAGTTTTTATTTTAACAATAAAATGCATTGTTTTTACATGGCCTATTTAGTATTTATTCTTCATTGGCATACATACCTGTCACAATAGTAGGTAACATTAATCATGTTTTAGAATACTTGCTTTGAAACTTCATTTCATTACAACTGTAAAACTCACATAGATATTTAAACAAAATGATTTACACTGTTGGGAAGAAAAGAATTTTCTAAAATTAGGCCTAAATGAAATAGTAGGAATAATGTAGTATAAAATGTATGTTCATTTGTTATTTTCTTTGTGGGATTTTTTTGCATTATGAATTTGGCATCAAATTACCTGGTATAATTGACACCAAAACTTTTCATATTTGCTTCCTCTAACTCACATTCACTATAAGAAAAAATTCAATAATTTGTTAACATTAAATTCAGCTCATCAAATTTTCTAGTAAGGAAATACTTTTAAATGTATTGTTTAAGTCTACTGACTTGCAGCTGTACTAGATGGAAATATACAAGCCAAGCTCATAAAATGGATTGACTATTTAGTTCTGGTATATTACTAAGTTATATTATAAGCTAGGGATTTTTGTTAATTCCAATATGAATCAGTCATGCCTCCACCTTCAAGATGATTATTATTTTTTCTCCTTTTCAGCAACTACTCCCATAACATGAAAATGTTACTATATTGTTACTATTGTTACTATATTGTTACTATTACTATATTCTAAATGTTAATATATTGACAATTATAGTAATCGTCACTATAATCTTTTTTACACAAGAAAAAAAATAAGCTACAATGCAATTTTGGTTTCTCCTTTCACATCAAATACCTCTACACACACACATATACATACACACACACTAACTCATAGTAATGAAATTATGCTCATATTATCTCCTAAGAAATCTCCAAATTGTTTTATTTCTTTTCAGTTACTACTTTAGTTAGCATACACCTGGTTAAAAAATAAAATAAAATAAAATAAAATAAAAAAGACAAAAATTAAAAACAACATGAAAAAAATACATGTTATAGCGGAGAACAATAAAAAAAAATCAGTTGATTTCTCCTAGGAAAATAAATAAGGCCATGACACAAAACATATTTTTAAAGTTCTGAAATAAATTATAAAATAGCAAACTAAAATTCTATGTCCAGTGGAAATATGCTTAAAATATGAAATAAAGACATGTTTGGATGAAATCTAAGAGAAACCGTTGCCAGAAAAATCAAATTACAAGAAAAACTAAAGGAAGCACTTCAAATTAATGAAACTTGATATAAAAAAAACGAAGACTGAATCTAGAGAAAGGAAGGAAAAACACCAGAAAGAGTAAAGAAGTGGGTAAATATGTGTTTTAAAACTCACGTTTAATTTCACTACAATAATGTTGCTGCTTTTCAGCTACAATAAGAATAATATATATTGCGAGGTCTATAATATATGTAAAATGTGTGCCAACAAGAGCACACATGCAAAGGCAGAGTAAAGTAGAAATAAGAAAATGAAAAACTATTCCAACATTAAAGATATTAAAATGAATATGAGATATTATAAGTAACTATGATAAATGTTCAGAGTAATTTTATAACACTGACAAATATTTGATAAGAATGAATTACAAAAACTAACTTGAAAAACTGAAAATAATTGTATATATTTAAAAGCATGTTTTTTTCTCAAAAATGTTTTTATGAAAAAAATCCCATAGCCAGTCGATTTCACAAATAAAGACTATCAAACATTTTTAAAAATAAATATGTTAGTCAGCTGATCTTGACAAAGGCGCAAAAGCAATTTAATGGAGAAGAGATATTCTTTCAACAAATCAATTATCTCAAGAAAGTATATTAGCTTGTTTCTGTTATTTCATGTTATTTTCAATTTCACTTTACTTCTAGGCATTCCACAGGTCAGTACTGATAGAGAGCTCTTCCTTTCATATTAAAATATATAGAGTTAATATATGGAACAGATTTTGTATGACAGTCACATAAAATATAATTTCAAACTATTTAATAAAGTATTCTACATTCTTCAAAATAAGTATAGTTTGTTCATTTCATAAAATTTAGCTATGGATATGGAGAAGGACTGGAAAAAAAACATACTCTAAACTGAAACTATTTTTCTTGTTGGAGTGATAGGAATATAGCTAGTTTTTCTTGTTTTATAAATTTATTTCATATTGTTTCAAAGTTGTTTGTGAAAATATTTTCACAAAAGCAACTTCTCAAACTTTTAGAATTTATTTAAGATCAAGATGATGGGAAAAACATGGTTTATTATACATTGGCTTAAAATTATTTCACCATCACTGTGTAGAGAAGGTCATACCTCATGTTTAATAGGATAGAAAGTGTATAGAACAACAGTTAAAACAATGTGATAGCACAAGCAAAACACTTTCTGAGAGAATAATGATAAATTTTCAATACAAGCAAACAACACGCAAAGGTTACAAGAGATTTTCTATGTGATGAAAAGTAATTTGTGACATAAAAGCCAAAAAGGAGAGTGAAAATTGGAGATTTTGCTCTATATATCATATGCTGAACAGTAAAGAGACATATATATAGCAGGGAAATAGATGATTCAGAACATGCAACTTCTACAAGCATAGGTAGGTAAGTTTATCAAAAATATTTAGGGAAGAATTATAGATATATGAAATTTATCAACTATTGTTAACTCAGTAAATAAAGAGCCAAAGATATTATTGATGCCGACAAGCCTTATTATTTAATACTGTGCATAAAATGTATACTATAGTGATAAAATGAGTCCTTGTGAGTTTATGCAAGTAAAATTTTAAATTTAACTTGGAGAACAAACTAATGGTTGTCCTTTTCCTTTTACTCTGAGAAAAATGTACATATTTAGTCTCATAAATCAATGAAACATCATATTCTCAAGAAAAATTATATGACTTGCTAATGCTTCAATGACCAGTGAAACAAAAGGTGTTAGGGAAGTAGAAGTGCTATAATTTTCTAAATAAATGAGATTTTATGACTATATTAAGTTATTAAGTTTTGATGAACTCTTAATTTGAATTTTGAAACAAATTATTAACCACGGGCAGATAAGATGCATGGAAGTATAAGAGATACTGGTTTATAATTTAGAGACCAGATTGTAACATTAATTAGTTTTGTTTTGCCAGTAATTATCTTTGTGATCTAAGGAAAATTATAGAACTTCTTTGGGTTATGGCTTTCTCATCAATAAAATATGAGAGTTGAAATAAAATTTTACAGAAGAAAGTATACTAGCCTAGAGTAAGGAAAGATAGACCATTTTTCCTGTTTATTAGCTATGTAGTCCTCGTTAAATTATTATTATCTCTGTATGTTTTTTTTTTTTAATTAGAAAACAATTTGATGAGGACTGAGGTCATTTAGAAAATATTTCTAAATTCTAAGACTCTAATATGAAGTCAGGAAATGAAGATGTAAAATTGGTCAAGGCCATCTAGGAAAACAGAGATAAATGTAGAAACAGGAAAACAAAACATATAAAACAATTTTTGTCTTAACTTTCAGATATATTAAGATGTTCAAAGTTAAACAACTATTTATTCAATCATTTCTTGTTTCAGTCATGCTTTATGAATACATTTTTAGGTTTATTCACTTCACATGCATTTTACAAATCACTAGGTGCACACACTGAGATTTGCACCCCCGGAGAAGCAAAACTATGAGTCATCTTCCTGTTTTGGAAGACATGCCAATATAGTAAGAAAGCTAGATATAAATGAGTATTATAATACAGATGTGCAAATAATGTTTTAATACACAAAGAGGTAGTGATTTAATGGGGACTTTAGAATTGACTAAATGTTCACAAAGAAGGAATTTGAGCTGGATATTGAAGGGTGATTTCTATAGTTTCAATGTTTGTGTCTCAGTCTCCTTCCAAATTCATATGTTAAAAACCTAATGCCTGGTGTGAATCAGTCATGAAGAGCGAGCTCTCATGAATAGAATCAGTGCCCTTTATAAAAGAGATCCCAGAGAGACCCTGGGCCCTTTAACCATTTGAGGACACAGCAAGAAGCTGGTAGCCTGCAACCTGGAAGAGAGCCTTAACCAAAACCTGGCCATGTTGGCACCCTGAATTTGGACTTGCAGGCCTCAGAACTGTGAAAAATAAAGTTCTAGTGTTCATAGGACATTTAGTTTGTGGTATTTTGTTCTAGCAGCTTGAATAGACTTAAACAGTGATGTTCCATGAAATATTGTTGCATAATAAGTAACCTCAAAACTTAGTGCCTTAAAATAACAATTAACAATTATCAACAACAAAATAGTAATCAACGGTTAAGATATCATATCTGCAATTTGGTAAGTACTCATCAGGGAAGGCTCATCTCAGCTGTATGTGGCCTGAGTTGGGGTGGCTTGACTAGGAACTGGAAGAATCACCGTGAAGACAATTCCCTCACGTATTTTGCAAGCTGTTCTTGTACCTTCAGCATAGTGGCCAGAATCCAAGAGTGAGCTTCCAAAAACAGCCAGGTGGATGGTGTTGCCTTTTATACTATGACCTTGCAAGTTACATAAAAAGTGAAGGCACAGGCCTGACCTGATGCAAGGAGAATACAACAGACCCAGCTTTCTCTAGGAAGAGTATATCATCTCATTGCAAAAATGGCCTGTGGAATGAGAGATTCATTGTGGTAATCCTGGAACATAAGATCTTCAACAGCGGAGTAGCTGGGGGTTTTTTGTTATTGTTTTGTTTCGTTTTGTTTTTCAGATAATGAAGATATGTAAGAAATTTTAAACAAATAGATCAGCCTGGACAAAAGTGCAGAATAGAGGAGTATTTGGAAAACTGGATTTACCAACAGATATTTTCAATCATTCTTCATACATAGTTTCAGTATTGTTTCTAATAACACTTTATATAACAAATGTAAATATAAAGGAAAATGGGCAAATAACATAAAATACATTTTTATTTTGTGATAAGCTCACCTTCTTTAGCAGTCAATATATACTTAATAAAATATAGTTTATTTTACAATGTAACTTTATTAAAGGAAACATGTTATTTTGATAAAAATTCCAAAGGAAAAATTTTAAAAAATTAAACAACTATTTTAGTAAAGAGATATGTGGTAATTTTATTCCAGCAGAGATTTACTATAGAACAAGACACAAAATAATTAACAAAATGGAACATATGAAAATTTGAAGACATATAATTGGACTTAGAAGGGAAACAGGAGTGATATTGGCCTTCTTCAGTTCATATAAAAAGAGCACATGACTCTAGAATACATGGTACTATTTGTAGCTGCTCAGTCTCCAGATAATCAATATGTATAAGAGATGTTTTGATCTTATTGTTGACTATTTTTACCAATTTAGCTTTGAGAAGCATATAGATAAAAATGTCAGCAGTCAGCCAATTTTTAACAAATTTACATTTTATTTGGTTATTTAAGACATGGTAAAATGTTGGAAAGAAATAAAATGTTAAATTAGTTTTTGGCTTATTTTCTTTTGGCATTTATTTTTACCTCCTCTATTAAGTTCTCTGTTTTCTTATTTTTAATTTTAAAATGATTTGAAATGTGAATGATTGAACTCTATTCGCTTAAGTTTTATTCTTATTTGGCAGACCTGTCAAAGGAAGAAGGTTTTATTTTTGTTTTTTTTATTTTTTTATTTTTTTATTTTTTGCATATGTTATGAATTTTAACAGCATTTCCACTAACACACACACATATACACACACTCATGCAGATTACACACACACTTTTTTCAATGGCAGAGCTTTGGTTTGGGTTCTCTGAAAAACGGATATCAAGATAGAATTGTATTACAAGAGATTTCTGCAGGAAACTTCTGTGAAGATTAAAAAGTGGAAAGAAGGAGTAAGTAAAGATAGCTTTCAGACTCTAATGCAGATTTGACATCTGTAACAGAAGAGTATGAAAAAATGAGATTGTGTAGGAAGAGTCTAAGACTTCAGCACAATTCTGAAAAATTTGGCTAGACTAATATGGAGACCAGAGCCAAAGTTATCTATTATTCAAGTCTCATGGACCATCAAAATGAGTGGATGCTAACACTGTGGCCGTGCTAAATTACTGTCTGGGAAAAGTCTAGGCAATATTCAAACTTAGAGTGAGTGACATGGTAGATCTAGAGGGGCAGCAGCTGGAGTTGCCGGTCATCTATGCTTCGCAGCAGGAAATCAGAGCTGTGCATGTTATTGATACTGCAAGAAAACATAATAAATAAGTAAATGATAAAAGTGACACTAGAAAGTCCATTCAAAATAACATAATGACTCTGTTGGTTTCCCATCTCAAATTTAGAGTCAGTTGTTTTCTTGAACTGTGTTCTTGTATAGGCAGTGAAATACCTGAAAATAAGGAATCGTATATGAAAAAGAACAAAGAAACAATATTTTAATGGAGCTATTCACAATAATCGAGTTCCAGAAATATTAGCAAACTCCAAACAAAGTCTGGCAGCTAATATGTATAAGGATAATGGTCACTGTTAGGAGTGAGATGGAGATTTAGCGTCATGAGTTGGAAGAGAGATAGTTAGAGACATCAGATGCCTGGCTACATCAGTAGTTAGGAAACTGGTACCCTGCAAGACTGATAGTAAAGTATAGAGCTGGGAACTGAGATAGCCCAGCTGGCCTGAGAAGAACCAAAACAAAAACAAAAACAAAAACAAAAACACAGGATTTTCCAGAATTCCATGGACTCTGCGAGATACAAAAGTCTTGAATTTCAAAGTGACAACCACATTTCCACTGAGAGTAGCTTAGGGAGATTGCATTCTGGTTCTAATTGCTGGAACACTATAGTTTTACTAACTTTGTGGCATAGGAAGTTGTAGATTTAGGGTAATTTAAAAAATATATTTCTTTATACAAAGGATTTTGAAATTTTACCAACGTACATGTACATGGGTTCTGTGTCCTTAGTGTTATCTCTCTTACTTCGATCTTCCTGCCTCCCACTCATAAAGACTCTGATGATTATATTGGACCACAAGGATAAATGAGATAATCTCACCAGTATATGATCCTTAAATTAATTCACACCTGCAAAATTCCTTCTACCATTAAGGTAACATCGTCATGAGTTATGGAGATTAGGACATGGACATTTAGGAAGAGAGCTATTATTCTCTGTTCACAATTCCTAAGTAGCATAAGTGCATACTAGTACAAAGTTCAAAAATATATATACAAATAAAAAAAAATCTAGCAGTCAACAAAGAAAAACAGCCTATTGCTTATACACAGTAAGAACTTATAATAAAGCAGGAAAAATATGACCCATTGTAGACACATGTAGAAAAAGTAATCAAATAAAATAGATCTAGGGATAACTGATGTATTAGGATTATTAGAAAAAGACTCTAAAGAGGTTATTACAACTCTATTCAACATGTTCAAGAAGTTAAGTGAAACTTTGAACGTGTTTAATGAAGAGAAGTTATAGAAAGAACCAAATTGAAATTCTAGAGATAAAATCTTTAATGTCTGAGAAGAAAAATACACTGAATGAGATTAATTGCACATTAGACTTTTTGAAGAAGATTAGTGATGTTGAAGACATTATAAATTATCAAACGCAAAACAAAAGAAAAAGGTTGAAAAAAAATGAGCATCACTGACTCGCTGAAACAAGATAAAAACATTATTTAGAAAAAGGAAGGATAAGTGAGCGAGGAATGATGAACTTCTAATATTTAGACGACTATCAAGTCACCATTGCCAGGCATGAGACAGCAACTGCACTGACATCAGTCACTGAAGATGAATGTAACCAATGGAGGGAATTGTTTTTTAAATTTGATCACAGTTTATAGAGTTAAAAAAAAAAAAAGTAAGCAATAGAATTTAGGAATGACAGACCCAGCTCCTGAGGAGTTGGCTCATTAGATAAATAAGGAAATGTAAAATAATGAGACACAAGCTAAACATACAATCCCTTGCTTATTGTTATTTTTAATAGCTAAAAAGCAAAGAATTAAAGAGCAGTGTGAGGATAAATCCTGGCACTGTGCTGAACTCAAATTTCCATGAGTCCACACTAAGTCTCCTAGGCTCAGGGCTTCCACTTAAGGGGAAAATTAAACTGGAATAATACATAGTACCACTATGACCTCTGGTCACCAAGAAAGTATTCCAAGTGGTAGAGCTAGGAAAAACCAAGAAACCCCTGAAACCAGGGGATATAGTGTAAAGGAGTTTTCTTATTTTGTGAATCAAGGTAATCAGCTTCCTAAAGAACTTCACTAAAGTGAATCTTGAGAGTAAATAACTTGGAATCAGGCCTCTTGGTTTTAAATGCTGCAGAATAGAGGTCCATGTTTGAGTTGATGCAGAACCCACGGACTACTATTGAACTATCACAGATATCTATTCCTGATTCAAACACATGGCAGGTTGTTCCACAGGGGACAGTGGCCTGGTAGACTGGATAAATGCTTATAAATGGTATCTCATTGTGGTTTTGATTTGCATTTCCTTAATAGCTATTGAAGTTGAGCATCTTTTCATATATCTGTTGGCCATTTGTGTGTCTTCTTGGGAGAAGTGTCTCTTCAGGTCTTCTGCCCATTTTTAATTTAACTTTTTATTAGTACCTACTCCTCCTCCACTCCCTCTACTTCTCCCACCTCAGAGTCCATAAAACTGGCAGAGACTTTGGTTCAAGCCTCCCTCAACAGTACAGTGAAATAACCTCCATATCTGTGCTGATCCAGCTGACCCTTAAATGGCATGCCATTCCATGGGAGAAAATGAAACCAGGAGGAGTTTGTGCTTTTGGGGGCTCTAAACTCTTACTTATACAATTACAGTAAATGACTAAAGGTTTAACTCTCACTTTTGTCTTGTTGCTTTAATTGTCTACTGTGACAGACATCTGACAGCAAAATTTTCTCTCCCAGCGCAGCAGAGCTCTTGAGCACATACCACCTATAATACTATTAGCCCTTGATATGGTTTCAACAATGCAAAATTATAACAAGCTAAAAGAGACTGGTAATTAAGGATCTTATAAATGCTTTTCTTTTCTTAATACCAAGCTAGGAAAAGAATTAAAGAGTTTGCTTTCATATGAAAAATTTCAATTCATATTTATTGTATTGCCACAGGTTTCTTTGAATTGATTAAATCACTATTAAAATTTAATTAGAATGGATTTAGACTTGATGCAGGTCATAATCATAATAATATACCACAATGATGACATTATGATAATATCAGAAACTGAAGAAGAGCAAGTTAGGATGACAAACAAAGTGGTGAGACATATGACTAATAGAAGTTAGTTAATAAATCTAACAAAAGACCAAGGGCTTGGCCAAATGGTGAAATTTTTAAAAATGACTTAAACAGAAACCAATCATGATTTTTTATGGGCAACTAAAAATAGATCACTATCATTGCCAGCACCTAAGACTAAGCATGAGTATGGAGCCTGATCATGGTGTTTGTATTTTGAAGGATTTATATTCCACAACTGAGACTATTGCTAGCTCCTATTCATAAGACTACCCCCCAAAAAGGTATATTTGAATGGGGCTTGAACAACAACAACCTATCTCTAAGTTAGAAAACATGGTGACTCAATTAATGCTTTTCAGTCTGTATGGTCTCACTCAAATATAATTTTAGAAGTATCTTCAATTAGCACTTACATGGACTGAAACTTATGTCAAAAGCTCAAAATAACCTCTGGAAATTGGATCGAAAAATGTGGCATGTAGTACACACTGTTTGAGAAATAATCATTGGATTATCATTGTGTATTATTTGAAACTGTCCCTATGATGGTCATAAAAAATATTGAAATTTGAAATACACATAATGTCTTTAATGATGAAGAAACACTCTAATAAAGAAGGCTGTGCTCAGAAGAGCTCCACAATAAAAATGGAAATGATTCATACAGAAAAATGCTGCTGGAGGATTGCAGGGAGGTACTCATTAAATCAAAGAGCCAGTAGCCTATTTTCCTCTAGGACTGACTTTGGAACCACCTGAAGAGCTCATGGATCCTATTGCAGAATGATTAGTATCCTACAGACTGCTTTCCATTTACCAACAACATTTTTGGGTTTACAAATAAAAATCCCAAGGTGAATGAAAAGCATGCTTTTTGAAGTTCATGGCACTATGACCAACTGGTGAAAAAACTCTGATTGAAGAAAGTAAGGAAAACCAGCCCAGTGGGCTGATTTGAATGCTGTTTTTTCTGCAGTAAAGGAAGAACTGAGCAACTCTAAGAGTCCCAAAGTCTGGGTGTATTGAAAACTATTGGTATTTTAATAAATGCTATTCAACAAAGGATGGTGGAAAAACTTGATACCCATATTTGAAAAATAATATTTACCTTCACTTTACAACAATCACAAAATTAACCCAAATAAATTATAGGTATAAATGTAAGAGCTAAAACTGTAAAACTCATAGAATATAGGATAATATATAATCTCTTGAAATCATCATAACAAAACATTGTTTATAGGAAGCAAAAATTATAAAACATGAAAGCAAAATTGATAAATTGTATTGACAAAATTTAAAAACTTTTTTTTCTTCAAAATACTTATTGAGAAAATGAAAATATAGGCCACAGAATGGAAAAAAAAATATTTGCAAATAATATATCTAATAGAAATTGTATACAGTACAAAAAAGACTATTAAAATTTGATAATAATACAAAAAATTTTAATAATAGGCAATAGTTTAAACAGATGCTTCATTAGAGAATATATGTATATAAATGGCCAAAACACATTTAAAAAATGCTTAATACTAGCTATCAAATAAATGAAAAATTTAAATGACAAATACCAACAGATAATCATTGAAACAAATAAAATTAAAAAGGCTTGTAAAATTAAGCACTGGACAAGATATAGAAAAACAAACTCTCAGACACTACTGGTGAATGTGTAAAATGATAAAACTATATTGGAAAAAAATTTGACATATTTTTATAAAATTAAAAGTTCACCTAAAATAAAACACAAATTTTCTACTCCTGAGTGTTTAACCAAAATAAGTGAAGTCATATATTCAAAAAGAAAATGTGTACATGAATATTTAAATATCTTTTTTATAATAGCAAAACCCGAAGACAATTTACTTATCCAAGAATAATGAAAAGATTTTTAAATATGAGGTATATTCATATAATAAATTATTTTAAATATATATATTTTAAAAAAAGCAATAACACAAAAACAGCTATTGATCCATGCGACAACATAAATTGATCTCAAAATTTTATTATGGGGAGTAATAGATGCCAGAAATAAAAGTCTATATAACATATGATTCTATTTTTATAAAATTCAAGAAAATGCAAACATATAATAATAAAAAGCAGATCAGTAGCTGCCTGGAGCCAACAGAGAGAGAATGGACTCTTAAGAGGTCCGAAGGAACTGTGGAAAGTAATGGAAACATTCTGTATCTTGATTTTTTTTGCCTTAGACAATAAAAGTTCTAATGATCATTTTGATTGCTAAGAACAGTTTCATTTTAATAATTAAAAATATTCAGTGCAACATCTTAGCAACATAATTCCTGCACTGATGCAACGTAAAGCTTTCTTTGTGTCCTGCTGTGGCCTGCTTTAGGCTGGAAAACAAGCAGTGGTAGATATGGATGCGCAAAGTTTCTTTATTTTCCTGGCAGATACACCCTTCTACTTTACTGTAACATCAGAGTCTCTTTCTGGTTCCTCTGGGGTAAGAAGAAGAGAAGATAAAAGGTAGAAAAAAACTTAATTGCTATGCAGCCCAGCAATTTGTATGTAGTCTAGCAGGGTTGTCTCATGGATGAGCTAAATTCTCAATGATATTTTTTTTCCCTTTAGTGTGATTGCACAGGCCCTTCTGAGCCACCCCTTCTGGGTCCCCTAGAGGTAGCTTTTTTAATTTGGATAATGCTGCCCTTGAGCTGGCTTCTTTAAACATTCCCCTCAGCTTTTGCATGTGATGGTTAATCGGTTGTCACTTCCTGGTGGGAAGCCCTTCTAGACCTGTAGCATTTCTCAAAAGAAAATGAATTCAAGAAAGCTGCGTTCTCATCCTATTTTTGGTGGAAATATAGTACTAAAAGTGCAAGGGCTGGCAGCCAAACCATAGCCTTTCACTTTTCATCATTTTAGGTCCTTTCTAAATACTAGCCCCTAAGTCCCCTTAAAGTATCAGGACTGATACTGGGACAGATATAATGCTTTCCAAGAGGTACCTTAGATTAATATTCTCTCACTTGGTTTTATTTGAAGAGCTATATCTCCATCATGGAAATTAGAGATGTTAAGGCATAGAATCTTACAAACCATTTCAAAACAAAAAACAGAAAAACAAAAAACAAAAAACTTCTTTCTTCACCTCTTTAAACTACACTATTCAAAATGTAGATTTCAGCCACTGTTGCACTTTGTGTAGTAATACATATTTTGAATATGGAAGCACTTGAATGTACTATTTTATGCAGGCCATTGGAAAATCAGCAATAATTAATACAGTAGTTCCCCTTATCTATGGGGGATACATTTCAAGACCCCAGTGGATGTCTGAAACTGAAGATAGTACTAGACTCTACATATACTAGTTTTTTTCTATGCACACATACCTTTTCACTTAAAGGAAGTACTTTATAGCTCTCCTTTGATACACTCAAATTGCCAGTATCACTACTCTTGTGCTTTGGGGCCATCAGTAAGTAAAATAAGAGTTATTTGAATACAAGCACTGCGATACCTTGATAGTTAATCTGATAACCACTATGGCTACTAAATGACTAATGGACAGGTTGTATATAGAGAGTGGACACGCTGAACAAAAAGATAATTCATGTCTCCGAACGACCAAACCAATGGCTTGAGATTTTATCGTGCTATTCAGAGCAGCATGCAATTTAAAACTTATGAATTGTTTATTTCTGGAATTTTCCATTTAATATTGTCAAACTATGGTTGACCATGAGTAACTGAAACTATGGAAAGAGAAACCACAGATAAAAGGAAACTACTATATAGAGCCCTATTTCAATATTGTATAATAAAACGAGTACCTTGGAATAGCATTTTATAGGATATTAGGTTCCTAAATTGTCACAAGGAGTGAAAATTAATTCGAGTAAAAATTACACTGAAAAAGATGTTACATCATCCACAAAGAGTCATCCATATCAGTTACTCTTTTTTATAATCAAAATTTCTTTATAAACCTTCGATTAATTTTTCAAAATTTTTCTTTAAGGATGCAAATAAAGCTATCTTTATCCACCAATATTGACTAAGCAAATATTTTAACTTATTTTTTAGTAATTTGCAAACCCTTAAAAACATTATTTGCATATATTTTAATTAATGAGCATTGGCAGTTTCAAGCTTGATTACCTCTAATATGGGTTTATAAGCTCAAAGTGTGGAATGGTCTGCAGAATTACCATCTCCATAATTTGTTTCTCTTTCTCTCAATGCAAACTGTTACATATGAAAACTACATGATTTTTGCATCAAAGCAGTCTCATGATAACTTTATGTTTTAATGTTTCCCATGGCCCCAAAATTCCAGATTTTTACTTTGACTATAATGTGTGCTTTCATAATTAGGTTCTTGCCTACCTCATTAACTAACCATGTTCTACTCTTCACCATACATGAAATTCTCTAGTCAATATAGGTCTTGCTTTCCTTTTTTCAAACGTGACACCATAAAGGCTATGTACTCACAGTACCCTCTGGTTAGGACAACATAAATCCCCACCACCAACCTCCAGATATTTATCTGCAGCTCTTTCGAGTCATTCGAGTCCTAAACTTGTCCTTGAACTTTTTAATTGTTCATTATAATGAACATCTTATCACCTGCTATTGCATTAACTTTCTCTTAAATTATTTCCCTTTTTATTTGTACATTTTTATTGTCTCTCATACTCCTATGCACTTGTAGGTCACATTATTTGGAGTACTCTTGCTCTCTTCCTTTTGGATCTAAATGAGAGAGAATGTGGAGATTCAACTTAAAGTTATGTACATGTTTGGACCAAGACTGACCAACTGACACTGAAGTGGAGCAAAGTGAAAAGAGAGCATTTTAGTTCTGGTGATATGATTTGAGATCCGGATTGTACTCTAATCCTTATACTGTTAAGTTATGTGAGACATCAGATTCACTTTTATTTGCTTAAATTAATTTAAGCTGTGTTTTTTATTCCATCAACAGAAAGTAGCCTAATCAATATTATACTTACAATAAATAAAGTAAGATTGTTGTATCAATCATCTTCACTTAGCAAATGTCTTGTTACAAAAGTGATTCATATTAATAATTTTAACCAATATGTTCTGAGAGCTTACAATGCAATAGACATTATAATAACTATTTTATGTGTACATTTCACTGAATTCTGGCAAAAAATAGTGATGAAGTTGTTATTATCTACACATTACAAAAAATAATATTGTTGCTTAAAAGCTTAAGTAACTTGACAAGTTCATAAAAAGTAAACAGCTTCACTTAGACTAATATTGAGAGATAGTTGGTACAAACATGTTGTTCTTAAACATTACTACATATCTGTTTTGGAATCAAAGATATTCGATATTCTTAATTTTGTTTGTCAATTTTCAAGTCCTCTATCTGTTAATAGTTAAATATTTTAGGTAAGAAATAAATTGGATAATTTCTTTACTATGTAGTACAAATTAAGCAATGGTATGACTATGATTGTTCCACAAAATAATTTAAAATATAACTAAGCATTTTATTTATTCTTCAGTAATATTGTTGAATGTTAGAAATATGAAAATAACATTGCTAGGCACTATTGGGAACTCAAGGATGAAAAAAGCTTTGGTTCGATCTAAGAGAAATTTAAAAATCTTAATATAAATCTATGAGTCTAGGTCTGAGCATACCTTACATAACTTGTATTTTCTATTATTATTATAACATATTCATCTTATTGATAAGATTATTATGGAAGAAAATATAAAATGAAAAGTAAATAACTAAAATAGTGATATCACTTTGAGAGTTTAAAAAAGTGCTGAGGAATAATTGAAGAGATTTATAAAGATTTTATGAAGAAAACTTACGAATCTCTCAGCATTTACTTGTGTTTGCCATACGGATGGGTGTATATAAGCCTGAGAAATCTAAAGATGAGAGACTTTAATATTGACCCAAGATGATAGGTCAAAGTCATGAATATTTCAAGGTCAGAGGTACAGCCTAGGTTAGGAAAGTCGATCTGAATTTATCTTAGAACTTTCTACCAAGCACAAAAGACCCTGAACAGCCAAAGCCATCCTGAGGGAAAAAAAAATAAAATAAAATAAGGCTGGAGGCATCACTCTGCCTGACTTCAAATTATACTACAAAGTAACAATAACCAAAATGACATGGTATTAGCAGAAAAATAGACACACGGAGCAGTGGAACAGAATTGAGGGTCTAGAAGAAAACCCATGTTTATATGGGCACATATTTTTGACAAAAGAACCAAAAATATATAGTAGAGAAAGGAAAACCTATTCAATAAATGGTGCTGGGAAAACTGGAAAGCCACCCACAAAAGAATGAAACTAGACTGTTGTCTATCACCACAAACCAAAATTAACTCAGAATGGATTAAGGATCTGAATATAAGACTGAAACAATACATTGCATAGAAGAAAATATAGGAACTAAATTCATGAACCTTGGACTTAAAGAGAATTTTATGAATTTGACCTCAAAGGCAAAGGAAGTAAAAGCAAAATAAGCCAAAGAGAAAAAGTTGAAAACCACATGATATTACTTATATGTGGGATGTGAACCTAAAAGCAACAAACGAACATGACAAACGAACAGATTCATGTACATGGACAGTAGACTAGTGGCTACCAGAGGGAAAGGGGAGAGGTAATGAGGTAAAAGGGTCAAATATGATGTGACAGAAAGAAATCTAACTATGGGTGGTGAACATAAAATGCAAAATAAATATGACTTACTGTTGAATTGAACACTTGAAACTCACTAGATTTCATTAGCAAATGTCACCATAATAAATAATAATAATAAACTAAAGAACAAAATGGAGCATAATACATGAAAAATAAGTAAATGAATGACTTCATAGACTCATTTTAATAAAAATATTTAGGAATGAATGAATGGATAAATAGATAGATAATAGATAGGTAGGTAGGTAGATAGATAGATAGATAGATAGATAGATAGATAGATAGATTCAAGAATTTAGTAACACTGGGGAGGGAGTTACTGACTGCTTCTGAACAGAAAGAGAAGCACGCATCCAAGACTGCTGACCTTGATTACAAATGCTCATGAGAGGGATTAGCTTGTGTACAAATCACATATGGAGAACAGTTTCTGGAAATGACTGTTAAATTTTTATAAAATGCATGTTGCCACTTTTAAAATTATAATTTAATTAAGCAGTTGACATGCAAATATACAATAAAACATCAGAAGTAAATAAAAAAAAAATAAAATAAAATAAAGCACACACACAAAAAAAGAAAACCCTCCCACCGAAGACAAAGTGAGTTAAAAACCCAATACAGAGAGGCTGTGTAGAGTGAACTGCTGAACATCTAAAGACTAGTTGGAAGTTGGAGTGGCTAGCTGAAGGAGAAGTACTCTCTGTGGGACGAGATTCACCATTAAGTGGACCCAGCAAGGGAGAATAGAGTACACTAATCCACAAAAGAATAAGGTAGCCCAGAGAGAATATGAAATCAGCTTAGATTAACACATGTCAAATAAAACATTTCTATACCTTTTTTTCTTTATATTTCCTTTTTATTCTTTAATGGCCTGAGGATCCATTAATTACAAGATAGAGAAGAATGAGTTAAATGTCAATTAGCCCCAATGAAGCTATTCTTAATCTGAAAAAGGAAGAAAATGTTCCTCTAAATCATGTTTAGAGTATGATTATTACATAGAACTTGGGCTGGTAATTATAGACCTGATATCGTGTTTGTAATTTAAGTGATCTTAGAATTGTTACTTAAATATAAGCAAAAATGACAGTGACATATGTAAAGAATCTTTCAGTAAATATTTAGGGAAAGTAGAAGACAGAAACAAATTCTGTTTTGATAAAATTTTACAAGCTATTGGTGGAGTATAGCTTATACAAATTTCACAGACTTTCTGTTAAAGTGACAATTATTGCTCTAAGACTGGTTATAAGCTCCTCCCCAAAAGAACTTCATTTATTCTTCAACTCTGAAAACACAAAGTTTAAATGTGGAAAAACAAACTCAACAACAATGATATTTCTATATTGTTATAAATTGAATCGCTGTAACTTCTAGACTTTTGTATATAGTAGCTTCATGTCAAAGAAACGAGGCTGGTTAATGAAACTAAGAAATGCACTATAGAAATTCAGAAAAAAAAAATTATTTTGCATTATATAAAAACAACCAAATTAAGGACTCTAACTTTAGAGATTTTTTTTCTTTTACAACAATGTGTAATTTCAAAATTTACATCACTTTTAACCTCTAAGTTTTCAGTTCTTTCTTAGCACCCTATTTCACCCTCTTTAGATTCTTTTCAAATATTTTCCCCCAAATTTTCCATCCATTTCACACTCTTGTTTTCTATTTTTATTAATTTTTATTGTCACCCCAATTCTTCTGACTTCCAGTGTTTTTTTTTTTTTCAGGTGCAGTAAGTTATAGGTCTTGAGAGTTGGCTTTTATATATTACTCTATTTTACTCTTAGATTGTATTTTCATGTTGATGATGTGATAAAATGTCTAGCTTTGATGAATAATATTAAGGCTGTAGCTAATGTACTGGAAGACTAAGTTCAAAGGAAAAATGGGTTTCCTAAGCTTATTATTATTATGTGTTTTTTCCCCGTTTTGACTTAGTGTAGATCACATGTTGTTTGCTTTCAGAAAACAAAAATCATAGCTTAAAGGACTAGAATTGAGGAGGATTTGTATTAGGGGAGAGTAATCTAGAGAGAGAGAATACCATGGGAAAAGGAAGTAGATACAAAATAAACCTTGGAAGTGATGGAAGATAAAACTGAAGAAGTATTTTCTAGACCATAAAGACTTTTGTCTGACTTGCTCAATAGCTTGCATGTTACTTAACGGAAGAATTTAAAAATTATTAGTGACATAAGTAAGGAAGAAAGATCTTAGAAAGTCAACTATGTCGACTTTGCAGACAAAAAGAAAGAATAATTTGAGGCTACAGGTAAAAAAACAAGCCAAGTCACTTTCAGAATAGTCTACCCGAGAAATAATAAGAACCAACTAAGGCAGTAAAAATAAGATATATAACAAATAGTATAATGGAAGAAAGTAAAAAACAGAAATATATTACTATGTGCCTTATGTAATAGTAAGGTTGTATAATTTGAAGACAGAATATGATAAGTCACAGATATATTCTGTGTTCCCTAAACCAAATAATAAATTAAGCAGTTATAGAAAAAAAAAGCCAAATGGGAGATAAAATGTAATCACAAGATGTTAAATAATTCAAAAGAAGACATAAAAATATAATATCCGAGAAAGATGAAAAAAACAAGTGGCTACATTTAAATTAAATGTGCACATTTTTTTTTTTATTCCTGAATAATAAACTACCATAAATTCAGTATTTTAAGCCAATAGCAATTTATTATCTCACAGTGTCTTTAAGTTAGAATTCTAGCCAGGATTGACTGGGTTGTCTGTTCATGGTCTCACACTGGTGAAGTTTTATCATTGGCCAAGATTCGGTTACTTTCATAGTTGGATTATCATCGTAAACTCATATGGTTTGTGGCAGAATTCAGATCCTGGGCAGTGTAGACTGGGTGTCAGTGTCAGCTCCTAGATATCTTTGCCATATGGCTCCCTCCATCTTCAAAGCCAGCAATGGAGAATCTACCTCATGTTCAGTTATTCTCTTCAGAAATAATCCAGTTCATTTTAAGGGCACAGTGATTTGATCAAAATTATCCAGGAAAATACCTCTTAAAGTAAACTGTGCCTTAAAACATAATCTAACCATAGTATTAAAATGCCATCATATTAACAAGTACTCTCACATTTATATAAAAGATATTATTATATAAGACATGTACGACAGACACAGAAATTTTGGGGTTATCGTAGAATTCTTCCTACCACATGAATCATATCAACAGTATAGTTACATATGGTGGGAAAGAGCTTTCTTAATTTGAAACATTATGTTGAAAATTATATGGACGGAGGCGTTGTCAAAAACAGCAGCAGTTTCAGTGGCAAATAATAAAAAAAGGCTAATATCACTGCTTGTCTGGAGTCTAGATACTGGTTGGGGCAAACCATAGACCAGAACACCACAGATTTAACAAGAAAATGGAGAATGAGACATCCAAAGTGGAGAAGCTTTTTGATTTGCTATGGTCCTGCTTATTATTTTTGCAAAGTGGAGACAATTCTTTATGGATTTTCTGTATGTCTTATGTCAGCTTTTGTTTTGCACTATTGTCCAAGAATGTTTACATGGCAAACAGCATGGGAAGATAGAGAAATTTTCAGCTTCTGACACAGAAGATAAATTTTTTGCTGTTCTGGATAATAAAGACAATATTTTCCTCTAAGAAGAAATTGGTGGGTTTGCTAGTAACATCTTATGAAATGGGGGATTCCCTAAGCATGGGGAACCTCAGCTGTAATATCAACCTACCATGCACATGGCATCCATCCCTCTAAACCTGGCTCTTCCTTGTCTCCATAGGACTTAGGGGGCAATGAGAACAATGCAAATATAAAACCACATTTCTGTTACACCATTTATAATAAGTTTTTTGTCACTGACCCAGTAGTCTTTTGTAGTACCATGCTATGCACCTAGGATAGTCTGACAGGCCAAGTTGTTAGCTTGCGATTAGTGTAAAATCTTACACTCATAAGATTACTGGCTGGCACATATACACATAACATAATAACAAAAATAATTTAACTAAACTGATTAAGAAAAAGAGACAGATACAAATTAATGAATTCAGAAAAGAGGAAAGTTGCTAACAACTCTTTAAAAATGATTATAAAAGAATTCCATGACAAATCTATATGGAAGTTAAAGGCTTCAATGTAGCTGAAATAATCTTGATAAAGAATAAAATAATTGAAGAATTTCCACTTCTTAATTTCAAAATTTATTAGAAAGTCAGATTAATCAAAATAGTATGGTGTGGAGATAGACATATGATCAGTGGAACTGAATTGAGAGTCAGAAATAATCCCTTGCACTTAAGTTCAATTAACTTTTTATAAAGCTACCAAGACAAATAATGAAGAAAAGATAGTCTTTTCCACAAATTGTGCTGTGACGTTTTGTATTCACATATAAAATGATAAACTTAGACCCATGCCCCACATCATTCATACATAAATAATTCAAAATGTATCATAGATTTAAATGGAAGATCTAAAACTATAATACTGAAAGAATCTATGCATAAGAGCTACCTGATCATGAGGTAGGCAAAATTTTCTTAGATATAACACATGAACAATAAAATATAAATTGATAACTGGACTTGATCAAAATTAAAAACTTTTGTGTTTCAAAAGACACTATTATGAAAACAAAAAGACAAGTCACAGACTTTTTTCTTGTTACCTCCAGGATAGCCTCAACATAATAGCCAGAATATTCCTTTCAAATGCAATTTCAAATATGCAACTCATTCCTATCTCTTCCATGTACTCCCATATCATTCAGAATAAAAACTGAAGTCCTTACAATGACTCACAAGGCCTTTTCTGAACTCTCCCCTTAAGTCACTGACCTCTCTTACATCTCCCATCTCTGTTCATTTCACTAACTTGGTTGAGATTCCTTGTACATGCCAGATCCTTGTTTATAGCTGTGAAAGCTGCTTTGCTTTACTCCCCTTTACAGCATTTTTATGTTCTAATATACCACATAATTTATTTATTCATATTGTTTATTGTATTTCCCAAGTGGATTAAAATCTCCATGACAACGTGGACTTTTTGTCTATATTGCTTTGCTTCATTATACTTAATTCTATATAAATTCTTTAATTCTATCTTCAAGTTTAAATCTATCTTCAAATTTACTAATATCTATTCTTTTTTTTCTAATTAGTGATTTGATCCATCCACAGAGATTATATTTTGCTTATTTTACTTTTTACTTGTAAAAAGTTCCCTTTGGTTTTTCTAATTGACTTTTGTTGTTCTTTATAATTTCTATGCCTTCTTCATATTTCCAATCTTAGTTTTTATTTCAGTGAACATAACAATAGCAACTCTTATGAATCTTTTACCACGTGCCAAATGTGTTAGGTGTGTTAAGTTAATAAACTTATTTAAGTCTTACAACAAGCTCACTAGATAAGGTAATGACTGTGACTTACAGATGATAGAGGTGAAGTTCTGAGAATGTCTTCTACAGGATTACATATCTAATAAATAGGAGAGTTTGGATATAAACATATTAAATATGAGTATCTTGTATTCTGATGTCTGATAATTTTACTATATGAAGGCAAGCTGATCTGATTCCGTTCTCTGCTGTTTCTTCAAGCTTTCACTCTGGGTGTCCTGTTTTCTTCTAGGGTTTTGTATATATTTTGTTTTAATTGTAAGTAATTTTTGACACCATTAATATGAGAATAATTTAAGGCTTGGATTAAGTTGGATACATACTGAAAGAATCTGAATTGACTTCTCCATCTCAAAACTACTTTACATTAAACAGTCCTCATGAGACTTCTGAAATATACAGTGTCATTGATTCATACCAAAACCTGATCTCATGACTGGATTATAAGCGCAAACATTTAGGATACATAATTTTTTCTCAGTCAACATTGAATCTGAAAGAATCATATATTATTGATCTCCCTTATGCAGGGCAGATTTTTTTGTCTGTGCTTATAAAGAAAAAATGTCTTTAGTTTTATGCAGTGGGAGGAGGGATATTTATAGTTCTATCTATAGAACTATAGGTAGATGAGACATAGAGGGATATTTTATAGTTTCATCTATAGAACTATGGGGAGACACAGGCATAATCTCTTGTCACCCACAAAGAAAAAATTAAAAATTAGGACTGTTAGAGGTATAATAAATATTCAGAGTTCAAGAAAACTGTGTACTTACTTATCTTGTAAATTCTTCCTTTTAATATTCAGCCAAAGTAAAATACTATGTTGTTAGCCTTGCTGCATTTAAGATTTTTATATTTTATCTGACATTTCATTTGTTTTTTTTGAGAGGATTATTCAGGACATTCAGAAACAAGTTCCCATAAGATAGTAAATCTTTGTGTGTGTGTGTGTGTGTGTGTGTGTATGTGTGTGTGTCTTACGTGTTTGCTTCTTTAAAATGTTTTTCAATTCAATCAATTTGCAAAAAAAAATAAAAATACATATACGAAATATTATAGGAAATAAATTATATACAATTAAAATTATTTTCTCTAATTTTTAGGAAGAAAAATAAAATTATTTGAGACATTCTGTTGAGAATTTTTTCTGATGCTAGGCTATTTGAGATCCTATAGTGTTACAATACTGTCCTCTGGTGGACATGAATTTCTTTTCTTTCTGCTCGTAGTTGAAGATTTTTCTTGAAGATGTTGTTTTTTCGTTGAATCTATTTGAATTCTACCAATACAAAATATTGCTCCTTTTTATTCAATTGTATACCTAAAATAGTATATGTATTTGCAGACATACATAAATATTTACTTCACTGAATAAATTAATTTATATAAATGTAATAAATGAATATTGGAGGGTTTAATCTGTTCTATACTTTTCTCTTGTTCCTACTCCCTCAGTCTTACTCTTATTTCACATATTTACCATTCTAACTGTCAAAAACCTCATTCTATGAACCACTTCTGCGTACCCTATTAGAAACATACTATCAACAGAGAGCCTTGTATTAACTCACTCCATGAAGCAACGTTGATTTACCTGCATATATTTCCAAAGCTCTATGATTTAATACAAGGCTAATAATTAAACCATCATTTAATGGAGTTAATGTCAGCTGCTTCACAAGGGAGACATTCTCATTTTAATAATTATGAAACATTAGTTTAAAAAAAAATCAAGCCTCAAAGTTTGACAATTTTGGTAGAATGTGATATGACAATATATAAATTAAATACATGCATATGAAGCGGAAAGTCTTTAAAGAAAACAATGTATGAAACAAAAATAGGAGACTCAGAGCAGTGAAGACATGTTTTGTTACTTTCTAACTGAATGTCCTTGATAAATTACTTGATCTCTGAACTTCTGTTGTTTCCTTTTTTCCATTTATGAAATGTTGACAATACTAATCTTACAGAATTGTTATAAGGATTAAATTTCATAATACACACAAACAATATATTCAGTGCTTGACACAATTTCTTTCTCCTTATAAAAAATTTTGAAATTTCTCCCAAATAAAGGATATTTGAATACTATGTGGCCATAAAAAACCTTAAATTATAATTCTGAAGCCTGAGAAATGAGGATCACTCTGATGCCGTAGGAGGAAGGTAATTACCATAATCACTCTTGTAGTTTCAAACCTAGTATGATGTTCAATAAAGTCTTTGTCCATTTGGTCTGCTGTAACAAAATACCACAGACTGAGTAGCTTATAAACAACAAATTTATTTCTCATAGTTCTGGAGACTAGAAAGTTCAAGATCATGGTGCCAGCAGACTTAGTATTTGGGGATGACTTTCTGGTTCACAGATGGTTGTCTTTTCATTGTGTCCTCACATAATACAAATGTCTAAGCATATCTATATGGTCTCTTTTAATATGCCAGAATTTGAAGTAATATGCCAGAATTTGAAAAAACAATGCCTATCTAAATAAATAATGTATGCTGAAACTCTTAGTATAAAATTGTATAGAGTTTTTTGTTTGTTTCTTTTGCTATAAATTTAATACAACATGAGAAATAGTTTTAATAACTTTCCCAAATAGAATAACTGTGGACAAATTAACTGAAATTCCAGACCTTTTAAAAAATTGTTATTATTTTCAAAATCAAGATTGTGCCTTTCCCCTATTTTTTTAATAAAGATATGATAACAATTAATATAATAGTGCTTTTCAAATACTGGAAATGTTTCAGTGAAAAATTTTTTCTAAAAGAATAATAACAACACTGCTTTTAAAAGCAATTTAATTACAAATAACTCAAAATTTTTCAACCAATATTCATTACTCTGTGATGATTTGCAGCATGTCAGAATAGCAGGAGTTAAAATAAGATGTACTTCTTAGGGCCATATCTAAAAAGTTTAAATATATTTCCAAGCTCAATTTAAAATGAAAATATTACACAGACCTTACCTTTCCTTGGAGAAATATCTGTAAATAAACCCTCATCATATATTGATGAAACCTAATAATAATTAACAATGACTACTACTAGTTCAAGGCAGTGTTCTTAAGAAGTGTATTATATAAAAATACATTGATCCTCATTACAGCTCTTTAAAATGTATAGCATTTATCTCATTTTTCAATGAGGAAACTAAAGCATAGAAAGTTTAAATAAAAAAACAAGTAGATATTAACTGGTAATAAGTGAAAGAGCTAGGAAGATCTGGATACAGTGCATCTAAAACAGATTTTGTTTATGGTCCATTTGTAAAGCCAGTTTATCAGCTCTCTATCATCAAATACTATTGCACTGAGTTTTTAAATGAAGCCAAATGAACACATGAGGTATTTTAACAGGAGAGATACTTTTTATCAGACCAATTAAGTTAGGTAAACAAGTAATAAAAAGTTTAGGCATAATCTACAACGCGTAAGATTCAAGAACATAAATTATTTCTTTAACAAAGAGAATATCACACTTAATATCCTCAAAGACACTGAAATAAACTTATTTCAAATAAAACATATTTCAGTGATATATTTTTCTTGCTGTTTATGCATAGATTTCACTAAGTTTACACAGATATATGTCTTAATACTTATTCTGATTTTTTAATAAGATAAGAAATTGCATCTAGTTTAATTACTATGAAAGTTTTTGTTTTATTTGGATCCATCTATGAACGTTGTAAACATGTAACTACATTCTCATCGGGATAAAAATGCTTCTTTATGAGCAATCTAACCGTTCGCTGAGATTTGTCGACTCTATATTGTTCTTTTTAATTAAATAGTTCTATGATCATCTTTGGCTGGTAGAGAATAGCTAAATTTTATATTTTAAAATCTTTCATGACAAAGTTAATAACTTTTCAGAAATTGCACAATTTAGTCCAGTACATGAGAATATATCATATACATATCACTTAAACAATATTAATATCACCCTCAAAAATATGTACAAGCAAGTGACTTTTATATATAAACTATATAGGTACAGATGAATTTGTAAATAATAATTAATAATAATAATTTAAAGACAATCTATGGAAAATAGTCTCTTTTAATAAAAATTAGAAATGCATTGATTTGAAGAAAGTAAATAATCTTAAAGCAATATTATTTAAAATTAGAATGTAAAAATTATTTAATATTTCCTGTATATGAGAAACTGATATTTTCATGCAATGCTTAAGTTATATGCACAATAAAGCAAAAATAAGAAATCAGTTCTTCGGTTATATCATGCTTAGTGTGATTAGAAATCTCAACTGTTATTTCCTTTTCTTTCCTTTAATCACTTTTTCCTCTCCACTCTTTTCCTCAAAAATTCTGACTGTGCTTTTTTTTTCTTGTTCTCTGGTCAGGTAACAGTTTGCACAATAAAAAAATTTAATTTGGCTGTAATAGAGAGTATATTGGATGGAGAACCAACATTGAAAACCAGATGAAAATATCAGCTATAAGACTGCTGAAATAATCTTGTCGTGATCATTCTTTTTCCAGAAATAAAGAAATTAAAAATATTTGAAAGTAATTTGTTAGGGGTAAATGGTAAAATTAAGGAAAAAAAAATAGTATATTTCTGAAAGAGATCCTGATTAGCTAATTTAATGTTATTCCTCATATGAGGAAAAGAAATGAAAATATAGAAATTAAATAAGATCATCTAGAGAGTTTGTAGTGACCAAGAAAAGAAGAAATCTTTTTAAGAGAAGGAGTCCCACACAATTAAAAGCATTTATTAAGGCTCTGCTTGCATCCCAGTGGGTATATCTCATTTAAGCCAAACCCAGAGTCAATGTGAAGGAGACTAGTCCAAGGTGTGAATACTAGGAGGCATGGGTCATTTGAGGCCACCAATAAAACAATCTATTACAAAAATCAATCTACTGCAACAGTGCAAATCACTGCTGTAAACTTTATTGTTGTAAGTTATGAGGCTGTAGTTGTCATTTATAACTCCCTTCTTTCACAATCCATTCTATGTTTTCTTTATTTTCAGACAGGAACTCAGCTGGTCTCCCTTCCCTGTCAGGGAAATCTCAAATTTTGTTATTGAAGTCTCTGAATCCTCCATGTTTCTGACTATTCTTGTTTGCTGTAATTTTCTCTTAACTTATATTATGGGAAATTGAATTAGTGGAGGCCGAGAAAATCCCTTGACATTCAGACATGGTTCTTTCTAACCCTATAAATAGTAGCAACCAGACTTCCGCTTGCTAATTAGAATAAAATACTCCAGTGAGTAGAGTAAGCTCTTTTGTGCTCGTTGATTCAGTGTAACAAAAGCACAAAATGTCACAGTGCTGGTTTTAACTTCCAGTTCAGTGCAATTTTACATGTAGTCCCTGATGGAGACGATCTTCCCTTGGAAACCAAGATCTTCAAGGAGAAGATTTAAAAGTTGTGAGGGCAGGAAGCAACGGCTCTGTGGGTGGTTATTATGTGTAACAATGAGATCTCTTCTTCTTTCCATCCCTTCACTCTCAGATTCATGGACTCAGCTATGGGATAGATTGTGCCATATATGGGTTGTTGATTTAAAGTACCTACCTTCCAAGATACAACTCTGTACTTTCACAAGCTTTCTTATGAACTTATGATGTGTGGACCTGATATAGGGGTTTATCATGAGATTCTATAGCTTATGCCTGTTACCTGACTGGATAATATATTAGAAATATGTTGAATAAGTGCAAAAGTATATGTCTTACAGAAAAAAAAAATGACACAATAAAATTGTATGGCAAGAAGAATAAAAAGTGAAAATAAGTATTTGCCATGAAATTAATTGTCTAGTTAAAAAGGAAAGTGAAGGCATAGGAATGGATGCTTCATGACAGAAAAAAGTGATGAGTCAGTGTGTTCAATGTCTTAATAAAGTTAAGGAAATACTAGAATAATATTGGTATATATGAGCTGCAAGGTTAGGAGATTAACAGACTGTGAGATTTTTATAGTTGTATCATATAGACAATGATGTGACTATCAAGGAAATAACCATGGACAAGAATGACTATGATGGGTTTAAGAAAATATAATTAGAATTGACAATCCATTGTAGATGCTAAAACCACCAAAATGGCATATATATATATATATATATATATATATATATATATATATATATATATATATATAATGTATTTATGTAAATATATATTTATATATATTTCAAATCTTTTTGCAAAAGTAACTATTCTAATGTGATTTTTATGCAAATATACAAACATATATACTTATACAGAGAGAGAGAGAGAGATCATAACATTTTTTTCTATAATTCCATAAGATAAAATAATCAGGAAACAGAAAAATGCTACTTTACTTGCTGTAATAGATTTCTAATATCTTCTAGTGTCTAAAATGAAGTCTATCAACAAATATTTTAAGATAATTTTGAAGTGTGTTATTTAATTGAATCATAGGTGAGTTAATAATTAACTTTGATTTCTAGGAGGGAAAAGTTTTATTTTAAGAGTAAGACACAGGACATCAGCCTTTTTCTAAGGTAAATCTTCTGAAACTCATTTAACATAAATCAGTTTAATATACTTTCTAATATAAGGATTTCTGACACAGACATGTTACTTAAGAACACATTGAAGATTCTTGTGCTATTCCTGGTTCTGTTTATGATTACTCTTATTTATCAGATCGGGAAACAGAGAAAAATGCTTTACTTGCTGTAATAGATTTATAATATCTTCTAGTGTCTAAAATCAGATTATGAGATTAGTTTGATAATTTATCAGATTTAATTTGATAATTTAGTCTATATATTTACTAATTATGTTACTTGCTTTACTGAAATTTGGTTGGAAAATGATCAGTCAATAAATATTTTAACCCCCAAAATTTGAAAACATTTATCCATAAAGATATATGCACCCTGATGTTCATTGCAACATTATTCACAGTGGCCAAGGCATGGACACAACCAAAATGTCCTCTATAGATAACTGGATAAAGAAGATGTGTTACATTTATGCAATGAAATATTACTCATCCATAAGAAAAGCTTGGATAACAATACTTATACCAGACAAAATAGACTTTAAAACAAATGTTATAGCAAGGGACAAAGAAGGACCCAGTAATCCAGATCATCTATGAGTATTTATCCAAAGAAACCCAAAACATTACTTTGAAGGGACATGTGCTTCCATATGTTCATTGCAATTTTATTTTCAATAACCAAGATATAGAGACAACCTGGGTTTTCATCAATGGAATAATGGATAAAGAGGAGGTGATTCATATATACAATGGAATATTATTTAACCATAAAAAAGAACAAAATCTTGCCATCTGCAACAACATGAATGGATCTTGAGATTATCATGCTAAGCAAAGTAAGTTAGACAGAAACAGTTGAGAACTGTATGATTTCAAATTGAATATATAAACTGAATATAAAACTGAATATAAAACTGGATATAAAACTGAAAGCAACAAATGAATAAGACAGAGAATCATGGACACAGACAACAGTTCAATGGTTACCAGAGGGAAAAGGGGGATAGATAAGGGTAAAGGGGGTCAAATATAAGGAAACTTAATTTAGAGTGATGAACACACAATGCAATATATAGATGATGTATTATTGAAGTGTACACTTGAAACTTGTGTAATGTTATTAATCAGTGTCACCTCAATAAATTTAATAAAGTAAATATTTTTTATGTATGTATACAATCCAATAATTCATCAGCATATGAAAGGATAAAGAAAATGTAGCATATACAATGAAATATTATTCGGCCTTAAAAAATAAGGAAATCCTATCATTTGCAACAACATGGATGAACCTAGAAAATACTATGCTAAGTGAAATAAGCAGTCACAAAAGGACAAATACTGTATGATTCTACTTATATGAGGTACTTAAAATAGTAAAACTAATAGAAGCAGGGTATGGAATGGGATTGCCATAGATTAGTGGAAGGGGAAGTGGGGAGTTGTTTAATGGACATAAAGATACAGTTATAACAGATGAATAAGTTCTAAAGATATGCTGTGTAACATAGTACATACAGTTAACAATATGATATTGTGCACTATAAAATATGTTAAGAGGATAGTTCTCATGTTGTGTTCTTATCACAAAAACAAACAAACAAACAAACAAAACCCACAGAAGTACACAAGGAAATTTGGGAGATGATAAATATATTTAGTACCTTGATTGTGGTGATGATAGGGATGTATGTATATGTACAAACTCATTAACATGTATATATTAGATATGTGCAATTTTTGTAAAATAATTTTAATAAAAATAAATGCATTTATTATCATATGAACAAAATGCAAACCAAATTTTGAAGGCAAGACTATGATAATGAACTGTAACTTACCATACTAAAGCACATTGATATTTATTGCACAAAACAAAGATTTGACAAAAATAAATCCAGTCCTGAAAAAGCAGAAGTACAACTAAAAAGCAAAAAAGAATCATTGTTAATGTTTAATAATTGAGTAGCATCTAGGTTTGTGCTTCCTGAGGATTTTATTCATTTCTGGTAGCTTCCAGGTGGTATACAAGACTGAGCAGCTGTGGGAAAAAGAAGGGGAAACTGATATAATGCTTCTAATCAAACAAGGTAATTCATGCTACAGTTGGAGGATTCCAGAGCAATTATGTTGAGAGAGAGATAAAAACTGACTAAAAACTCCCCTCTCTGAGAAGGGAGTCAGAGAAAGTTCTGCTTTTAAACAACCACTAAGAGGAATTCCCTCTATTATGTTAACACTCACTGAAAAACACCTTCTCCCATGTCATGTGGAATCTATTAACTTTTTCTCACTCCTTGTTTTCTTTGATCTCTCACAGAGGCATGGACCTTATATAGCTTCCAGCCTTCTTGTACTTTATATAGTCTATAGAATAAAGAAAACATTGTCACTACAGAATGTATTTACGAAATTGTGTGTGTGAATAATTTCTCTTCCTTTAGTGTGATGCTAAGGGGGAATATAACATTTGGTTCAAATTAAATATTCAACTTAATGTTTGAAAATTACATTGTTGAAACATTTAAAATGTTTTTAATAATTCGTTCTCAATTTTTAATCCAAAAATTTCTTTTACTGATGCAACAGAAAGGAGAAATGTATATACATAGTGCAAGTGATGAGAAATCATGGATTCTGACAGACTATATCATTATTCTTTTCACCAGCATAATCTTCTATGGGTATTATGAATAACAGACAGCAGCAGCTTTTCAATATTCTGAATTTGAAAGACACTGTTATTGGGAATGATCTCAGCAAGAAACAGAGTTTACTCTAATGATTCATATAAAGATACTTTGATAAAGGGATTAGTCACTAATGGAGATAGCTCCCTAATCTAGGTTGTAAGCACCCCTTGCAAATAACTTAGATATAATAAAAATTATTTATTTTTCAGCTAATAGGCTAGAGTTTTTATAACTACTGTAATGTAAGTTTAGAATCACTTCTCAAAATCTTTTCACCAGAATCACTTGTAAAACATTAAAATAATTAATATGTGCAGGGGTCAGTCACAGACTTTTTGAATTTACCCTCCCTCCCCTACCAATGAGAATTCCCTGATGCAAGGCCAGAGTTGGAAATTCGTGTTCTAGAGAAATATATATACCTAAAATAAGGAGAAATCAGGCCTTGAATTATTCTTTCCAGAAATACAAATAAAATAAAATATTTTTAGAAGGTAAAGTTTTTTAAACATCTGAATTAGAAAATATAATTGCTTATTGTGTAATTTTTCTAAAATGTATTACATGCATCTCTCTTCTTAGTATAACATTAATATTTTATACATTTTATTTATTTAATCATTTAATATTTTTTTAATTATCAAATAGATACTAGGCACTTTGTTATACACAGGATACAAAGGTTAAAGAAATTCTTTCTGCCTTCAAGGAATTCAGTCTAATACAATGATTATTCGATGCCATTTATATAATCATAGGTTAGTCTGTGGTGTACCATAATATAGGCTAGTAAGTCTTACTCAAATACTTTAAACTATAATTGCATACCATTTGTGAATGTTTTCTTTATGAATCATAATAAGTCAGGTTCATGCAGTCTTAGAATATCATTGTCTTTTGTCCAACCACCTATATGGTACTTGAATGTGAAATCTATGCTTGTACAATTTCTGGTAATAGATAAAGAAGAACATTGCATTATAAAGAATTTGACCCTTTAAATATTGTTTCTAGTAAGAAGTCATACTGTCTTTGACATTTTAGTTCTTTTTTAAAAGTGTGTTTTCCGGTCCATATTTTCAGGCTCGAAGTGGTTAACTGATGCCATGAATTTGACTTTTAGCTTAATAGTGAATTATGTTCATATATGAGATTGAGTCACTCAAATGCAAATATAAGGAAGAAGGTACTGGTGGGCTATATATGCAAAATAGCACTAATGATCCAAAGAGTGGCTTCACCTCTGCAAAATATAAAGGACAAAATCATAGAGAGTATAAAACTCATTTCAGGAAGAAAGCAAGTTTCTAATAAAAGCTCGAAGACCAAACTACTTTGGTATATGGCATCATTAAGGTAATGCAGGTGGATGCAGAATTACGCACTTCAAATTATTTTAGTAGCAGGTTGATGGCTATCCTCTTAACCTGTGGCTTCTTAATGAGGATCTTTTCACCTTTAAAATAATCTTGAACCAATAAGCACATCTGCAGATAATAACATTTGCAAGGTAAGGTAAGAACATTCCTGGGGTCGTAGTGATTTAATTGAGGAGTTCTGCCATTAAATTCTTATTACTGTGCAGTGGGGCTTTACAAACCACTTAGAAGAAAATGAGTCATTTTAGGGTAATGAAATAGTACATTTAATGGGTCTTATCAATATTAACATAATGAATTTTGAAAATAAACATTCAATTAGGTAGAGATCTGAAAAAGAAAATTGACTTTATTAACATAGTAATATACATCATATATTTGAAGATCACTTTTATATGGAAATTCCTAAAAACTTCAGATCTTTATAAAGGTCTGGCTTAGAGACTAATAACTTTAACTGATTAGAGGAAAAAAAAAAAGTGTTTCAAATATATCTCCAAGTATAAAATTTTTGATATTATCTTTTTATCTTTTTGAATATGTGGTGGCAGAAAAATATAACTCTGCCTCAAAATCCATATCCTAATTTCTGAATCCTGAGGATACCTTACATGGTAAAAGGGACTTTGAAAATCTAATTACATTAAGAATGTTGAGATAAGGAGATTATTCTGGATTTTATGGCCTGGCGTAATGTATCCACAAGTGTCCTTATAAGAAGAAAGCAGGAGAATTAGAGAAGGAGATACGTCAAAGAAAGTAGAGGTCAATGTGATGTGAGGCCACAAGCAAAGGAAGGTAGGCAACCTCAAGAAGCTAGAGAAGGTAAGTAAACAGTTTCTCCCTAGAAGGTCTAGAAAGAATACAGCCCTGTCGACCAATTTTAGACTACTGACGTCCACAACTATAAAATAATACATATGTATTGTTTTAGGACACCGAGTTTGTATTAATTTGTTACAATAGCTATAGGATACAAAGACAGACTCAAATAAGCAGAATATATATATATAGTGTGTGTGTGTGTGTGTGTGTGTATACATATGTATATAAAGACATTAATATGTCAGTAATATATATTATGGTAAATAATATATGTATTACTATACATATGTATAAATGTGTTTAAAATTGAAGATATTACTGCAGTGAGAATATCTTATACACTTTAAGTGTGTGCAAATGATAGATTCTACTATATATTGTGTAGATTTTTATTTGCAAATTTTAATATATGTATTGATACTTTTTCCTATATGAAGGAGCAGCTTGGAAGTCTAATATTATTTCTACAGTGATGTACATATGGAATTCCACATCGAGATGTGAGACACTCATAGCCTTCTATTGATGAAGAAAAAAGAAGCTCTCTTCTGACAATGTAGGAACAGGAAGTTCCTCACGTCCAGTCATGGTTAGCTTCATAATCTTGCCTAGGGGATGTTTCAAGGAACTGGCCTGGGGAAATGATCTAAGTCCGATGAGGTTGAGCTTTCAGATAGGGACAAAAAGAGGAGCCTGATACAGAGAACATTTTGATGGTGGCCAGGTAGATGGGGGTTTGAGGGATGAGTAATAAAGGAGAAGGGATTAAGAAGTACAAATTGGTAGTTATGAAATAGTAACAGAGATAATATAGCATAAGGAATATAATCAACAACATTGTGATAACTATGCATGGTGTCAGGAGAGTATTAGATTTATCAGGGTGATCACTTCATAAGGTACAAAAATATCTAATCACTATGTTGTACACCTAAAACTAATATAATATTGGATGTCAACTGTAATTGAAAAAATAAAAAAAAAATATATTAAAATTTAAAAAATAGCCTGAACAATGATTGAAAGGTTTAAAGATTAGAAATTTAAAAGCTGTGGGATGTGAGTCTTTCTACAAGATTGTAGTCATTCCCTTTTGATACCCAACTTTGAGAAATCTGTATCTCTAAACACTTATGCATCCCCTAAACTGTATCTGCGGTTCAAATTTCCCTTCTATATTTTAGGGTAGATTTTCAAATGCATACCTGACAGTCCCCTCAAGACTTGAAAAACATGGTGAAAGTTAATCTTATTTAACTCCTAAAATGTTCTTCTATTACATCTCTTATTCTAATTGGCTTTTCTATTTACCTAATTGGACATTCTAGAGAAATCATTAGAGATTTTTTATGTCTCTCACACCTCAAAAATCTAATCAGTTACCAAATCAGATAGTTTCAGTATTGATTTATTCCTCTAAATTTGCCCTTCTATTACCTAAGTTTAGTATATCATTATTTTTTTCCTTCGTAATTCTCTTTTCTATCTATAGCTCTTTGCACCTTTCTAATATGTTCTTTCCTTATTTCCCCCAGGACTACCTAGCTATTTATTTTTGTTAAAGACTCAGCTCATAAGAAACACCTGAGCTGACCACTCCCTCTACATAGAATATAGGCAGATTTTCCTAAAAAATTATATTCCTCAATCCTTTTTTTATTGCTTTGTAGCACTAAATTAGACTAGTAATTATTCTGTTTTTTTTTTATTGGTTAATATAATTATTTTTAATTGAGATAACATTGGTTTGTAACATATTTGTTGATATGATTTCAATGTATATTTTGTGTAAGAGAATGAATAACATATAGCCTAAAATGTAGAGGCAAGATTCAAATTAACGAAAGTTGAGTAATAAACTAAAGAATTTCAATTTTATATCGAAGGCCTTATAGTGTGCTACTGAGTGATCTTAAATATTAGAATGACATGTTTAGATCTGCATTTTGAGATATTTCTTTTCTTAGAAGGGCTTGTATGAGTTGGAAACTTTATACAGAACCTTCAGGGAGATCACTTCGGAGACAATTTTTGAAATTTGTATCAAAATTTTAGATATGACAGAGTAATGGAGATGCTTAAGAAAAAAAAAAAACATAACTACCAACCTACAATTTGAATCCAGTAAGTCTCCTTCAGAAATTATTGAGAAATAAAGATATTTTATTTACAAAAAAAAAAGGAAAAGGAATTTCATCAATGGCAGATTTATACTACTAGAAACGCTAATGAAAAATACTCAAGCTGAATGAAGGGAAGTGATGAATACAGACAAATACTTGGAGCTACACAAAGAAAGAAAAAACGCCAAAAATAGTAAATATAAAGTTTTTTATGTTTAAAATTTTTTTTAAAGACAATTGACTGTTTATCAAAAATATAACAATAAATTTTCATATTATAAAATGTAAAGAGATAAAGTGGACAACAATAAAAAACAAAGGAGAAGACTATTGTTTTAAATTCTTACATTATAGATGAAGTGATATGGTATGAAATCAAGGAAGAGTGACAAATTAAGGATACATATTGTAATCTATGAAATAATCAATAAGTAGATAAACAAATATGTACAAGTCAAACATAAATTAAAAAATTAAATTCAAATAACATAAAAAAAGAAAAGTCAAATAACAGATAATATTTTATCGATTCAAATGGAAGTAGAAAAAAAGATAAAGGGAGAAAAACAGATGGGATAATAGAACACATAACAAAATGACAGACTCAAACACAACTACATCAGACACTATATTAAAGGTAAATGGAAAAACATTTTGCTTAAAATGAGAGATTCTTGAATGTAATTATATAAAATGATGGATCATAGGTTTTATTCCCCTGAAGAAAAAAAAGCAGTTTGTAAGTCTAATATTATTGCTATGATAATGCACAAACAGAATACCACAATAAAATGCTAGAAACTCATCTTTTTTAGGAAGAGGAATAAAGAAATTTTTCCTTCTGGCCTCTTCTGACAGGATAGCAGTAGGAAATCCCACAAGTCCAAGTTCCTGCTTCATCATCTTGCTAGTCTTACATAGGGGATGTTTCAACAAGTAGGACCTGCTCCAGGGCTAAGTCTGTTTTGATAGACTGGTACAGGGTGATATTAGAGATCCTGTGTCAATATAAAAACTCAGAGAGGTTAAAAGTAAGAAGATGAAAAATGATACCATGCAAACTCTAATTGTGAGAAAACTTGAGTGGCTGTTTTGACAATTAACAAAAACAGACATCAAGACAAAGAATGTCAGTAGAGAAAAAGGGAGCACATAGTAATGGTGGATGTTTTGGTTCATCAAAAATCCATTACAACCATAATTCCTGAACTTCTAATAACAGTGCCAATTCACAAGGAAGTGGTGTGTTCAAGAATTGTAGCATTTAGTTAAGAACTTTCAGTACTTAGATAGAAATCAAATTTGAAGTTTCTGATAACACAGATTCTAGTTTTGATGTTGTTTGTTATTCTAAATTATATATAAAACACTACTATGATTCCAGAACTACATGCCTTGCTGTACTGTGGCAGCCCTTATAAAAGTGTTGACCTGAAAGTGCCGTGTAGAGAGTTCTGGTAGCATTTGATGTCTCCAGAATTCTTTTCAGTAAATTATTAACTTTGAGTTGGACATGGAGTGTCTTAATATCCCATAATGCTTTATAGTACTATTGTTGCTACTGTGTAATTTATTTATTTTTCTTTTAATGAGGATCTTACTCCCTAAATATACAAACTCAAATAAAGTACTATAGGTAAAAAGAAGTTAGTAATATGATCTAGATGATGCAACAATTCTGTCTCTTTGTTCTATTTCTTTGATGAGACTTAAGCAGGAATACTGTCTTGATGCTCTAAGGTTTATATTTAATAGCTTAATTTGCCTATATAGAAACATAATTTTGCTATTTTCCCTATCTTTGTATCACTATTGCATTAATAGTGTCCAAAAAAAAGCAAGACTAATATCTTTATTGATTTATATAATTAGTACTGAAATCACATTATAGACTCTCTCAAAAGGCAGTGCACATCACGCATAAAGGACTATTTTTATTTATTGCTATTTTAAGCAATTTAGCTTTGTGACCACTTTGATATTTCCCCAAAGTATACCAGATTTAAAATGGCATAAATAATCCATTACCTATATTGGACAAGATTGAAATAGTTACAGTGGCTGTAAATGATTTTCAAAATAATTTACAGTAACAGAGGTAGTAAATTATATTACAGATCCATGTCTACAATGTTTGAGTAATGATAATTACCATTTTCTATTTTTCTTTCAGTTTTTGATAAAGAGCCATAGCATGTTTAACATATATGTGCTGATGCTATTTAAAAAAGCAATAATGTACAGCAATAACACCTTGAAGTACAGGCTTCCAAACAAATGCCAGTGCTTTATCTCATAAAGAGTATAAAGGTCTTTGGATCATTATCACAAATGCCAGTCCAGTTGGATCAACATGTAAATGAGATTGTGAATCTCTGTAGGACGTTCAGTGCACTGATGCCCATCACAGGCTTAAATATTAGAGAATTATAAATAGAAACTGATGAGCCTCATGTATTACTGGAAGCAATTTCAAGCCCTTTGCAAAAATAAGATAAAATTGCATTCAAGGAAGTTATCAGGCAGCAGAGCATAGTTAAAACTCATTGGCCTCCTCAATCACGGGAACAGAAATAGATTCTGTAATTTACTATAAGAAGGATTTTTGCCTAATTCAAATGTTTTCAGATAGTTTTAAAGTCTCTAATGAAAATAAAACTCCATTTTATGTAACACTATCCCTTCCATATATTTTCTAACCCTTCATTGTAATTTAAGTAATCAAATCACTAACTTAGGAAGTTTTTATGTAGTGAGAAGGGAATATAATAGCTAGGGAAAGTGGCTTATTTACATGTAGTTATTTCAACAGGTAAATGGGATTCCTTGTAAATTGTTTAAATTTGTGAAAATAAACCAGCAGGAAATTGGAGAGTAGTGAGTAGGTTAAGTAGAATCTTTCAAGAAAGCTATTTGAATAAATGGCTGTCTTATAAATAATCTTAATGATAACAGTATAATAGAAAAAATATGTAAAAGACAGGCATATTCACTTTATAAGTGATCAGGATTCTTACAGTTGAAATGATAAAACTCAGTTTCAGCTAATGTTAACTGAAAGGGGATTTATTTGAAATATAATAGAAATAATTGTTACAATATAATTATATAATTGATATAGTAAAGTATTTCTCCCTAATTAGCAAATTAATTTTATTTAGCACTAATCATATGTGATAACACGTTTTCTCAAGTGTTGTTTGTTTATTGGGTGTTTTAAGGTGAAATTCTAGTGTTTTATGTTATTTTATGTTACCAATTATAAATTAACCAATTTTGTACATTTCTAAGTGAATGTATAAAAGAATTTATAACTATCTTTAAACTGGTGTATTCACCTCTTTACAGGAGCTCTGCAAAATAAGAGTTTAATAAGAGTCAGAAATCTATAGTCCTTATTTTTCATAATCTAACAAAAAAAGAAAAAAATTGAAAGGAACTTGAGCTAATTGAACAGAACAGGAAAACGATCTACAAAGAGAAAAGAAAGATACATCTGGTAATTCTGCACTTAGGTGTGTCATTGATGACTGCTCTTTTTTGTTATTGTTGCACTCTTTTTTGTTATTGTTGCACTCTTTGATGGAGGAAATCACATGACATTTAATTTTCTGTTTCTCCAATGGTAGTAATAGTTTCATGCTTATGTTCCTTCTCTGGTTCTAAATCATTTATTTGAAATAGCCACCATTGTCTTTGCTTTTCCTTCTGAAGTCATTTGATTCAATGCTGATGCACAGTAATCTGCCCTGAAAGAGCATTTCTCATTCTGATCCTAGTCCTCAGATAGTCTTCTGAAAAAATATCATTGCTTTTATTAAGTAAAAATATGATTTAAATGTGGTTTATTTTATTAATTTTTGAAAATTAATGTGTTATATGTAAATGCTTTCTATATATAAGTTGCAAAAAGCCAATGGGTTTGTCTCTCTGTCAAAGGCTATAAAGGCTTTCTATCTTTTTCTCTTTTTCTCTTTTTCTCTCTCCTCACTTCCTTCTTTCCTCATTTTTTCTTTGTCACTTATTTTTTTCTTTCATTTTTTTCCTTCCTGCAAGCCTAAACAATCTCTCTTCATCTTGACTAAATAGATATACTTGATATAGTATTTTAGTATTTATTAAGTATTTCTCTGTTCTAAGCAACAACATTTCCAGTTAGGTTAACCAATACTAAATTCAATTTACAGTCTAAAGACCTCAATTTTCTTTTTGCATATGTCAAGTTTTCTTTTAAAAAGACACTTAATTGTTTGAGACAAATATCATATGGGTGAAAACTGATGTGCAAGTATAATTTATTTCAAATATAGGAAAATAACATGTAAAGTTATTACTACATAACAGGATTTCTTAATGTAAATTGATGTCACGATGTCAGCGATAGGCAAGCATCCAATGATTCTAATCAATCATTTGGGATTTTTGACCAAATATTGGTAAAGTAAAAATTTAGATCTCTGAATTTTCTGGATTGTCTTCTCAAATAATGCAAGTATATAATATAATTACATATATTTTATTCATTAATGTTATCTATGTTGAAGAAGGATTATTTTATAAATCTTAGCACATTTTTTTCAAATAAAACATGTTATTTTCTGTGAAACATAACAAGAATATAGAAGATATGTCTTGCATTTAAATTTAGAACATATTAAAATAAAAATCATTAGATAATTCAGAGATCTGAAAGGATACATGTTATTAATTCAATTCAGCTCAAATATTTCAAAAGAAAATACCTACTTTTTTTTTCTAGGAAAGAGTATTATATTATTGTTTCTTAACAGTCATGTCTTGAAATGTTTTTCTTAAAATACCTGCATATAAAATGAACAATTCACATCACTGGTTCCCAAAGATTCACACTCTTTAGAGTACCGATACAATACAGTGCTCATGATATCCAGTATATGGTTTTATATCACCACTGACAAAAATTTGTTCACTGTAGCCAACTAGCTATTTATAAGGCCACTGGAAAAAATAGACAACTAGAAAAAATTATTATTTAATTCTCTTTCTTAAAGTTTACTCATCAAAACTTTGACGATACATCTGGAAGTCTTATCTAATGTGTATTAATTTAAGCTAATTTATATTTTATATATGTATATATACTAATAAGTAAAATTATGTAGTTAAGTAGCTAACAGTGATTCTAAGTGAAATTCATATTGAAAATTTTTAAACCTCTCTGTAATTAATCATTACTTTTGCTTGCAAAGTACTATTTAATTGCAGTCTTTATTATATCATCAAAGATAATTTGCAGATCTCTACAATCTATCTAGTTACTCTGGCAAAAGCCCTTTCAAAGAAATAGTAGAAATCCTGAGTATTCACAAGATGGCAGTAGTGTACCATTAATGTGAATCATGCCTGCAGTTCATAAAACAAAACAAACAAGACCCTTGAGTTTTCAAATAGTGAAAATACTTTAAAATATTGGAGTCAGGCCTAAAAATAGAAAATAATCAGAAAAGTAGAAAAACTTGCTATAAATATGATATATTAAGCCTCAGGGAGGCAGCTTAAATCTTTTTCTTGTACCTGATTTGTTTTTCTCATGAGGAAGTGATACAAAAAAAGAGCTTCTTATCTTTTCCTAGTGCAAGCTGATTGAAACAGTAAATTCTTAAAATTATTTTTTACAATTTGTTTTGTGTAACTTACTTTTTACAATTTCAACAGCTACACTAAATCCCATATGAAATTAAAACATAAAATAATAATTGTAAAATTTTAAAATAATTGTAAAATTTTTCAAATTTTCATAGAATATAGAAATAAGTGAAATAACAGTGCAGCTGATGATGTTGGATAGACACATTTAAAAATAGCGGCTTCCTCACCTTAGGCATGTTATTTAAACTCCCTAAGCCTTAGTTTCCACATTCATAATATGGAAGTAATAAGATCTATCCTTCAGAACAAACTTGAGAAAGAAATGACGCATAGCTAGTATTGGCATTGCCATTAACACTTGACGTGAATTTACAGAATACACACAAATTGATACATTTACTATCAGTCTCCTCTTTTCAGCAAAGATTATTATATTCCTATATGATTTTTTTGTGGCAAAATTCATGGCTTTGTTTTTCTATGACAACTCCCTATTTGTGCAATTACCATTTCTCCAACTTATTCCTCCATTTTATCTGAGTTATTGGCTAGTCATGTAAATTCTAATATGTTGTTATCACAGAGCCTTCTCAAATTGGCTTTTGGTAAGTTCTTTACTATTTATCTGCACTTATCTTTTCATTGCTGTTGACCATTTCTTATTCTGAGAACATTGCTGACTTTCTTTCTCCTTTTTCATTACTTTCAGTCTACCTTACAGTTTGTGAGCAAAAAAATAGGCCTCTTTTTGGTTCATTTTACTACCACATTATCCTAATTCGCATATATATTGATAGTTTTGACAAATATTAAGAAAATAATTTTGTGCACTTCTGTTCTATTAGATAGCCTCATATAAAATACAGAATGTACTTAGGGAATGGTGAGCATAGAGGTATATTTTTGATCTGGTTATTGGATAAAATCCCAAATATTCTTTAATATCATTTATTGAAATATGACCCATATACAAAAATTACACATAAAAATAATTCAGCTCAAGGAATTACCATAAAAGGACCACACATGTGTAACCACAACCAATATCAAGAAATAATACAATTACTCCAAAAGCAAGTTTCATGGTTTGCCCAAGGGTATTTATATACCTTCCCTCCTCCCCTAAAGTAACACTACTGATTTCTTAAGCCATAGTTTAGTTTTGCCTTTTTTTGAACTTCATATAAATGGAATTACACACTTGCTTAAGCTTTTATATCTGGTTCTTTTTAGTCAACGTTATATTCATCTGATTTATCTTGATTTTGGATAGCTATTGTCCATCCCATTACATTGGTGTATAACAGTGTGTTGAATGAAGAGACCATGATATATGTATCCATTCTATGGAAATTTAGGTTGTTTCAGCTTGGGGCTATTATGAATAATGCTGCTATAGACAATCTTATAATTACTTTTGTGAAGTAATTTCTCTGTGTTCACGTGGGGGTGGAATTGTTATGCCATAGCATATTGCGTATGTTTGATTTTGTTAGAAAATTTAAGGGTCTTCCAATGTAGTAACATCAACATATGTTCTCATAAGGAGTTTATGAGAATTCAAATTGTTCCATAAATTGTATTTTAATTTTAGACATTCCAGTATCTCATCTCAGCATAAGGTTTTATTTAGACCATTTTTAATAAAGTTTTTCAAACATTCAGAAAATTGAGAAGAACTATTCAATTAACTCCTACACAGTGACCATATAGATTCTACAATTAATATTTTGCAGTTATTTTCTTCAAAACATACTATCCACCAATCAGTCCCTATAGCCATCCATCAATCAATCTTAAAATTTTAATGTAATTCAAAGTGTGTTACAGACACTTACTGAAACCCCTAAACACTTTGGCAGGGGTGTCATAAACTAGAGTTTGCTATTTGTTTATGTTCTTTTTGGAGAAAAAAAAGTAAAAATAAATAAAACCTACATATCTTAAATTTATCAATAGATGAGTTTTGACCAATGCAGATATAAGTCAAAATCCTTTAAAGATATAGAAGAGTGTGATTATTCTAAAAAGTTCCCTTACATACCTTCCTAATAATTCCTAGCCCTACACCTCCCATAAGAGGCAACCACTGCTTTGCCTGCTGTAGAATTTCAAATAAGTGGAATCATACTTAGTATTTTTTTTTTCTGTTTGACTTTTTTGCCTCAACAAAGTACCGGTAATAGCTTCACTGAGGTAAAATTGACATATAGAAATTGCATATAGTAAAGTATGCAACTTTATAAGTTTTGACATATTCTAGTACACCTTTGTAATAGCTCTTTGCCTTTCCCAAATTCCCATCTCCAGGCAACAATTAATCTTCTTTTTCTTACTAGATATAGGTGTATATAGCTTAGAATTTCATGAAAATGGAATCATACAGCATGAACTTTTTTTCGGTCTAGCTTCTTACAGTCATCATGATTATTTTGCAATACATTCATGTTGGTGTCTATGTCAACATCGTCATATTTATGGATGACAAATAGTCCATTGTATACATATACCAAAATATATGTATTCATTCACCATTGGTGGACATTTAAGTTGCTTCCAGTTTTTTTGCCTATTACAAATAAAGCTGCTATGAACATTTATGTACAAATTGTTATATAAACATATACCCTCATTTCTCATGGATAAATATCTGGAGGTGGAATTGCTGAGTCATATGGTAGAGGTAGTTATAAATAAGAACCTGTCAAATTATTTTTCAAAAGGTTCATAACATTTTAATTCTTACTAGCAATGTATGAGAATTTAGCTGTTCCACAACCTTATTAATCCTTGCTGTAGTCATTCCTTAATTTTAGTCATTCTAATATATATGTAGTAATATATAATTGTGGTTTTATTTTATTTTTTTAATGATTAATAATATCGAACATGTTTTTATGTGCTAATTTTCCATATGCATAGCATCTTTTTAAACTAGTTTATTGACGTATGATTTTTAACTAGTTTATCAAAGTAAAAAGCTGTACTAATTTATGTATATAACCCAATGAGTTTAGTGATGAGTATACACTATGAAAACATCACCAAGATCATAAATATATTTATCACCTTCCAAAGTTGCCCTCATCTTTTATTATTATTATTATTAGAATCTTAATATGAGACACCATCTTGGAAAATTTTTTATACAATAAAGTATTGTTAGTTATAAGCATTGTTCTGTATCTCCAGAACTTTTTTTTATTTTCTGTAACTGAAAATTTGTACCCTTTAATGATCATGTTCCCATTTTCTCCTCCCTTCAGGCCCTGATAATCACTATTCTTCTCTCCACTTCTATATGAAGAAGACATGAAGTATTAGTCTTTCAACATCTGGCTTATTTCACTTAGCATAATGTCTTCTAGGTCAATCCATATTGTCACAAGAATTTCTTCTTTTTTAAACCGAATAATATTTTATTGTATGTATATACTATATTTGCTTTCTGTTCAAATCATATGCCTATTTCTTAAAATCTGTATTTTTTTTCTGTTATTAAGTTTTTCTATTTTTGTTAAGTTTTGAAATGTTTTTCACATATTGTAGAAACAAGTTGTTGACCACATATATGATTTACAAACATTTTATTTCATTTGGGAATCCTTGATCTATTTGTCTATTTTGATGTCAATGCCACACCACATTTATTACTGTAGTTTTATAATAAATATAAACATAAATAATAAATATAAATCAACAGCAATCATTCATTTTGAAACATGGATTGGCTTTTCTAAATATTTGAATATTCATGTAATTTTGGAAACAGCTTATCAGTTACTAAAAAAAGAAAAGTAGATAGAACTTTAATTGGGATTGAATTAAATTTATAGAATATATTTTGGAGAATTGACATGTTAACAATATTGATCTTTCTGATCCTTGAACATGGCATATCTTCCCTCTTATTTAGGTTTTCTTTAACATTTTAAGACTTTTCTGTATTTTTAGTATATAGATCTTGGAAAACTTTTTCTGATTTTTTCCAAATATTATATATTTTTGATACTAATATAGATTATTAGCTGTTTTTAAATCTCAACTTTCAATGTGTTCTCTGTTAGTACATAAATATATAACTTATACAATGATGTTAAACTTTACAAATTTGCTAAATTTATTAGTTCTTGTAGATATCTTTCTCAATGCTGTTGAATTTTAAATCTGTAAACATAGTTGTACTTATTTCTTTCCAATCAGTACAGTTTTTTTTTCTTGCTTTGTTAGAATGGTGAGATCCTCCAGTATAACATAGAAAAGACACATAAACAATGAATAATTATGTCTTGTTTCTGTTCCTAGGTGGAAAACATTCAGCTTTCATCTTAAAATATAACGTTAACAATTGTATGTGTGTAGAATTCACATTATTTCATTCTTAGATATTTCAACAGCGAAGCCATCAGTGCCTAGAGGTTTTTGTTTGTTCTATAGGAAAGTTTTTAATTCCAAATTCATTTTCTTTAATAAATAATGGCCTATTTATGTTATCTATTTTCTCTTGAATGAGATTTAGTAGTTTACATGTTTAAAGTAATATTACCACTCCATAAAACTCTTGAATTTATAAAATTTATAAAATTATTTATAAATATTTTCTTATCCTTTTCATATCTGTAGAATCTATAATAATTACACCTCTCTCATTTTTGACATAAACAATTTGTGTCTTTTCTTTTTGTTTCTTGTCTATCTGGCTAGAGGTTTACAAATTTTGATCTTTTCAAATTATAGGCTTTATTTTCCAAATTGATTTTCTTTACTATTTGTTTACTATCTTATTGCTTGCCAGTCTGTTTCTTAATATTTTCTATTTTTTTCAGTGACTTTGGGTTTCTTTTGTTCTTCTTTCTCTACTTCCTTAAAATGGAAATTGAGATTGTTGGTTTGAAACCTTTCTTCTTTCTTAATATAGGCATTCGGTGCTATAAATCCCCTCTGAGCATTAACTTTTGGCATGTTTTGTTTTCATTTTCATTTAGTTAGAGGTACTAATTTTCATTTTAAATTTCTTCTTAGATGCATAGTATTTATGGGCTGAATTGTATCTAGTTCCTCTCAGTCTATATGTTGAAGCCCTAACTCCCAGTACCTCAAAATATAGTGACTACATTTTCAGATTAAAGATCTTTTATGGTTAAATGGGATCATATATGTGGGCCCTATTACCATCTGGCAGGTGTCCTTATAAGAAGAGAAAACTTGTAAACACAAAGAGACACCAGAAATACATGTGCACAGAGAAAAGGCCTGATTAGGAGACTGAATAGGTAGCCATCTGCAAACCACGGAAACAGTTCTCAGAAGAAATTAAATCTGCCAACACCTTGATCTTGGTTTTCTAGCCTCCAAAACTAAAAAATATATTTTGTTCTTCAAGCTCCCCATTTTCTGGTATTTTGTTATGGCAGCTCTAGAAAACTATTACACCACATAGGTTATTTAGAAGTATATCATTTAGTTTCAAAATATTTGACAATTTTGCAGCTATCTTTCTGTTACTGATTTCTCATTTAAGTCCATTATGGTCAGAGAACATACTTTACATGACTTAAGTCTTTTTAGAGTTATTGACAGCAGTTTCATTGTCCAGCATGTGGTCTATCTCAGCAATCATTTCCCGTGGAGTAGAGCAGAGTATACATTTATGTGCATGTTTTATGTGGAGTATTCTATAAATGTCAATCAAGTCAAGTTAGTTGATGGTGTCGCTCAGTCTCATATATTTACCAAATCTCTACCTGTTTCATCAATTTTTGAAACTGGACCTTACAAGGATAGGCTGGACCCTCTAACATTCTTTTACCACCTCCAAGCCATGAACCTTGATATTGTGAGTGATCTGTGGAAGCTGGAGTCTTTTGTCATAGAACTACATACACACAAGGCCCAGGAATCGAAGAAGCTGAAAAGGGGATCCGGTCAGACAGAATTGGAGAAGCCTCTGGCTGACTGCTGCCTCACCATCACCTGGCGAGCCACAGTTTAACTGACATGTGAGCCACAATAGAGCTAGATGCTCCTGAATGGACATTCTGAGCATGAGAAGGATGTAGCTATTGCTTCTTGTTTCTTTTCAAATCTCATATAAAATACCTCTCATGACTCAAACTAACCTGAAACTTTGCCAGGAAGGGAATTCTTAGAATTTGTGGTTTGCTACACTGTCACAGTAAAAACTACCACGTCTCTTCCCCAAGGAAAAGAGCAAAACTCCATCCAAAGTACAGGGATGTCTAGATAATGTGTTATCATTTTATCATTATAAAGTAACCACTTTATCCAAGGTTTTTTTTTGTTTTTGTGGTTTTTTTTTTGCTATAATCTACCTCATCTGATATTAATATAGCCTCTCTAGCTTTCTTTTGTTTGAAGTTACCATAGTATATCTTTCATTTTTTTCACTTTTATCACATTTATTGCTTTATTACTTAAAACAGTTTTCCTGTAGCAGCATACAGTTGGATGTTGCTTTTTAAAATCTAATCTGAAAATCTCTGCCTCTCAATTATGTTTATATAACATATATTAAACATGATTGTTGATAATGTAATCGAGTTTAAGTTCAACTTTTTCTACTCGTTTTCTATTTTTCCAACTATTCTTTGTTCTCTTTTCTCTTACATCTTTTGGAAGGAATCGATTCATTTATCTCCTGCCTATAAAGAATCACTGTTCTTTATTCTTTCTTATCCAATGTTTGGGAAATTATTATTTCGTAAATTTTATCTATTTTTTTTTGGTTGGGGGCTGCAGTATATATTTAGTTCCTATTATTTTATCTTATGTAGAGATGGATGTCTACATGGATAATAATTTAAAGCAGCTATTATAAATATATTCAAGGATTCAAATTGATAAATGACTATTATAAAAGAACAAACAGGAATTCTAAGCTGAGAAATTAAAATTCTATAAAATAATCAAATGAAAAATGTAACCTGAAAAATTCTATATCTAATTTTTTTTAATATTAACTGAGTAGACTTAACAGCAGATTGAAGATGACTGAAGAAAGAATCAATGAAGTTGATTATAGATCAATAGACATTATCTAATCTGAGGAACAGGGAGAAAAAAACATTTGAAACAAAATACAGATCCTTAGAGACCTGAGATGCTATATCTAATAGGCCTAATTATAAATGTAATTGGAATCTCAGAAGGAAACTAATATGTGGACTATCTTTTGTTATGCTTGTTAGCTGCTTACTCTTGTGAAGTAAATATTTAGGTAAATTGCCTATATTTTTGTTGAGTTGTCTCTGTTTTCTTATTGATCTAGAGAAGATTTTCATATTTACTGAATACAGGCATTGTGTTGGAAATACCTTTTTTCACTCTGTGGTTCTCTTTTCACTCTTGATCTTTCTTTAATAAATGTTTCACATTTTAATAAGATTATCTCTTTCTACTGCTTTTGTATCTTATAAGTCATTTTTTACTTCATTGATTCTTTGAAAATATTTTTCTTCTCAAAATTTTATTATGTATTTTCTTACATTTAGATTTACCTGTTTTGAGTACCGTGCAATGTGTAATTTATTGAAAAATTTGTTCTTCCCCTACTTCTCTATCATAAGTCAAGAAACATTGTACATATACATCTATTTCTGTGCCCTCTATTCTTTTCCGGGCCTATTATCTTTCACTGAATTAATAAAATGTTCACTTTAAAATAAAGCCAGCTTTAAAATAAGTTTTGATATGTGGTAGGGTAAGTCCCTTACTTTATTCATAAGTTTTTTAATACATCACTAATATTTTTAGCGATCTGCATCTCTATGTAAACTTTAAATTGAAGATAGAAATTTTCACAATAAAAATTCCTTGGGATTTAAACTATTTGCATTAAATCTTTAGATATATTTGGATATAGTTTATATCTTTAGAATACTGAAAATTCCTGCTTCATTCTGCAATAAGATATGTCACTTATAAATATCTTTTAAGTTGAGTTCAATACTACAACTATCAAAAAAATAAAATATAAATACATAACAAGCTAACATTAAGAAATGAAATATAATTAATATGATGGATGTAATTTACAAGTTAACAAATATATAAAGTAGTTTTCTTACTTTGCAATCTATGAATTTTAAGTGTGCTTTTACTTACTTATCATTGATTCATTAATGATATACATATCGTATATTTTATTTATAATTCTCCCTTTTATGTAAATACCACACACATATACACAAAGTCATTTTGAGGCAAATAAAAAATGGTATGTTCTCTTTACATGTACTTATGTTTTCCGTCTCTGAGGTTTTATCTTTATTTATTTTATCAGAAATGTTGTCTTTAAATTAGATGCCATTATTGCTCTCACAATTGTTCCTGCAGTCCTGCAATTCATATTTCAGTTTTGGGCAATAATAAAGAGTTTTTTGGGGGTTGTGGGAAAAACGGCGAATTCTATTTTGATATTTGATATTTAATTCAGTTTTTACTTTCTTATTTCCATGTAGTGCTCTTATGTTGCAGAGATAATTCTATATAAAATTGTCTCAAAGAATCAAATTAATCTAGATAATATTCTTTGAGACTAAAAAACTTACCATCACATCATTTTTAGGTATTTGCTCATTACCATACAAATTCAGATCATTATACACATTAGAAAAGACTTACTACTTGTTAATGGATATGTTGACAATTGATAAACTAATTGTTAAAAGATGTGATTCTTATTTTTTTTTTCTTTATTTGTTTACATTCAGAAAGTTTAAACTATTATTTTGGTAAAGGCAAAGTTGTATATTTTTTTGGAAAATCACAAGTGGCTCTGGAGATGGTCTCCTATGTATTTTCAATTCCTTACATTAACTCCTGTCACATTCTCCTTCTGCATGTTTCTTCTATACCACTAAAATGAAAACTTGGCATCGATATATAATGAAAAATTTAAATTATAATAATAATTAATATTAAGAAAACACTTGCTATGTGCCTGGTACAGGTCTAAGTATTTAGCATATATAAATTTACTTAATTCTTAACAGAAATCTGGATAATAGTAGTATTATCAGATTATCAGTTCTACTTAGCAGATCAGGCAGAACTAACATGATTTCTCCAAGGTCACACAATTTGAAAATGATGAAGGCATGACTCAAGTCCAGATGGTCTGGCTCAGAGATAGCACTCTTATTGTGTGTTTTCTAAAATTTTAAAGTATGTTAATAGAAACATAAATTCTGTTGTTATATTGAAATGTGAGTGAACATGGCATATTAAAAATTGGCAGTGACTTTATTCTTACCTTTTTATCCCATACTGAAATATTGAACATGTTATGGATAAGTCTTACCTTGAGAGAGAGAGAGAAAAAAAAAAAAAAACATTTCTATTGTATATTTTTATTGTATGCCTACAGTTTCCAAATGGAATATCTTAATTAGCAATTGATTGTAATAGTGATCATCCTAGTTAAGAAAATAACTAGCTGCTCAAGCCATAATCTTGTTGTCCTATTATGCTATTCAATTATTCTATACCAATTTTTGAAGAATATGATATTGTAAAACTAAATATAATTATACAAAAACTAATAATTTCAAATTTGCCTTCAAGTTACACAAACTGATTGAGTGAAAATGGGCTAGTCAATATAACAATTTATAATTCAAAAGCATATGTTTACCAAATTGAATTGTTTTTGTTCTTAAATTATTAGAATAGATATGTTTATATAACTAGGGCTTCATTTATCTTTTGCTCTCAAATTTAATAACTGTTTAGATGTCTGTTTTTCAAACTAAACTAAATGCCTAATTTAGTACTTAATAATTAATTGCAAAGCACCTATAAGATATAAATATTATTTATAACTATTGCTATATTCCTTCTAAAATCTACTTTACATAAAACTGAGTCTAATACAGAGACACTAATTTAATATTGATTGGAAGGCAGCATCGTAGTGGAGAAACAGTTCTAAACTTAGAGTACATGAGATTTTGATTTCAGTCTGTTTTCTAAATGTCTCTCTGGATGAATGTGAGAAGCATCACTTAAATTCTGTGACCTTCTATCTTCCTGTTAAATGAAAGACCTCAGATAAATATTTTCTATAGTCACTTAAAAATCTAAGCTATTATGATTTGGTATTCTACATTTCTACAGGATTATTTATCCATAACTGGTTTAGGGAGCTCAAAAATGAATTTCTTTATGCCCCATGCTAAAAAGAGAGCAACCATTGTTTATGTCTATGCAAAATTTTAACTCAAGCTGAATTGCCAATTAATCTCTAAAATAGAGACATCATATTCCCATTTAACTGAAACCCCACTATCAATAATTTCATCTTTAATTTATATCATTATCATAGTTTCTATCATATAAAACCTGAGAAAACATTTTAAATTTATTTCTCACTTTTGAGTTACTAAGTCCTATCAATTCTTCATTCTATACTAATAGGTATCTTTTCCATTTCTGTTCTTTCTGTCAACTTTCATGCCTGCTTATGCTTTAGAATACTGTGTTATGTTCAATCAATTCTAACTTTGTCCATCTTCCTAACTACCCTATAAAATCTGCCCAGTTAAGTATCACTTTTGGAAATTTAATTAGTTTCATAAAATCCCAAATCTGACATTTTCATTATCCCTTTCTCAGCTTTCCTTCTTTAGATATTTATATTCTTGGATAAAACACACAAAAAAGTTTTTTTTTTAATTTTTAATATATATATATAATAATATAGATGTATAGAATATGTTAACATTAAAATAGTAAACACACAAATTAACATTTTACATTAGTTTATGGTGCAAATTACATTGATTTTATTTATGTGTCATCTTTGGAAATTACCATAACCCCTGTTGTATTTACTTTTGTGATTGCTTCATAATCATTTTCAATATGATCAACTCAGCAGGTTTTTAATAATCTACAAACTTTGTAAAATCCACTTTCTACAGAAAATGTATAGCTTTAAGAATAAAAGCTCAACTAATATAAATGATTATTTCATTCTGTAAAAACATAGGTGCTTTTTTTAAAACACCGAAACTCCTATTAATGATATATGCTGAATGAGAATAATTTCTTTCAACAGACATAAAATAATTTAATCTTAAAGTTATATTAAATATCAAAGAGGAGGTATAAATTTTCTTAATGATGCACTAGGGCTCCAGGTTCTGAATGTTTATAGGTATGAATAATTTAAATGTGGCATTTGCTAGTGATGGGGACTTTAGAGATAAATATATATGCCCAAATTATACATATTATAATGTTACATGTTTTTTCATGTCAACACTTTTTACTTTTAAAGAACAGATTATACTACTTAATATGTTACCCAAAGTAATGGTATAGATAACCCTAGCATTCTATACTTATTAGCCCATTATAAATTATTAACGTTATACTTTTTAAATTAAGTATGAACACATTTATCTAAAATCTAAAACTTACCTTATACGGGACAATATGCTAGACAAATTAGAAGTTGAGAATGTGTTATCAAGATTTGACACAGATGTATTGTATCCTTACAAAAATTACTTAAAATTAAACACTTTATGCTCATTGCAGCACCTCTAAATTTTTCTATAAACTTTGAGAACAGAATTATTCTGCGATTTTTACAAAAACACGGGTTTTCCAAAATATCTCTTTAAACTAGCTACTTTTTTTTTTTTTTGTAATTTTCTAGAAGACTTGTGTATACTTTTTGTTTATATCCTACATAGTTTGGCTATTTTTAATGTAAATGTTTAAATGAGTATTTTAGGATTTAGGTTACGCTTCCTTGGTCATATTTGAAACCAAAAAAGAATGTTTGTTACACACTTGCCTATTTAATTATGTCAAAATTTCAAAGCTCCTTGTAATGTTTGGCTCATAAAAGCCTTCTGAATATTTTATTTATTTACTCAACCATTCAAAAACAAAACATCTATAGTCGTAGCACACATATTGATCCTTGCAAGTAGGTGGTTATAATTGCGTATAAACTTATTGTGACAGAAACTTTTCCCCTTGCTTTTTCACTACATAGAAAAGAAGGAAGAATTGCAGATCAGATATAGATTAATGAATTTAAAAAATTACATCATATGCAAGATCTTTTATGTAACAAAAATCCTTGAACTTTTATGGGGTGACAAAGGGTAGAAAGTAGACTGAGCCAGTGCAAAATGGTGGCTTTCTATTTAACTGCAGAATATGTGGACCATATGAGAGTTAGTGGGGATGTGTCTTATCCTAGAACTATGAAATCTGAAACATTCTTTCTTTAATTGTCCAGGTATATGTGTCAAGGTTTAAAAAGCACAATGAAGTGAAATGTACTTTGGTAAGCACCAATGTGCTTGTCAACATTTTAAGTATCGCCAGACTATAGCATTTAGAATTATATATGCCACAGAATTATTTTTGGAGAAAAGTAATAAACATTGGTGTTGTAGTCTCTCGGTTTCTGTTGCTTATGAATTTCTCAGCATTTAGTACGCACAAAAATGCGATTTAATTTTTTCTTCTCAGTTATTTTGCTATTTACACTGATACTGTGTTTTTGTTTCTTTGTTTGGTTGTTTGTTTCATATTCAAAGAATACACAAACACTGTGGTTAATTGTACAATTAAATTAAAAGCATTACTTAGAACTAAAACCTTTTTTTTTTTTATTTGAGTTGAGTATTTCAGTGGGTAAATATATTGTCTTTTTGAGAAAACTTTATGGGTGATATTTTTTCTAAACTTTGCCAATCAAAAAATGTTGTCTTTTCTCACATAAATCTAGCCAGTAACAAAAATCTAGGGTCACGATTTTTTTACTTCAGGCTTTTAGAAATATTCATATATTCTTTCTTACTTTTCAATATTGTAGCTAGGAAGTCTGTTAACATCTATTACTCAGTTCTTTTAGGTAAAAACAAGTTTATTTTCTCTGACAGTTTGATATGTTAATCATAAATATTCTTACTAATGGACATACAATTTTAAATATTATTTTTCATGAAAAAATAAGCTCTTTAAAACAATCCCATGAAGCAATCTCTGAAGCTGAACTTATTCCAAATTTAAATTTTTGATTACCATTTTATTCTTTCTGTTAGTAATTTTTTAGCAAAAAAATACAACTTAACTAATTGTATGGTTGCTCATATTAATATGTTCCTAGTAATGTAATAAAACTATAATTTTATGCAGCATAATTATATTAATAAATTCAAAAGAAATAAACTAAAATGAAATTAAGAAATGAAATATAAGTTGATCACTTAATCTCTAACAAATTAGAATATAATTTTGGATGATAAGGTGAGCAATCTTTTTTTTTTAATTAATGTTTATTGAATGCCAGGAATTACATTCTAGGCACTGTTAAAGCACTGAAACAATACATCAGGGCATAAAACAAGGTCTCTTTCCTCAATGTTTAACATCTAATTAGGAAGAAATAGACAATGAGTATATTAACAACAATACCAACAAAAAGATATTTTCAGATAAAAATAAATGGAAAAAGTTAACATTTTTTTTAAGACTTTTATCATATATAGACATAGGTGGTATTTTGAGGCTATACGATCTGACACAATTGAAGTATAATGGAGACTTGTGGGGTGGGCAATAAATAAAATAACAAAATAAAAATGAAAAGTATGTGTTTTTGTGAATAGAACAATAATATATTGATTTTTGTTATATTTTTCTTTCATGTTTCATATGTTTTGAGAAATAAAAATTCTATTAATTATTTTAGTTAAGAAAGAAAGAAGCAGAACTATAATTCTTTCAATTATGATCTCACAGCCTTTTGTTCAGTTTGCTTACAAATAGCCTCCTTAAGAATACACTCTGGCTGGATGTGTTAGTATGACTGCAATATATAGTAGAGATTTAAAATAATAGTTCAAAATTCAGGCAATATTAATTCATGCAAATAGTCTTTATTGCATACATTTAATAGTGCTATATTGGAGGAGGATGATGGGATGACTGAAATACCTCTGCCTGTAATGATTTCATGACCTACGTTTCTGACACTGCAATGAGTAAAAATTTAAGTAAAATTCTCAATAAAAACTCAAAAGTATAGTGAAAGTTTTTGTATTTCTTATAATATAGCATCTGCATAAAAGATGCAATTTTTGTTATAGCTTTCATTTAAAAAATCAATTAAGTGCCACCATTTAAAGGTAATAATTTTGCAATTTTTAGCCTGAAACACAACTAAAAAAGTATATGCTTATTTTATTAACTCTTGGGTAGAATTATAATGGATGAAATTAATTTAATATCATATCTGTCATTGTCTAACTTGATTTTGAATACTTTTTATTTGGAAATGTTGGATATTTACTAACTGCAAGAGTTTGAACGAGAATTGATTAAAGGACATTGTGACTTTCCACTGCATCACTGTTATTATCCAGCTAGCAGTGACATGAGCATGGCATCAACCACCTGCCTGAAGACAAAATGGGGCCAATTGGCACATGTACAATACAGACATTTTAAAGTTCATTAGGAAAAAGCTGGCAAGCAGCAGCAATTTTCCCTGATAAAAATCCCTTGATCTTTTTAGAGGAAATGTCTTTTAATTGTATCTAGTTCAAATGGGCCACAAACCACTATAGTATATCAAGACTTTATACAATCTTCTACTGTTTAAGTGCAACATTTTCATTACATCTAATTTAGTTAATTACACTTTACCTACCTAAATTCTCATGGCAGTTTTCATTGGATACAACATTTAATTGCCTCGCTCCAAAGAGACATTATTGTGGGCTATTAAACCACTAGTGCTCGTAGTTTTGGAATAGTTGCTTTCGTTTTTGTTTTGGATGGATTCCTGGGTCAGTGTCTTAGAAGCCATTGAAGAGAATGGAATATGTATGCTCTAATTTGTTTCTGATATGTTTAATGTGTCAATTATGATGCATACTAATTCTTGACATGTTTTATCAATTATCATATTTTTTTTCTATTAAGGTAATATAAATTCCAGTTCCAGTTCTGTATTTTCTCTTAATTTAGAACATAAGTGTGTGGTGTATATGTGCGTGGACAAATAACCATAATAAATGAGCAAAGAATTCCATTAAAAATGAGAGTTTATTAATGGACTATAATGTTCAAAGTAAGCAGAATCTGTAGCAATGGTAATCTCATATAGGTATATTTATTACATGACAATGACAAGCAGTAATAGGAAGACACTTTATGTAAATGATGATGATTTCACTTTTAAATAAAAATAAAAAATAAAACAACGTATTTTGAGAGTCATGTGTAGAGGAAAAAAGTCGAACTATGCAAAAACAACAACCACAAAAAGTCAGTTCTAAGATCACTCATAAAATCTGTTTCCACATGCTGACATACACAAATGGTCTTCTCCACCCCTTTAGTAGATAGCGTGTAGAAACATAGGAACAAGAGTGCCTAAATTTTGGAAGTCTTGACAACAAACTTCCTCCTTCTCCAAAGCTCCCAGCCAAACCAGAGAGTTGCATCAGCCATTGTTGCCCATACCACCTCTGATGAGGCAGTTTTCTTGATGCCTAGGACACAGGCTTCTACAAACACGGTGAAAGGTGATGACTACTTCAGAAGTTAAGGAGTAGATGCTATTCTGTTCAGGTTTCTAGTAGCTGCCCTATTGGGTCTCCCAATGGCAAGATAAGTGAATTTTCTGCCATCCCCACTCTAAATGTCAATGTTGATGTCCGTTCCCATGCCTCTGTCCTTCATTGCAGCCCTCCCTCCTCTCATATTCTTGCTAATTAATTTCAAATAAATATGGAAATTTTTTTTTAATGTATGCCTACAGCACCTGGTCTTCCTAGGTGGTCTCCCATCCAAGTACTAACCAGGTCGGACCCTGCTTAGCTTCCGAGATCAGACATTGGGCTTGTTCAGGGTGTCGTGGCCATAGACCATGGACAGTGGCTCCACTGGGGTGTGAACCCAGGACCTTCTGCGTGTAAAGCACACGTGCTAACTGCTACACTATGGAACCACGTCCTAATATAGAAACTTTTAGTTCAGCATTTAGACAATTAGACATTTCTCTTCCTCCAACTTTATCTATTACCACTTTTATGAAACCATGAAACCTCCTCTGACCTTCCAAGCAAAAAGTGATCATTGTTATCTTCATGTTTCATAACATCTGCCAGTTTTTGTCCTTTATTGCCTGTGCATACATCTTATGTCTCTTTCTGGATTATAAACTCTCACAGGCCAAGTACATCCTCATTTCCTTTCTCCTAATAGTCAGTGAAACATAATAAATAATAATTGAATACATTTTTCAGTGTTGTTAAGGGATTATTTAACTACATGTTTCATCTAAAACATAGGCTAAATTCTGATATTAAGCTGCTTTGTGAAATGTTTATAACCCTATGATATCATCTTTCAGCTATTATTGGAATCAGTGACTATTGGCATTTACAAGGTAAAGATGTTCACTCAAAGAGTGTTATTTCATTAATAGTTGATAAATAAAGATAGGACTATAGCCAAAAACAAATTTAGGTCAAAAACCAAACTGGAAGTCTTTTCAAACCAAACTTTTACCTTGGCCATTCTGGCATGAATTATTCTCTTTCTTCCTCCTGGGTTAACTTGGGTTCCTGGGAAACCGACTCTAAGATAGAGACTATTCTGCAGGATATATACTGGAGATTGCTATCTGAAGAAGAGGAAAAAAACAGGGCAAAGAGAACAATTAAACTGCAATTCAGCCCCAGTAAATGTCTCTGGATCCAAAATCCTTCTTGAACTGAAATGTCTCTTTAGAATTGTCCTAATCTGAAAGAAGAGGAAAAAGATTTTGTACTCCCAGTACAGTCATTCCAAAGACAAGTATAGCCTTAAATGAAAAAGCTCTTTTCAGCAGAAAGTAGTTAGTAATTTAGGAAGAGCTCAGCAGCCAAACCACTTGGCAACTGAAGAAAAGAGTGCCTAGATTCTGAAGCTGTGATCTCGTAGCATCTGCATGGGTTCCTACCCACCTACATAAATCTGCCTCCTATCTCCAGCCTTCACCTCTTCCAGATTGTTGAAACCTGAATTTATCTACATCTCCATCAAATCCACGGGGTGGGGATGGGGGTGGGGGAATCCCTGTCTTTTACCACAGCAGTTCTCACCAATCCTTTAAGCTGAGAATGACCTTTATGAAAATATATAAAAAATGCTTTGTTTAAAAACACCTGTGGTTTCGTTGATAAGTAGAGATAGGAATATAGCCAAAAGCAAATGATTATAACTAATAACTTAATTTCCTCTTTTACATATAGAATGTTCTTCACAAACTAAAATTTCATTTATTTAAAAACTCTATTAAGTATAATGTATTTCTTCAGATATTCATATCAAACTAATTTAGAAAGATAAAGAATGAATCTTACACATGTACTCTTTTTTGTATCTCATTGTGGGAAAGGAATCTGGATATTAGAAAGAGAGTCTCTGGGATAGCAATGAACTTCAAGAAGGTAGGAGTCAGTGACTTTTGTATGAGTGACTAAGGCAAAATACTGAAATAACATAGGCCTATTTGTGTGAAGTTGCATTTCTGAAAATTTAATATTTATTTATATTTATATCATTAAAAATATGGAAACAGGAATTCTAACTTTGTTTCTGGCAAAGTGAAATTACAGAGGAATATTATTTATTAAACTAGATAATGACTCAGTATCAAGAGAGGTCAGACAGTATGAATATTAAGCATTTCTACATAAAAGCAATAAACTAAATGATACCACAGATGATTGCTTTTCACAAAATGTCTTAAGAAAATGGATCCAAAAATACCAAGGCACAAATTTAGGCAGTGGCCTCCATACATAAATGTCCTATTAACATCATTACTTGACCTAAATACTACCTTTAGTGATGAGTTAGAACAGATTCTAATTTGCCTCTTCAAAGGAGTGAGCTAAATCACTTCTTGACAGAAATTTTCTCTTAGTTACTTGCACTGTTTTTTTCCTTTTCTATTTTCAAATTTCTTGTGTGTCTTTTATTTCCAGCTAGAAGGCTAATTTAATTCTGAATATTTTAAAGTAGCATTCAGCACAAATGTTTAATGAGAGATCCCTTAAGTAGACTGATCCTACCCTTTTGTGGATATACTCAACCTTGCTTTTTCTTTGTGAGACAAGGCCGTTTGCTTTCTTATTCCTTCATATCACATTGAACACCCAAGAGTAAATGTTCAGTCTCAACCATCTGGTTCTAACTGCCTAACATAGAACAAACCACACTTTCCCTTAGATTCTCTTTTAGGGCACAAATATTTTTATTTTTTTAATATATAACAATTAATATGTCATGTAGCACTTGTCAGAATAATATAAATTGCAATAAGATATACTCTAAACACTTATTTAAAATTATTACTTATATTTACAGTCCTATATTATATTAGTTCATGTTATAAAATTTATTTGACAATTTCAGAGAACTATTTTGCTGTTTGTATAGTTGCACTTATTTTCACTATAAAATTTCAAATCTATTAAACATAGATATTACTTCCAGGACCTAAACAGTGATAAAATCACTCAGTTATGTAAGAAACAATTCATTATCATATTTATGTTATCTTGATTTACTTTTTTAACCAGCTCAGTATAACCTGGGTATCAGAGGATCTTGCCAGCATTTGGAATAAACTAGGTTTCATTAATATCTATACTTCAATTTTGTTTTCTCTTTTTTTTTAACACTGAATCAACACTGTCCTCCAAAAATGTGCATCCATCTGTACATATTTCACCATAAATAGAAGTATTCGTTGGAAACCTCAGAAGGATCTTATTTGCACTCATAAATCCATCTGCTTTGCTGGTTAGTCCTGCTTTGAAAAGGCCTATGAATACTTTGATGGGTAAATATCTACTAATTTACTCCAGTCACACCATTACAACTCATGATGTTTGAGGCTTCCCAAGGATCATGAAATGGGAATACTTCTTTCGGGGTTCAGTTCACTGTAGTTTTGATTGTGACTGAAGTAGTATTTCAATAGGAAAGTCATTTGGGTACTAAAAAGTTGAGTTTACTGAGATAGTTATTTCGGTTCTCTCTTTCTCACACACACACACACACACACACACACACACACCCCTCCTGTCTTTGTTAGCATCAACACTCTGGCTCATGTTCGTAAATCAGCTGTTCTGTGGTACACAAAGATACACTTCCATGGCTCACTGTGTATACTCATTCTTTTATAATGAATTCTCTTTCAGGGACTGTGTCCAGACAATTTGACTATTTGCTTTCCAATACATTTCTCCTTCTACTCTTAGTCTACACTGAACCGGGACAGAGAAGGTGAGACTGACATCTGAAAAGTCAGGTTTCACAAGTCCTTTTGTAATCTGGCTTCCAGCTGGATTCATACAATGAAAGACAAAAGAATGTGTGGTGAGAAAATATATTACTCATTTTTATCTATTACTACTTTGTAGTCTCATTTTATTTCCAACATGCAAAGTCTTAAGGAGTTATCCTAAACCATTCAATATTTCATTGTTGGCTTTTTGATTCCACGTTTATAAAATTTCATTAAAGATCACATTCTCTTATATAGCTCAAGGATCATGGAAACTGAAAATTTTTCTCACTTTCCTGAATCCCTTAACATTTTCTCAGAGAATCCAATTACCTGTTGCATATATCATTAACAGCCTTAACCTCTTCGAAACAAACAAACAATGCAAAGTGAGTTTCAGTACCCATGACGCTCTTTAAAAAGCATTCTGCTAGCAAAGACTGTAAATCCCTTAACCAGAGTCTGTCTCTTCCACTTGGAGCTGCTAGCAAAGGTTAGTTTAGCATCAAGGTGTGTTGTGACATGTTTGTTTCTTTGTATTTCAAATTAGGATGGGAAAGAGCTTCCCTCTCTATAAACAAAGGTATAATTTTGTTGCATGACTTTCGGATGGAGAGGATCCAGGAAGTATGTTTAGGTGGTATTTTGACTTGCGCAGCCAACTCTAGAGCATTTCTTTCAAAGAATAGCTCCAAGGGCCATTCAACTGGTTATAGGCATTTATAAATGCCTGCTTATACTATAAAACAAGAAAAATAATCATATCTTATTAAAATTATTTTCCTGCAGATTTTTCCTTTTTGAAAAGAAATGTGTGTAGAGAAAATATAGCATGCTCAAATGCAAATTTTTAATGTATTATTAGAATATAATAAAATGTTTCTTTTTCTAATAAAAATAAAAATTTGTAAGGCCATGCTTGGCTTTTAATTCCACTTCAGCCAAAATCTGCTCACGTACAAAACTAGGTTTTGTTGACTGAGTTGTCTCATTAGAAATATAAAATGAGACACATGAAACACTTGGGAAAGCAGTGAGATTTAGAAGCAAAGAGTAAATTCAAAGAGATGATTTGAAGGTTATATGGTAAAAGTTCAGTTTCTCCAACTAATTAGGGCTGTTGGGACTATTATAATGTTTAGTTTCTAGGTCAAATTAAGTTTAGTGGCTTATTCGTTAACCAAATGAAAAACTAAAGTTAATAAATATTTTACAATACAATTATTTTCCCTTGAAAATCTGTCACCCTTTATTATTTCTTTTTTCCTTATTTTTTTGCAGAGAAGCAGATGGTTAAAAATTAAACTTGAACTACTGCATTTGCATATTTTGAATTTTAATTTTTAAGATTATTCAACAAATTTTAATATATCACTTAAATGTTAACTATACTTTAATGATTAATGGCTAATTAAATTACCAACCATAAATTATTTGATATTCAAAACTCTTTTATTAAACAAAAGTAGTTTCTAAGAGAACTAACACCAAATTTGTTTTACCTAATAATTTTATATCAAGAGTTGATACTATAGCAGAATTACTTCACAGGTTATGATCAGTGAAAATTATTTTGATTCCACTATGTGTGTCTGTATTATTTTTATGGGGATTGTATATTCCTAATTTCTTAGTTATCCTATTTCTTTTGTTTCCTAACACTTCTATTGCGTCAGTGAATAAGCATAGAGAAAAGGACATAAAAAAATATAAATGTAGAGGTTAAGAAATTATATTAAAGCAAACACCCATGTAATCATCCCCTGGGTTAAATATTGTCAGAGTTCTAGATTTTACCCACAGTCCCTGACAGATCTCAACACTTTCCTCACATCATGGATGTAGTTGTAGCATGCCTTTTTGGTAATCACGTCCTTTAATCATCTAAATAGGCATCCTTATACAATGAGCTTTGGTTTTGCCTATTTGAAACCTTATAAAACGGAATCATATAGTATACAGTTTTTATGTGTCTGGCTTCTTTTCCTCAACACTTATTCAAGTATTTTGCAATTGTTTCTACTGAATACGCTATCTGTATACACAAAATGACCTGTAGGTGTTTTATTGATTCTGTACACAGATTCTTTGACTATTATCCATATTAAAATATATTCTCTCGCCTTTTGGTTTGTGTTCTTTAGTTTCTCTATATTTTAATCCACAAAAATTTTTATTTTATATCAAACTATTCTTGATATTTAGTGCATTTAGTGTTGTTTTATTATATATAATATATAATAAAATATATATGCATAATTTAAAATATATAATTAAAAATATGTTTTGAAGAACATGTTAATTTTTTTATTTCCCTCATATGAATATTCAATTGTCCCAATATTATTTATTAAAATGATTGACCATGTTTTATTGCTCCAAAGTTCTACTTTTTTCATAAATTTTGTTCCCATTTATATTTAGGTCTGATTAGGGGCATTCGATTCCATTTTGCCATTCTATGTTTCTTGATACCTGAAAGAAAGTTTCTTTCATTTTCTATTTCCATATAAATCTTAGAATCAGTTTTTTCAATTCCAAAAATATATAATAACTTGATTGAGATTGCTTTGAACCTCTAGACCTATTTAGGAAGAATTAAAACCTCTACAACCTTCAGTCTTATAATTTATGAATATATTGTCTCTCACTGCACTGGTTTTACTTGTTTTTTCTCAATAAAGTTTTATAATTACCTACAAAGGATAGCTTGTCTTTTGTTATAATATACATAGGTATTTCACTATTCTTTATGATTTTGTAAATGAAATACTTGAAGTTCCCCTCCAATTATTTATTGATAATGTAGAAGTATAATTGATGTTTGTATGTTGATTTTGTACCTAACAATTCTAATTGAACTCCTCATAAGTTTATTTAGTTTTTTTATTGATCCTTTTAGATTCACTATGTACTAAGTCCCACCATCTGAGAATAAACATAATTTCTTTATAAAATTTTGAAATAAAAACATTTTTTCTTGCTTTATTGCAACACCAAAATCTCTAGTACAATGTTGAATTAGAATGCTATTAACATACAATTTACTTAACTCTAAAACTGAAAGATTTAAGTGGATTGTCATAATGTTTCTTGTAGGTTTTTGAAACTACATAATAAAAGTTTAAGTAATTTATAGCCACCATTTTTTTAAAGTCATGATTAGACATAGTAAATATTGTCTGCAGTTTATTTCCTACATGTGATGACTGAATGATGTTTCTTCTTAATTCAGTTACACTAAACTAGACTCATGAAACTAAATCTGCTTGGTCAGCATATATTACCTTTTTCTATACCAGGGGCTCACTTTGTTTGAAAGTTTTACATTTATATTCATGATAGGTTTTTATCCTCTTTCTTTAATTTTCTTGTTAAATGTTGTTAAAATGTTAATGCTAATATCATAAAATAATATGGGAAATATTACATCTATTTCCTAATTCCTGAGAAAGTTTGTATAACGTGAATTTATTTATTCTTAAATGCTAAAAAGAATTAACAAAAACAGCTACGTTGGTTCTGAAATTTTGTGTATGGAAAATATTGTAACTATAGATTTAATTTCTTTAATCATTATAAATATTCAAGTTTTCTATTTTTTTCTGTAAGTTTTAATAAATATTACAAAGGTCGTTTTTTTCTTTACTATACTTACAAATATTTTGGCACAAAATTGTTTGCAATTTCATTATTTTTATTATCTACATGAAATGTATTCATGTCATAATTATCATTTCGGATATTTGACTACTTGAGTTTTAATTTTGTTGTTCTTTATCAATCTTTCCAAAGTTTCATTAATTTTTTTTTCATTTTTGTTTTTTTTAAACACCATCATTAAACTCTATTACTTCTTTATGATGTGTGTTACTATTTACCTACTTTCTTCTATGTTATTTATAATTTTATTCTTTTAAAATTCTTTTGTAATATTGCACTTTTTTAACTTTTAAAAAGATGTGCTTATTTAATAGGTTCTCAGCACTTCCTTTTTCCCTAGTATTTACATTTAGTGTCTAATTTTTCTTTATCTAATTTAATGCCATCCAAATTTTTATATGAACTATGTTTATTATAACTCAATTTGAAATATTGTGTAATTTGTATTATTAGTTCTTCATTTACATATAAATTACATTTAAATATATTCCTTTATTTTCAACAATAAATATTTTATGCATAACTTTATATTAATTTTATTGCATAATTTTATAGTCTTGTTATCAGTTATTACTGATTCATAATGCCTCCCTCTGTCACTTGTATTATTAATTATTTTGTTATTATAAGATACTCATACAATATCACAACCAAATGAGATATATCCCAAGTATACAAAGTTGGTTCAACATTTGAAATTCAATTAGTGTAATCCATCATGTCAATAGACTAAAAAACAAAAATCACATGATAATATTCTAGATACAGAAAAAGCATTTGACAAAATCCAGCATATATTCTTGATTAAAACTCTCAGTAAACTAGGAATAGAAGACAACATTCTCAATCTGAAAAAAAACTAGTTATGAAAAGACCCACAGTTAACATCTTAATGGTGAGAAATTTAAAACTTTCCCAGTAAGATGAGGAACAAAGCAAGTGCGTCTCCAGTCACCACCGTTTTTCAACATCAAACAGGAAATCCTTGTTAGTGTAATAAGACAGTAAAGGTAAATAAAATGTATAGAATTGTGAATAAGATATAAAACTGCCACTATTCACAGATCATATGATTATATCTGTAGAAAATCCAAAAGAAATTAATAAAATATATATATAATATATATATATATATATATATATATATATATATATATATATATATATATAGCAAGGTTGCAGGATACAAGTTTAATATACAAAAATCAACCTATTTCTTATATACTAGAAATGAACAAGAAGAGTTTGAAATTAAGAGCATAATTTCATTTACATAATCACCCAAAGATGAAATATTTATATATAAGATCTATATGAAGAAAATAAAACTGATTACGAAATCAAAGAACTAAATAAATGGAGTGATATTTCCTTTTCATGGATAGATAGGAAGACTAAATTTTGTCAAGATGTCAATTTTTCCCGATATTATCAATAGATTCAATGCAATCCATGTCAAAAATAGCATATTATTTTGTGGATATAGACAAACTGATACTAAAGTTTATATGGAGAGGTGAAAGACCCAGAATGGCCAACATAATAATGAAGGAGACTATCAAAGTAGGAGAACTGGTGCTACCTGAATCCAAAACTTACTACAGTAATCAAGACAGTGGGGTACTGGAGAAGGAATAAATATATAGATCAAAGGAGTAAAATAAAAAGTCCAGAAATAGACTCCTATAAATATAGTCAACTGATCTTTGGCAAAGGATCAAAGGCAATACATTGGAGCAAGGACAATCTTTTTAGCAAATGGTGCTGGAGCAGCTGGACATCCACAAGCAAAAAAAAAAACAAAAACAAAAACACAAAAAAAACCTTGAAACAGACCCAACATCTGTCACAAAAAAAAATTAGATCAAGATGGATCACAGACTTAAATTTAAACAAACTACGCAACACCTAGAAGACAATATAGGAGAAATCTTAAATAGCCTTGGCGATCCTTTTTAAGACACAACACAAAAGACACAATCCATGAAAAAATATTGATGAGTTGGACTTATTAAAATTAAAAATTACGCTCTGTGAAAGACAATGTTGATAAATTAGAAGGCAGGCCAGAGATTTGAAAAAATATTTGCAAAAGATCCATCTGATATAGGACTCTTATCCAAAGCTACAAAAAAACTCTTAAACTCAACAATAAGAAAGTAAACATCTTGATTAAAAAATGGCCTAAAGACCCTAAGAGCTACTTCATTTATACATATATACACAAATGGCAAATGAGCAAGTAAAAAGGTGTTTCACATCATATGTCATCAGGGAAATACAAATTAGAACACCAGTGAGATACTACTCCACACCTAGGACGATATCAAATATCTAGACCATTGCCAACTCCAAATGCTGGTGAAGATGTGGAGCAACAGAATCTCTCTCTCATTCATGGGTTGTGGAAGCGCAAAATGGTAAGCCACTTTGAAAGATAGTTTAGCAGTTTCTTACAAAGCTAAACATATTCTTACCATATGATCCAGCAGTCATGACCCTTGGTATTTACCCGAGGGAGTTGAAACTTATATAGACTCAAAAACCTGCACATGGATGTTTCTAGTAGCTATATGTGTAATTGCCATCACTTGGGAGCAACCACAATGTTCTTCAGTAGGTGAATGAATAAATGGTGGTACATTCAGACAATGGAATAATTTTCAACACTGAAAAAAAAGGAGAGAGAAAAATGAGCTACCAAGCTACAAAAAGACATGGAGGAAACTTAAATGCTTAGCCAATCTGTAAAGGATGCATATTGTGTGATTCTAACTCTATAACATTCTGGAAAAGCCAAAACTGAGGAGACAGTAAAAAGATCAGTAAGATGAGGCAGTGGAGAGGGATGAATAGATGGAGCATAGAGGATTTTTAAGGCTGTGAAACTACTCTGTAAGACATTATAATAATGAATATGTGTTATCATACATTTGTTCAAACCCATATAATGTACAACACCAAGAATGAACCCTAAGTGAACACTATGGACTTTGGGTGATTATGATATGTCAATGAAGGTTTATCCTTGGTTAAAATAAAAGGTACCTTCCTGGTGAGTGATATCGATCATAGAAGAAGCCATGCACTTGTCAGGGCAGAGACTATCTGGAAAATCTCTGTACCTTCCTCCTAATTTTGCTGTGAACCTGAAACCTCTTAAATATAAAATATTTAAAAAATATATTGATAAACAAAATATAATTTATTACTCTTGCCATAGTCCATATTGAGAATTAATTTGGTGAAAAATAATATAGTCAAGGCAAAAAAAGCAGAAAGGTAATTCTTCAAAGATATAAAACCTACTATCACTAAAATAAAGACAGAAAATAAATGAAAATATTCAGTTATTTTCTGGCTATCTGGGCAACAGTCTCCTAAAAGAGTTGAAGCTTCTTATGTAAGTAATTCATGGCATCTATCTTATAAATTAATTTTCAAATAATTTATTTCACTCAAGTAAAAACAATTATAAACTTTGGTCATCTGAATCCTCTTTTCTAAGTGAAAAATTATTTATTTTTATTTTATTTTATAAATTTAGTTCATTATGATATTATGTTAGGTAGTTAGACATGAGTGACAGGGGAACTAAGGAACAGAGGCCATGCCTAGAGACCGCTCAAAGAACACCCCATTGATAGTAAAATTCTGAATAAGCATATGCACAGTAGGCAGGAAGTTATATAAGAGCCAAGTGTCAATCAAAATGATCTCATGTGCCAATCATTTAGGAATGTCTTTGTAACCACTTATCATGGCGGTAATATAATATAGACCTTCTCACTTCTACATTATTACAGCCCTCCTCACTGAGAACCTGTTCCTCCCTTGGAGTGTACTCTGTCTTTTATCTTTTCACCTCCCAAATTCCACAGGGCTACAACCTTCTTTAGTGTGGCCCGTCTCCCTCTAAAATATACTTTTAATTAATATTACCTTTCATGACTCTCACCATACTGAAATCACCTCTGTGGCAGCAACAAGAACCGACACTCTAGTGTTGAGGTGACGCTGGAGTCAGATCTCCCCGACAGTAAGAACTATAAATTTATCAATGAAGTCAGAGACTTCTTTATGTAGTCAAAATATTTTCATTGTGATTTGTATAAATGTTTACTGGTTTAAACTTTTATAGCTGTATACAACTCTGATATATTGTATAGAACTTTTATAAGTACCAAAAGTTATGCAGTCTAAAAAAAAAAAAAAATCTTTAACAGAAAATAAAGTCTTAAACCTACAAGGTTTTTAAATATATTTTTGAAAGTCCATTTGCTAGTTTAACTTGCATTTTAAAAAGCTAGTTCAAAAATAAGTATATCCATTGAATTCAGATAATTTGATTTTGCATCTGATAATTTTAAAAAATAACTTCTTTTTTTCCCCCAAGCAGATCCTAGAATTTCAAAATCTTTTCTTAAATCATTTTAATTAAAAATGCAGGAGGCATTCTTCCAAGTTCCTAATTTGTTGAATTATATTAGCAATAGGCATCATTTATACTATTCTATATTAAATGATTCTATTTAACTTAGTTTGAAAGTATTCTTAATGAAACATTAATTTACTATGTCGAGTCTCATTTTTAATTGCATGAATATGGAATCACTGTGTAATGCTAATCTAGATATCAAATCTATATTTTAAAAATGCATAGAATACTATATTTAAAAATAAATATTGTATTTAACAGAAACTCAAAATGCTACAGTATTTATAGTACCAGACAAAGGCTTAATAAATCTTTCCAATTATTTATTACCTTAAATTCCTTTACTTTGGAAGAACACTGTAAATTGATGATATTTTGCTGGTTACAGAGAGAAAACTACAGTTATATTTATAAATATACCTATTATGTTAGTCCTAGCATATTTATTTAATCCATATGCTACTAAATATGTATGTGGCGTACTTGTTAGGAATTAGTTCAAAAAAGAAGTTATTTTTCCATTGGAACTTATATTGAATTGCTTGTGTTACTTCTTGGAATTGCCAAGCCTTGGGCATTTTGAGGTCTATTTTCTACGTATTGGCTTGGCCGCCTACCTAACTCAACCTGGATTCCTTGTAAATTTATTTCTGTGATACTATTTCAATCATCCTCAAATTCTCACTGATTTTTGACCTTCTAATTCATTCCCCTGGATTCTTACTGAGTTTCCTCTTTTACCACTCTTAGACTGACAATTAGTTTCAGATAAATGTATTTAGCTCGAATTTTTGAAAACAGTATATAATTTCCAACCACTATTAAGCACTCAATGTTACTCACTAATATTTTTATTTAACCCAATTGAACTCTCATATAATTTCCATAGTTCCTATTCTAACATATTTTCTGTCACCTAAATCTTCTATTTCATTCCCATCTTCTCACACTCCCAGACTGAACTTGTCATGTAGTTAAAAATAAGGAAACAAATAATAATAAAAATATTACCAGGCAGAATTTTCCTAAATATCCTTCTTCTCCTATTCTTAACTGTGTCATCTATATTATTCTCTGCTGTCCCCAAAGAAGAGATGTGCTCATAATTTAGCTTAAAGTGATTATAAAAGTTTCCATAGGAGTGTAATACTTGATTCAAGTTCAGATCTTTTAGAATTAGCTGAAGAAGTTAGGTAAGACCATTTAGGCACAGAGTCATGAGAGAACAGGGAACACTGGAAGAACTGAATAGTACAAGTGCATAGTGTGTCCTTTTGTGTGTATGCATGTTATCACATCATTGTGTGCATTGTAGCATGTATGACCATGGACTGAGAAAGGAGTGAAGAGGTCACTAACACTGGGGAAACCAGGATGCTTAAAGTTAGGGGAGATTTGTGGAGATATAAAGAAGTCTCGGAAGAAAGCTATCCAAGGCTCACTTCAGAAAACAGAAGTATTTTTCAGTGAAAATAGAGAACAATGTTGAAGTCAGATAGATTTAAAAAGTCAAAATAAAATATATTTTTTAAGTGGCCAGATATGAGGAGACAGAGAGAGTTGAGTGTAGAATAAATTCCAGTTTTCTGGTCGAGATGAAAATAACTCAGGGAAAACAGAAGAGGGGTGACTTTTGGAAGAAAGATGATCAGCTTGGTGATGGATATAGTAAATTGCAAAATTCTGAATGGCAAAGTGACAATTGAAGATAGCCTTCAAATATAGACACCACTTCTTCAATTTGCATTTTTTTTTAGCAGAGCACACTCTGATTTCCAATCTATTTTACTAAAACCAGAAATGCTTGAGCAACCAAGAAATCAAATCCAAAATTGAAGAAAATTATGACTGTCTAAAATTAAATTTTAATATGCTTTCATTATCTTTACCATTGAATTTATATTTTAAGTATAGTTGGCAAGAAATGTAGGATTACAACAGCTTGTGTATATTTCATTTAGATAGTTTTTTTGTAACTTTCACATCTGTGATTCCAAACACTACCTTGGAGCAAAATAAATCACATTGGATGTTTTTTTCCACAAACTGTATTTTTGGATTTATTAGGCATCAATCTACTACTTGTATTAACTAGAAGTAAGAGCTATTTGGAAATCAGTTGGATGGCATAAAGACAAAGAAGGATATCTTAAGTGATTATATGGAATATTTTATATGGAATTCTGCTAAATTCACATTTTGAGATTGTTATGTTCAAGTAAGATATATTTTTTAATAGACAAAATATTGAGGAAGAGAAATCCAATTTTAAAATTGGGTTATGCACTGATTATATTTTTAAGAACAGAATTTTCCTAAGAGTTTACTCATATCCTGTCTAGAGACTAGTATATATATGAAAAACATTTTAAAACAGTATCTTAATGTAGAATCACAATAAAGACCATTGAGTCACAAATATTTTGAAATTGCAAAATCTATTTTAATTGAATTTTGACACTAAACATTTCTTTCATAATTACAATTAAAGTTAAGTGAATTCAAATAAATTATACTATGTAGGATTTTAGAAAACTTCCAAGATGTATCTAGTACAGAGTGTGTTTTTAAAATATGTAATAACTAACATGACATGGGATCTTCTATCAATTCAAAAGAGATGATAGAGTATACCAATTCAGACTAACAAATTAACAAGTAAAAGCAAATTATAAAAAGTAAAATTTGTATTTCCAAGTGGCCTTTTTTGATTAGTACACCAGAACAATGAAGCTTAGTGAAGCTGAAAATAAGATGATCTGTGTTAAAAGTACAAGTTTTACTTCTTTAAGTTTAAAGAACACTTTAACATAAATTATTCCAAGTGGTTGTCACAACTCTATCTTCCTTATTGTAACTGTACCCTTATCTCACCAGATTAGCTCACTTAAAGAATTAAGATTTAGAGAAACAACTATAAACTTGTCTGCTCATAATTTCAAATTATTTTCAGCTGCTAAAATTAAATTTATTTCTATAAAATTATTCTGGTACATGTATTCTTCATATGTATAACATATATAAATAGACAATTTACCTAACAAGCTTAATCAAATTACCAAGTCAAAGTTAGAAAAAAAAAACTAAAATACACTTCCAGAAATCATTGTTTTTACTCAATTAAAATTACCTAAGTAATAATTTCGCTTTCTGATTATTATTATTATTATTTTTTGGCCTTTAAATTTCTGACTAGTTCTATGTATAAGACACATCTAGCAAATAATTGCCAATGATCATATTCATAATACCTCTGTAAGACTGGCTTCCATAATCCATGTGTCTTTTGTCTGTTTCAGTGGCACTGTATTGGCAAATTGCCTTAAACGCAAAGGCATCAATTTACATAATAATTTTCATAAAGTTTAATCAAAAATAAAATCAATTCTGAAATCCATTTACATGTTTATGATAAATTGGAAAAATTACATAGAAGATATACACCCCAACAATTAGAATTGGCATTTGGTCAGCAGGTTTTTTTCATTTTATTTTCCCAGGGGATAATTATCATGACCAGAGATAGGGGAACAGTAGGCTAAGTCCCTAAAACAGTCATTACAATCTTAAAAACCTGACCATTAAACATCACTAACAAATAGAATAAAAATTATAAAATTGTGTTATTTACTGTGAATATAACGAATAGATTTTATTCAAAGATAGATAGCTTAATACTCTATTTCCAGGATATATATATATATATATATATATATATATATATATATATATCTCTAAAATGGCATTCTAGAATATACAAGGAAGAATTTTTTAAGTCATTGCTACTAATATCCTTAATGAAGTTAAAACTATATCAGTAGTAATTAATGATGCTTACAGTTTATAACATAAAATATTAACTGTATATTCATTCATTATTAGATGCACGTTTTCTCAAATTCTATTTACATGTCAAAATTCTGATCTTTCTACAGCTTTATGTTACCAGGTAAATAGAACACACACAAAATATGTTCCATTAAAGAAAATCTGAATTTAGTTCCTTTTAACATGTCAAAAAAACCATGTACTGCAAAATTTCTTACCAAGTTAATGAGACTAATATTCTCTTTGTCATTTGTCACATACAAAAGTTGAAACATTTATAAATATTAATATTTCATAATTTTAATCAGACTATTTTATAAAGTCATCTTCATAGAGTGACCTTGGGCTCTTGATATCCCATTTCTTCACTAGCTCTGCCATTAAACTAAACATTTTTGATTGATAATGGATTATGCCCTTATAGATTAAACAAAATGTTAATTTAAGCAATTTTACTGATAATTCATTGTAAGAAGAATTTTTCATCACATTATAAAATCACATTCTTATGAGTAATTTTTAATGAAAACAACTGTCTGAGCTTATGATTTTCAGGACCAGCAGATATATAAAAATGAATAAGAGAATATTAGATCGAATAGAATAATTATTAAAAATAAATTGCAAACTCAATGATGATATGAATGCTAACATATTTCAAATCAGTGAATGTGAATATAAAGTATTTTCAATCATAATTTTAAGGATTAAAATCTGTATTATAGCTAAAAATCTAGTCAACTGTATTTCATGGACTATACTAAATAATGGTGAACAGTTTTGGTTAAATTATCTATACCCCCCAAATATTATGATTTACTATGTGACATTTCGTATGACAATGAAACATAATTCTTAGTGGAATATGCTATAAAAAATGATGGAGGAATTAAAGAATAATAGTTCAGAGAAAATACTCTGGAGCCACATGGTTTAGATTTAAATCATGGCTCTGCCATGTACTAGCTAAATAACCTTAGGAAGTTTAATTATTCAAATTATTCTCTCTTGTCTTCGACATCCTCATTTTTAAAATGGGAAATAATAAAATTATATATACCTACTTCATAGTGAGGAATAAATGAATTAATACATCTAAAGCACTTAGAAAATTTGCTGGAATAGATTAAACATTGTTTAAGTGTTTGCTATGAGAATGACCACTTTTTGGTTAGCAGAAAAAACTCTGGAGTAAGAATCTGGAGTAAGAATCCAGTCTTAGTTCTGTCTTTAAATGAGGCATAATTACAGAACCATAGAAAAAATACTGTCTGTACTTGGATTGCCTTAACTATAAAGTGAAAAATTTAAAATAGATCATGATTCACAATCCTGTATATAATTAGATTTTCCCAGTATTTTTTTTCTTTTTTTTATTCTTTTAAAGATATTCTTAAAATTATTCTTGAAATTAAAACAAACAAACAGGGTCATGAACATACATGAGATCTGGTAAATCAGAACTTCTGGCCAAGGGCTTCATCATCAGTGATTTAAAAACTCTTTGTGATTCTAAAGAGTATGCAGAATTTTTACCTTAACCTAGTTGATTAATTAGTTCTCTTTCACTTCTAAAATTCTATTATTCTAAGTAATTTAACATGTCCTTACCTGCGTCTCTATAACTTATAAAATAATATATGAGTATATCATATATCTTTCATAGGAATTTGCTGAGAATAAACTAGAAGGTATAAAACTAATAATAAGTAATATATTCATTAAATATTGTTAAGTAGTTTTATGTAAATAATGAAGTTATTACTCCTGTTAAATTCTTGGTTCTATAGTCATCATACTCTATTTCCAGGAGATTATATATATATAGAGAGAGAGACTATAAATGTCTATAAATTTATATAGACTATAAATGTTGCTAAGTAACCTCCTTTTTTGAAACCATATATGTGTGCATGTGCATATATGTGTGTGTGTGTGTGTATGTATATATATACACACACACATATATATATATATGATTAGTTACCTATAGATACATTTAACCTTTACAAAATAAATAACAAAAAATATTTCCCATAGAGACTAGAGCTAGAATAGAGTGCCAAGTACAGAGCAGGTTTAGGAGTTATCAAGTAGTAAAGTTACCAAGTCATTTAGAGATGTATAGAAGAGTAGATTAAAGATACAGACCAAACAATCTTACACTAAAACATTTGGAATCCATTTGATGTGAGCTACAGGTTTCAGTTGGTAAGTGCTTGAAGTGAATTTCTAAATGAGCCAGACACTGCCCTATTTTAATAGCTCTCACATCTTCGCATGTGTGTCACACACACACACACACACACACACACACACACACCCCGCATATCCAAAGGTCTGGGAAAAATTTAGTATTAAATCATTTTATACTTTTCTAATCAAATGATAGATCATAGTTACTTAGCACTGTTTATGTCAGGCATTACCCTAAACATATCACAATTATTAACTTATTTATTCCTAATAACAAAATTTGCTAATCCATGTTTGTGTTAATAGTCTGTTAGAGTGTGGTTAAATAAAAATAGCCACAATGGGTAATTCTGCATGCTGTTGCCATCATTATATAGTGATGATTGTGTCTTTATCATTAAAATATTGGTATTTTACTTATTTTCCCCAGACTGACAATATACTGAATAAAATATTAATAAAATGTATGTATCCTATACCAAGAAGAAGATATTTGCAAATTTAAAGCATTTTTCATGTGATGTCATTGGATTTCTTCCTAAAGACAACTAGCAAAATCAATCGAAAAAGTTAATACAGACTCATTTATTGTTTGTTTTGTTTTGCTTTGTGAACGACAAATAATATAAACCATCTAACCATTAACAAAGTCCTATATCTATTAAAGATGTAGGTGTAGGGGATCAGAATATGCCACCATAGAATATGCCACATTGGCATAATGGTTATTTTGAACCGAAGACAATTAAATAGCTGACACCAAAGAAAGCTCTCTGCCATCCCCTTCTTTACATAAAATCAGGAGAATTATCAGCCCAAAGATAATACTGAGAGAAATGTACACAACAAAACTTACCAAAATAACTCGCCTTTCATTAGTTTTCCCCATATATTTACCTTTCCAGTTTTCCATCCCTAAAAGCCAAAATCCCTTTACACTTGTTTTGTCACTTCTCTGCAAGTTTTATTGTTCTTTGCTAAGATGCTATATAAACTCAAATTCTTAGCATTTCTTTAAGTTACTCATCACTGGGTTTCTCCTTGTATGTGCTCTGCATCTGTTAATAAACTCTGTTTTTCTATTGTCAATATGTTTTTTGTCAATATAATGTGAAGGTCGCCAGTGAGAGGACCTAGGAGGGTAGAGTAAAATATTTTTTCCTTGCGTACATAAGTCTTTTCAGTTATGAGAAATTGACTTATTTTTCTGAAAAAAAACAATAAAATTCCAAGTTTTGAAATGGAAGCTTTGAATGCTTCTAGAGTTTTTTTCTAGCTATGGTTGGCACGAAAATTGTTTCTTAAGAGTAAGTAAAGTATCACTATTTTCTGAGAACAATTAGCCTGATGTCTTGAATTTGGGTGGAATGGAATCTAATTGAACATACTAGCATTTTGAGTGCATTTATAATCTTTTTTTTTTTTTTGGTCTATATGTAAGCCTGTTTGATTAGAGAATTCTTGTAATTGTACATTGTATAGCGATTAACCCATTTTGTGCTAAGAATTTGATATAAAAAGGTCCAAAATCTTCTAAAACCAATAAAAAAGTTTAAGATTTAAAATATATCCAAGCTAGGACATTTAAAATAAAAGCACTGTCAAAACAAGCCTCAAAACAAGGAACTGTACAAATACTCTATAATAACAGCGAATATCTCAAACGAACAAGGAAATAAGCAGAGATATTTGTTGTGTTATAATGAGAAGATTGGAGTTAGGAAGACCTGGATTTGAATTCTTATCACTAACTAGGTGTGAGCCTTGAAAAATGATTTGATTTCTCTGAGATTTAGCTTTTGTATCTTCAAAAAAGTAGGTTCAATAATTGATCTAATGTTGTAGATACACAATGTATATAAAGATATCCAGCACACAGTTTCTACATAATGGTTTTGGCAATGCTCAAGAAACAGTCCATCAGTCTCCTTTTGGTTTCTGAAACACTTTATGCTAAGCATCTACCTATGTTTCTCTATCACTTTTATGGATAAAGAAAGTAAATAATTATGAGAGCTACTGAATTTTCCCAGAAAGAGCATGTACAAAGTTTTAATTGGCTGGATTTATTCAATAACTTGTTCGCTGCATCAGAATAAAATTAAAATGTTGACCACATTTCCAAACACTTTGGAACAAGCCTACTCTAAGTTTATCTTGTACACACATTATTTATCTGATACAATAAATAATATACTCCACTAGAAACAAATGGATTATAGCTTTATGTTTTGTCATGTTAAAATTAAAATGTTATATGCATTCATTTAGATAAATCTTCTAGTAAATTTTCTTCATTTAATATTACTTTCCTCCTATCACATATCAGAAGAAATCTAACAACTATTTTATAGAATTATAAAATATTCTTTTAATGTGTAGGAAATTTACAAAAGTAAAAGTGAGAATTATTTATTAAATTTTATGTATCTTTAAATATTTTGTTGTTGTTTTGGAAAAATATAGCTACCTCAAATATAAGTCTAAGTTATTAGTATATCATTTGAAAATATGAGAAGTATTAAAATCAGAAAAAATTTATACATTAATTGTAAATATCAGAATTCTTTTCTTTTTCTTCAAAGATAAATGAGCTTTCTATATTGCCTTATTTTAAGAACAATCTGCCAAGAGAAAAGATCATAAATAGAAGTGTAATTTGTCTCTGGGTTCATAAAGAAATTGATTATAATACAGTATTTCCTTCTTCCTCTCCCCTCCAGTTGTTTTTTTTTTTTTTTAATTAGTGAAGTCAATGTAAAAATTATCCATTTCCTTTGAGTCTTTAAAAGCATTTAGAAAATATTCCTTTACACATTTGTTGTTGGTGTTATTTCAACCAAATTATTCTGAATTTTCTTCCAGGCCAAAACAAATGAAAATCTAAAACTGCAAAATGTTTAACTGATGTCTTTTTTTATTTTCTTAATTTTGACCTTTTGTTTTAATTCATTTTTAGAATCATGACATTCATGCTAGACCCTAAATTTAAATTTGCATCAGCTTATAGTCAGTTCCTGGCATTTAAAATAGCAAAGAATGCACTCTAAACGTCATGACTTTCAAACATTGTTAATATTTAAGACTTCTTTAACATCTAGTATTAAATTCAGCTTTTCATATAGAAAAGAAAATAGCTTTAATTATATGTAGCTAGGGTACAGAATGAATTAATTAATAAATAAGCATAGTATATATGAGAGACAAAAATTAAATGGAAAAATGTTTATACCAGTATTCATTTTATAGTATTTTCCTTTCTTTTGATGTCACTAAGCACTGAGGGATCTCTACTGAAATCTGAATTACAGTAATATTAATCATTTATAGAAGGAAATAAAAAGTGCAAACATAATCACTAACAAGAAGAGTGTGTTTTATGAAACAATAATCCTGTGGGGTCCCAAAGCATTCTCTGAACAATAAACACAAATATGAAGTCTTTCAATAAATAAAATGTTTGTTTATTTAAACCAGATTTTTCCAAATTGTTTGGGGATGGCAAGAGTCTTTCATAGAATTGATTTTTCACTGTAATATTGAAGAAATGTAGAAATTAAAAAAAAATCTTTTAGCATTAATAGGAATTATCTGCTTTAATGTCATATGATTATCAAATAAGCACATACATGAAAATTTAGAACGAAGCACATATATATTTTAAAGAATTGTACCATACATAGGAAATAGAGGGCAAATATACAGTTCTTAAAGGATCACAAATTCCAACAGATTACATACTGTTGGCCACCATATGCATAATAGTAGGCAAAATATATTCAAATACAAATTAAAATTATTTATTTGGTTATTCTATAAAATAGGGTAAAATTTAAGATATAACTTATGTGGTGACAAAGAAAATCTAAAATCAGAAACAGGAAAAAAAAAAAAAAGAATCTCAAGACCTTGCTAAATATTGTGAAAATCAACCAGCATTCACCATCAGTTTTATTTTTTTTTGGTCAAAGAACAATAACACATTACAGGGATATTTCATGCAGCTTGGCTTTTGCATAATGTATGGCGTAGTGGTATTCATCAGTGTGCATTCTTTGTCAATCAATGGGACAGTTTTCCATTGTGTAGTAGCATAAAAAGAAGCCCGAACAACTGGAAATAAAGAATAAAGAAAAAAATGGATTTGTGTAAAACATTTATCAAAAAAAAACATGAAACTGTTTCAACTTTTAAAGTAATATCTGAATTGAATTTAGTTTTCAGCCAATATAAGGCTATGTATAGTACAGTAATCCTGATCATCAACTCAAAAATTATCTTAATATGTCTTTAATGCCAGTGAAAACTTAGTTTATTAATAAGATGAAATTGAAAAGAATTTCTGTCAAAATATTTTTCAAGTATGAACAATGAATCGAAAGACTCTAAAGTTAATTCTACAAATGTGAAAACTTGATTTTTTAAAAAAATTATCTTTAGTGTTTAGGTATAATTCTCTAATCTGTATATTGCATTGTGATAGGTAATAAAAGCAGAGAACTGACATATATAGATGTTTAAGCCTCATTGGTCTGATGATTACATTAAATAGATCTCCCATTAGTCTTGGAATATTGCTTAATGCTTTATTTTGCCAAAGTAACTGTGTTACAATATAGTCATTTGTATATGTGAATTCCAGATTATGAACTCATATAAAATCCGAAGAGAAAATTTTTCTACAGTATTACTTCTACCTGGAGGTGTACTTATTTTCATATTAATATTAACATGCATTATCATGTAATGAAAACACTCTTTCATTTTTTTCCTAAAATCAATATGGCATAATATAAAGGTAAATGTCGCTAAATTTAAATAACTTAGTTACATTAGTTTATTGCATTCTACTTTGATTCTAATGATTATTTCCAAATCTCTACATGATTCTACATAGCATTGTGAAAAAAAAAAAATCTTAAATTCATTGTCATTCACAATTATTTAAAAAAATTTTTGACTCTTAATTTATACTAACTGCATTTCAATTGTTTCTCCTCAGATGAAAATCTTTCTTCTTTTCTTCTTTATGGACATATGGCAATATTTGTTTCCTTTTGAGAAAATATATTTTATTACTACCAATGTATGATATAAAGTTTTCATGACTTATAAGTTTAATAATTCCTAGAAGATATTAAATGTTACTAAATTAATTTTTAAAGTAAATTTGTTGTAATGATTGAACTCTAATTCAATGTTATTCAAATTCAAACTCTATTATTATCATTTGGTGAAACAATGAAGTTTGATTGCTAAAGGCTGAATATAACTTCATAAAGCTTACAACAAACTAATCTTAAGATATTTCAAACATGGAGCAGCAGAAACTTAATTTTTTCTTACTTTGAACGATTAAAAGTGACTCTTAAATGGAACTGCAATTACTCATCAGTCATAAGTATGTAAGAAACCATAACAGGGTCTCATTAAATTGAAAATCCATAGCCAAATGTCCATAGAAAATGCAAGGACTTTGCAGAGGAAGTTAATCAAAGACACAAAGCACTGTAAAAATAAAGTATGGACTTGACCTTCTTAAGGGCACAAGAATTTTAGAACTGGAAATAACAAAGAGATCATTTTATCCTTAGATTGCATGACATGGAGAAGTGATGCTCAAATTCAGATCTTCCAAATTCAAGTCCACTCTCATTTTGAGTAACAACTTTATTCTGTCCTATTAAGATGAAATTGTATTTTAATTCTAATAATGAGGGAAGAAAACAGTATTAGAGCAGACCACTCATCATGCATATTTTATTTAAAGTATATATAGAATAGAATATAGTAGAATCTTATATCATCTTACTCATTAAAATCTTAAGACTGCTCTTCTGCTTATTCCGAATATCTCATCCAACTTTGGGAAGCCATTAAACATTCATGGATAATAAAATCTGCCAATAATACTTTCAAATATTTCTCTCTCCATTATCACTTAAATCACTGGTCATTATGTGCAAGCCTCCATTTCCCCTTGTCATCTCCATAAATGAGTCCCCTCAATCAATTAAATATTGACATCTGGGTCATAGACTTCCTCTTTACTCTGTATCCTGCAATCATATCACATGTTTATTTAATAATTGAGCCTTGGGCTTTCTTCATCTCCTCAACCCTAGTGATCCTCTATGTTCCATTTCAGTCACATATTTGCATGTTTATATTATAGACATAATTCCTACTTACAAATATTACAATTTTTATAATTATAAATGTAGACTTCCCACTCTGATAAAAAAAAAAAATCCTGTATTACTAGATTGCTTTCTCAATTGCTCTTATGTTAGTGATAATAGTTGTGTTATGAGCAAGATTTCCTAACATCTGAGTGCCCTAAGGTTCTTCCCTTCCATTCTACATCTCTTTTCCAAAAGATAATTTTAATTTGCTTGTGTGAGATTGATTACGATTTGAAGACTTGGTGAGAATACTGGTTAGAAGACTAATCAAACATTATTTTTAAACTTTAGTTTCCTATTATGGTAGATTATGTGACTGTTCTCAGTTATTCAGTTCTCATTTCCTGTAAAAATATTATGCTCATCTACACATTGTCACTTGATTTATAATGCTTTCCTGCGGGAGAAATTAGCCATGTGTTTTGCTTTGGCCAATGTAATGGGAATACATGTTCCAAGCAGAAGGCTTAACCATCTTTATATGTTTCCACCAATGTTCTTGCTCTTTAATTTTGCCAAAAGAACAATGTTCCCAGTTTGAGACTACTCCTCAGCCCGAATCCTAGAATAAAAAGACATCTGGAGCAGAGCTATAGAGTTAGCGAGAAATAAATCACTATTGTAAATGAGGCAAGAAATGGAGAAACTACAGTGCTAATCATGACAGAGATAATTTGGGAGTTTTGGCATATGAGATCTCCCAAAGCAGATTGAGGGGAAAAGAATATTGAGGAGAAAATACAGTATTAAAAATACTTTAAATGATAATGCTGTAAGTTTTATAGAATGACTTATAAGGCAAATGAAATAATTGAAATTTTTTAAAAATTTATTTTGGTTGCTGAATGGTCCTCTTGAAATGTGAGATCATGCATAGTTTATATAACATGTGTCCCAGGCTTATACTCAGAGTGTATAAAAACAGCAAACATTCATTTAGTAACTATCACTTTAATATCAAGATTTAATGTAATGCTCACGGGATTCAATGTAATGTAGTACTCATAGGAAAATGAGTCTTAGGTTAGTCATATAACTTGCCCCAGGTAATGATCTAATAAGCAGCGCTTCTCGGATTTGAACTCAGGCCTGTGATACTAACGCTCATTCATTTACTATATGCCTGGCCTTCAATCTCATTGCTCATGCCAAATGAATAGAAATTTTACTTTTTTCAAATATTTTTAGAGAAACAAGTACAGATTGAGTTTACATTACATTCGGAAGCCCCAGTAACCCAGCTATGCCTTCAACTCTACTTGGAAATCCATTTCTGTTTTCTTAATTCTCTTCCATTTAAAATAGTTCCACCCATGTAAAGCATTATATCCTCCACCTTTCCTCTCATTATCTGAAGATGGTTTCATGACCAAGAAATTCCTTTACTTTCTTTCAGTCTCTCTGGGTCCTCATTCTCTTTCTCTTTTAAAGGTTTCTCTTGCTTTGTACAACCTTTAAATTTTGTCATAATTAAGAGTTCTAGCTTAAGCAATCTTTTTTTTTCTTCTTATTTTAGACATCCTATCTATGTAGTATCACTGTCACTCATGCTATATCTCTAGCACAGTCCTAAACCTGAGACTTATCCTTCCAGAATCATCACATTGCATGGTTCCCCAACCAAAAAGCTTAGAAAGAGCACATTATTTCTATATCTTCTCATTTAAAACATTTAAGCATTAACAGATTTTACTGGTTCGACCTCCTTAACATCTCTTGAACCTAATTCCATGACCATGAAAATACATCTGTTCACTCACACAGAGTCAGAAACAACTGCCGATTAGTGTTTCTGCTTCTATACATTATCCTCTGTAGCCCATCCTTTTCCATAAACCCAGAGCAATTTATTGTTTGATTGAATAATGTCTATGTTTTTAATATTTTATCGAGATATAATTGACAAAATATTGTGTAAGTTGGAAGTATATAACGTGTTAGACACATGTATTGCAATATGATTACTATAGTAGTGTTAGTTAACACATCTATCAGTCACCTAGTATTATTTCCTTTTTGTATTGAGAACATTTAAAATCTAGTCTCTTAGCAACTTTATAATACAAATTTATAATACAGTATTGTTAACAATAATCACTGTGTTGTGCATTAGATCTCCAGAACTTATTTATCTGTAGTTTACAAGTCTGTACCCTTAAATCTCCCCAATTCCTCTCCCCGCAGCTCCTGGTAACTACTATTCTACCTTCTGTTTTCACAAATTCAGTGTTTTTTGTTTGTTTGTTTATTTGTTTTTTTTTTAGATTCCACATATAAGTGATATATAATATTTTCCTTTCTCTGTCTCACTTAATACATAATGCACTCAAGGTTCATCCATGTTATTGCATTGTTTCAAGTGGCAATGCACTCTTTCTCTTTCTCTCTCCAAGAGCAATTTACTTTTAAACATAAACCAGATCATTTTACTGATGAACCCAAGACCATTCAGCAGTTCCTGCCATTTGAGGAAAAATATTAATTCTTTAATATAGCCTATTAAATCTTTCAATTTTTACCCCTGCAATCACCCCTACCTCATTTATCTACATCCTTCTACAAGGAGAGCCTTGAGTAATCCTGTATATCTTCCAATTTCTCTAATGTGCTTCTCCTATCTCTGAACTCTTTCACAGAGCTGTTTCCTCTTTCTGTAACACCATTTTCTCGCTCTACTCTTTTGACCTGCTTAAAGCTCATTCTTCCTCCATGTCTCAAATTCTTAAATGTGAGTTCCCAAGGAGACCTCGATGACCTCTAGATGAGTATAGCCTCCCACCTATATTATATTATCCTGCGGTTTTACTATTGTAACTTTCATTATATTTTATTTTAGTTACATAGTTAATGTCTAACTTCCTTGATAACAAAAGCCTTTGTGAAGGCAGAAACTTTTCCTTTTCCTACTCTCTCACATCTCCAGAGTATAGACGTATACCTTAGGTAAAAACAAGCACTATTTAATAAATATCTAGTGACTTAATGTTATGTTTAATTAAATGACAATTTTAAATAAATAATTATATATCCATGAACTTGTATCTAAGACCAAGGGCATAGAGACTGTAATAGAAAAGCAAGATAAAATTGAAAGAGCTATTTTATGACTATTTCTATTGAAAGGACTATAACACTGTTATCGGCAAACTGACGAGAATAATTATAGTATTTATTTTAAAGGCAGCAAGAGCTCTAAATCTGGATATTAGAAGTTACTGATAGCAAAATTGATATTTTAGTGAATAGCAATATCTTTGCCTGGCATCAGCAATATAGATGCCATTTTTTAAGTATAAAGCACTGGACACATCACCAAGGTAACCTGTGGAGGGAATAAGGAAAATGGTATGAGGCTGTTGCCAACCAAAAGAATGTGTTTGCAGAGTAATTGTGAGATAGTCACATAGTAATTCCAAGCTGCTTGAGATAAATCAGCATTGGACAAAAGATTTAATTTCTTACAGTTAGATGGGTTGAAATATTTTGCTTTTGATACTCTGGCTCTACTAATATCCCAGTTTTTTTGTGTGTATATAGCATAGGGACAACTTAAATGGGTTACATTGAGAACTATTCTTCTGTGGATAATTTTCCTTAATCAAACCTTTCTGTAACTTGGATAAGAACATTAGAATTTATTATCAAAGTTTATATTAAAATAGGCAGAGCTATTATTGGAGATGAGATCATTTTTCCTTTAGAGAGCCATTAAATATAAACCCCACACTTTTTAATTGTATGTCAATATTTATCAGTATGTCACCTAGAAGACACACACTTTATTGAATTGAGCTTCTGGGTTCTACAAAAATAGTTTTGGAGACAGTATTATTGAGGTTTGCAATAAATAATAAAATGAAGAAAAGACACATATCTACCTTTACCTAAGATGCAAATTTTCCAATGGACTATAATTTTGTGTATTTTAAATTAATTTTTCTATAAAGCAAATTGAAATAAACCAAAGAATAAAGACTCAATACTAATGTTCTCTAAGATCTCAATAGTGTTACTTAAATTTTTATCTTTTAATGTCCAAATCTGTAAAATGAGGTCTTTAGATGAGACAAATAGCTACCAACCTTAATTATTCCCCAGCATACTTCATTAATGGTGTCATTTGCTCATGTACACTCACTAATTTAATATGTGAATCTCATTTTATGAGTACTATACTAGATTATTTTATTTTCTTCTAGATCTAAAGTAATCAATGAGTCTCCTTTTTAGTAATAAATAATATTAATAAAAATGCAAATAATACACACAACCACATGTAACATGCAACTTTTACTTATAATAAGAGATATTAAAATGTTCTAAAATAAGAACATGTAATATTACTGAGATAGAGAAAGATGAATCTATAGAAAATAAGCAAGAAACATTGAAAAGAAAATAGGCCACCCCAGGGATAAAAAAGAGAACCAGATTACAAGGAAACAAACAGAAAAAAACTGCAAGCTAAATAAGTGGTAAGTTTAAAATAAGCAAGTTCATCACAATTTTATTTAAATAATTCTATTGCAAACACCTCTTCCCAATGGATTCGTGTATTCCAGAAATATCTTATAGTCTTGATTGTTGAATTCATAAAAAAAAACACTGGTAGGAGATGATGAAGATAAGGCAATGAAGATGATGGTAATGATATGAAGAAGTAGAAGGAACAAAATAAAGAAAAGGGGAGCCTTTGAATTTTCCATAAGTTAATGCCAGCTGCTTAAATCTGTATCTCCTAATACAGATTAGCAAAACCCATGTCTATAACATAAATGGGAGAAACTACAAATTTCAATTTCATATAAGTAAAGTGACTCAGGAATGAAATGTCAGGTGAAGGTTGTATGGAAGAGGAAATAAAGTGGCAGGATCCTTAAAAGGGTGACAAAATGATGCCACATCAGATGGGGGTCCATTCTGAATAAGCAAATACTGGTGTGAACCTTTTGTATAAGAGCACTGACTACCGGGAATAGAAAGGAAGGGCTCTGGAAGAGCATGGGAAATAGATGGAAGAACACACTGCAGGCGATTGGCTTAATTTGAAAATAGACTACATAATAGTCAATATTATATCAATGTTAAGTTCCTTTGGCATGATGATGTTAGTGTTGTTGTGTAAGAGAATGTCCTTGTTCTAGGGCAAGGGTCTTCAAACTTTTCAGTAAATGGCCGGATAGTGGATATTTAGTTTTTCAAGCCTCATGTACTACTCAAGTCTGCTATTATAGCATGAAAGAAGATACAGACAATGCATACATGTGTAGACGTAGTTTTAATCCAATAAAACTATGTACAAATATGGATGATGAGCCAGATTTGGCCTATGCACCATAACTTGCCAAAGCTGAATTAGGTAAGGAAGAACTCTTATATCTACAAAATATTTCTCAATGATTCTTCTGATCACCCAAAACACACACACACACACACACACACACACACACACACACACACACTGAGCATTTGCTATGTGTTGATCACTAAGCTAAGCACTTGTATCGGCTCATTTAATCCTCATGACAAGTGATGATATAGATATAGATTTAAAAATATATACTTTTTAAATTTCTATTTCATAAGTGAGAAAACAAAGGCACACCAAAAAATATAATTAGTGCTTTAGAAGTCACAGGTATAGTTAGCAGGAGAGCTAGGAGTTGAACTATGACATTCTAATCCCAGAGTCTGTGACATTAAAGACTTAATTAAGAGCATGTAGGTGTAATTTCAGTTCTATAACCGAAAATATGATCTTAAGCCTACCATTGGTCTTTTCTCAGCTTTGTTTCATCACAACTTAAAAATGAGAGAGCTTGACAAGATATATATGAAAGTTTATTCAATTCTAAATTTCAAAGATTCTCATTACCACATCATGCACCTTTTCCTTTTTGTATTTAATTCATTTTAGCTCAATCTTCAGTAAAATAAGAGGTGTACACATAATGGCTTCTTAGCTCTTTTAGGTCTAAAATTGTATAATTCTGTAAAGGGTTATTGCATTCTGACCCAATTACTGAATTGAATATGAATTAGGTCACCACTGTTTAATGGACTGCATTCTCTGCAGAAGCTCTTGCATTGCCCTTATATTTAGCTCAAAGGAAAACATCCATTCTTTCTGATGTGTCTGGTGCCTTATCAAGATTACTGCACCGCTTGTTATGTACTCCCTTGTAAAATGCATGCCAATAGTTATGGTTAATCACTTTACTCAAGAGCACTAAAACTAATAGCCCTTGCTTCAAGTGCATGAAAATCCATAGAGTCTATTGAGAAACAGTGCATTACCTGGCATTCTGTTTCAAAGAGGATATGAAATAATATTAAAAATGTCACTTTCTGGAGCCTAAGGAGGGGAAAAATAGTTTTATCAACATCTAGGGCTATATTGGTGGTAAGGCTGCTGCCCAAAGAGAAATTTTCAACTGTAGTGCCATTTCTCTGAGCTACTGAGTCGATTCAATTTAATATATTAGTAACATGAAGCATTATGTTATCTAACTCCATAAACTAAAAATAAGGTATGATTAGTCAAATCAGTATCATGTGGCCTTAAGTCCAGAGCTACAACCATGTAATACCAGACAACTCTATTGTCTCGGTTCCATTAATTTTATCTTATTTAGATATTGTCCTTCAGACAAGGTTCATAATACAGATAAAAACTTTATTGTCTGTTTCTAAAAGATGATAACTGATAACACTTTTTTGATAATACATATATATATAAACATATATATTTCTATTCATATTATGGTGATTTTGATTTTAAAAATTTCTTATTTTACAAACCCTACGACTAGACAAAACAAATATTAAGATTTTACATTTTGGTTTCTCACGTCCAGGAATATAACCTAGCCCCACATTCAATTTGTAATCCATTTTTTCCAGCATTTTTTTAAAAAGCTAATAAATACTAATATTTTTATATTTTTAATATAATTCACATGGGTATAAAACACTACAAATTTTATGAGAATCAACTCTCGCTTTAATAACACTTTAATAGAACTTCAAACTCTCATAGCTTGACTCTTCAGACTTCAAAGTTTATCCTCCATGGGTGAGAACTCAAGCTCAAACTGCAAAATAATATCCAAAAAAACATTCCTAAGTCAACAATGCCAAATATTAGCTCAAGGGATGATTTGCTTGTCTGAAATCAAGCCCTCAGCACTGAAGCTGAGAGGGGAGGGATCTTTGTAGAGGAAAAACCCACAGTAGAAAATGTTTCCAGTTATTATCCTTCATATCTTATAATTATGACAAGGCCATTTAGCATTTGTAGATGATTAAGTTTTCACACACTTTTCTTCTATGCTACCTTTTGTTTTTCTTCACTTTTAACAAAACAGCTGCTCCTCCATTTGCCTCTTAAGGCAGTTGGAGCATCAAACAGGCATTTCCATTTGATCTCACAGGCTGGTACTCATGGGTTTTGCACTAATTAAAGATGATAAGGTGAAAGTGAGACAGAGAAGGTCCAAACAGTTCATCTAATGGTAAAAGTGTGTACTCCTCAAAATAAGCAAACGCTACAGTAACTTTAAAGTACCCCCCTGACACTATGAAGTTTGTCTGTTTTACTGGCAAGTCTAAAATGAGACCCAGCCAAGACCGGCATTAGCATGTCAAAGAATAAGCTTCATTTTCACTGTGAGGACTCTATATGAAGTCTTGTACTCAATGGCATGGTACTCTGGAGGCTGCTGAATTGCGAGCTGTTATTCCAGATGTGCATTGTCTCTGTAGAAATACAATTTCACAGTCAATAAACATGTTAAGTCCATCGAGAGATAATTATAGCAGAAAGCCTGACAGAAATGCTTCAAAATCTTTATAGAAGATTTTCCTATTGATCAGCTTATTGATTTTTATCACCTTGATATCGGACTGCTGTTTATATGTATTGTAAATCTCAAAGTAATTAGTTAGCCTTAGTTAATCCTACTACTGAATACCGCACAGAAATATTTCTAGCATCAAATATCTGTGGCACAGTGTCTCAGTACAGTAATGGACAATATTAGCTGAGTTTCTTTTCTTCGGGAATGTATATTTAGATTTTAAATAGGAAAAACTGTTAGTTTGCCCAGTAAAAGCAAACACGTGCTGTCATAAATAACTCCCTGTTTGCTTAATATTTTTATTTATGATTACACTGGTCTCATGTACATAAACTCATTTTTCTATCTGAATTGAATAAACATCCTTAGAATATAGCAAGAAAATTCTTAAAGAAAAATAGAGAAATTATTCTTTACGTCTGAGACAATATTTTTCAAAATTTAAAAAGACAAAAATTGTCTTAGGAATTCAGGGAATTCTCAATTCTTAATAATAAATAAATAAAAGTAAATAAATTATTAAAAATAAATATAATATTAAAATTAATTTTATGTAGTTATAAGATAAAAAATAATTTTGTAAATAATTTTATGTCATATAGGCTTTTTAATGGTTTTTACTTTGAGTAAAAGATAAATATATTTCTGTTAAAATTAATTTTATCCACATGCAATATGTTTTTACAGTAAAGAGAGGATGAGAAAATTTTTGCATAATCAACATTTGTTTTGCTTTACTTTCTAATTTTATCATGTCAAAATTAGCTATTTTTCATAGATGTTATTGTATCAAATTTTTGGAAAAGTTTTTATCATGTTTCTTATCTCATTATAAAAAAAAAAATACTATACCTCACTCTAATAAATTTGGAAAATGTAACTAAATGTAAAAAAAAACTCAAAAAAGAAACCGCTACTTAGAGAGTAACGTTACCATGATTTTTTTGGGTAATATTTTGTTTCATATGTGCAAATAACTCATACATTTCTTTTTAAACAGTATGTCCATATTTAACCTTAGTTTTTATCGGTTTTCTATAATTATGAAGACTATTATCTCATGTCTGTAAAGATCCATTTACTAATTGATATAATGACTACTAATATATTATGTCAACTTATGGTTGTTGTTTAAAATTGCTCTATCATTAAACTTTTGGCTAGTTCTAAATTTTCAGTATACCATATAAATCTACACTGACTGCATATATATAGAAACCTTTGATCATATCTCTATTCCTATTTCCCCATTGTATATTACTAAATGAGAAATTTGAAAAGTTTTGATAAAAATAAATATGTCTTTAACCCAATTCTGCACTATCACTTCTCTTCAGTCATCAATAGGTAATCAATTTATTTAATACAATTTAAAAACTATTTTCATCATCTTTATGCATCTTTTTCTATAGTGTTAATTTTTTTCAAGAGTTTACACTTTCATGACAACTCAACATTTATGTGTCAATTTAATAATTTGGTATACAAGGTGAACAATATAAGTATAGTGTTCCTGCATCTCTGAATTCTTTAGACTCCAACTACAGCCATACATAGCACTAAGAATCAGACAATCAAGAATTGAATGAAATTTCTGCTGTTTATATTTTTTCCTTAAAAACATGATTCCACAAAGGGTAGTGATTGTCAGAGAAAACTAATTTATAACTTCATGTACAATTTTGTGGTATACAGTCATTGCTTGTTATTTTCAGGGCATTAATTCCAAGACCACTCACCACCAGCATACCAAAATCTATGGATCATGGATGCCCAAATACCTTATATAAAATGGAATAGTATTTGCATATAATTTATGTTTGCATATAAGCTACAGCAGAGTATGCCTACACAACACTTCATTCACATAGATACTCACATAGTGGTTGGTGGGTGGCAAATTCAAGTTTTACTGTTTGGAACTTTCTGAGATTTATATTCCTAATACTTTCATTGTGAAATTAACAGATACAGAGGACTATTCATCTGAATGCAGAGAGCTAAAAACTACATTTTCATACATTTGTCCAAGGAAATAAAATATACTTAAAAGCCAGTTTTGCTAATATTAGTATAAAATACAAGCAAAATATATTGAACCTAATAAGAGGTATTAATGATAAACACAGATTTTCTTAGTTTTTAATTTTTTTTTTAATTTTAAAGTTTTCTTTCTATCTTATTTTGATTTTAGTAGTGAGAGGTAAATAGGTTTTAAGCCTGTTAGTATATTTGAATATAGTTATGATAAAATTTAGAATATAGGAAGTGCCTTATGTAACAAGACATTTGACTTGTGAAAGTGAGCTCTTTCTATTTTTCTGCCTATCTGGAAAGTAACACTGCCAAACTTTTTTATTATATTGAAAAATTGCTAGAGTGACTTGTAATATTAATCTGTCTCTTAGAATTTGTTGCAAATAAACTTTAGTTCAATGTCCACTGTATTTGCTATTTTAAATTAAATTTTTTATTTTTGAATGTATTATTTTAATTGAATACCATATAGAATTTTCCTTGTATGTTTTCACATTTATCCAGTTGGCTTTAAAATGCTACTTCTTGGCTGAATCTTAAACAGGCAAAAAGTTCAATTTTTAACTTCTCTATAAAAGATATGTTAATATAACGATAATTTTCCATTCTAACTAATTCTCTTATTTGTGTAGAATATCCACTGACATGTTCTTAGCATTATTTTTCAATTCCTTAGTAAGTTGAGACATACCTAACTGTGAAGCTGTAATTGGACCTGATAACCACCTGGAATGGTCATTTTTATGGAAACTACTGCTGGTTTTTCTTCTGTAAGCTACAGAGAAGTATATTATTCATTGGTCCTGGGGAAAGTACACTGCATACCTCAAGGGCCAAAGTGGGAGGTCAAAGTAGAGTGCAGAGAGCGAAAGAAAAAGAACCTGGGGCACATGCCTTTATTCTGGCTCATGAAATGCTTTGGAGTCCCCAGACTAAGACCATATTGGTCACTTGAAACCAAAAGCATGGGGTTTTGGTGATTCCCGGGGGTTCTTTTCTAAGGGATACACAAGGAGAAGGCACCTCTAAACAGAGGAGTCTGTTGATCATAAGAGTTGTTGGAGAAGTCATATCAGAAACATACATTTATCTGTGACTCTGCCAATCACTGTCTAAAGCTTTTGTTTCCATGAGAGCCATAATGTCAGTTTAAGGTCCCTGCAGGCCACTTTTCCAAACGAAATAGATACTAAAACAGCAATGCTATGAAGTAGATTAGCTAAACTTGAAAGTTGGCTAAAAAGAGGTCAGCATGACAGCCACAGCAGTAGAAAGACCAGTAAGATATCCCTAGGAGTATCCTAAAAGTAAAATGTCAGAACACACTTTCATGATAAAAACACTTGACAAACTAGGAATAAAAGTGAATATCCTTAACTTGATAAAAAAAAATGTATACAAAATTCACAGCTAACATTTTACTCAAGATTAGATATTTTCTCCTAAGATCAGGAAGAAGATAAGGCGGTCTACTCTCATCATTTCTACTCAACACTTTTTTAGAGGTTCTAGTGAGGGAAGTTAGTAGAAAAAAAGAAAGCGGGGAGGAAGAGAAAGAGGGGGATGGAGAGAGAGAAGGGTGTAGGGAAAGGGGAAGGGATGGATTAAAGTAATCCAAATTGGAAATAACAATATTAATGGATAACATGACCATATATATGGAATCAATGTATAAGGAACGTGTAAGGAAACTATGAAGGCTAATAACCAAGTTCAGAAAAATAGCAGCATAAAAAATATCTACATAAAATCAGTTGTATTTTTATATACTGGAAATGAACAAACCAACAATAAAATTAAAGAAACAATTATATTCACAGTAGCATCATAAAGAATAAAATATTTTGGAATAAATTTAACAAAAAAAGTACAAAACTTACAATGTGAAAACTACAAAACATTGTCAAAGAAATTAAAGAAGATCTAAACAAATGGGAAAAGATTTTATGTTTATGAATGAAAAGATTTAACATTATTACAATGGCAAGAATCTCCAAACTGAACTACAGATTCAATGCAATACCTATCAGAGTCCCAGTTGCCTTCTCTATAGAAATTGGCAAACTGATTCTAATATTCATGTGGAATTGCAAGGGACCCTACAATCCAAAACAATGGTGAAAAACAAAAATAAAGTAGGAAGACACATACTTCCTAATTTCAAAACTTAACATAAAACAATAGTAATCAAGCATTTGTGGCATTGGAACAAGGATACACATACATATAGATCAATGGAATAAAATTGAGAGTCCAGGGATAAACCCATAGACCTATGATCAATTGATTTTTAACAGGGATTACATGAGTATTCAGTGGGGAAAGAACAGTCTTTTCAACAAATATTGCTAGGGTAATTAAATAGTCACACGAGAAAGAATAAAATTGGACCCTTGTCACCGTTGGGCCCATCAGAGTTGGGTGTCAGCCCAACGGCAGTGGGGAGAGAGATGGATAACGACAGTGCAGAAGTGTAGTTAGCATTTTCTCTTGGTTCTTCTTCAAATGATGGCACTGAAGAGTCACAGGTCAGTGAGATTTAATAGTTTAATTAAAAGTGTATTTTAGAAAGTGTATTTTCCCCAAGGAGGCACATAGTCCCAGTGCTATAACCAACACAAAGGCCACAAAAAAGAGAACCCAGAAGGGCAAAAAGGACCAAGAAGTGGGAATGTCTGCCTTATATTTGGGCCATGATGGGTGGTTCCAAAGGCATTTTTAGGTAATTGGCTAGTGAGGTCATTTTGATTGACACCTGGCTGCTATATAACTCTTTGCCTAGTGCACATGTGCGTACCCAGAATACAGTCTGTTATAATTAGATTCATGAACTTCCGGCATAAACACAGTATTATAATGACCTTCTGCACATGTGTCTGTAGCTAGCTTAGACCAGCTAAGACTACAAACCTCCTGTCCTTTGTATTTGGGGAAACAGGAGGAATTCTCTAACTATCAATAGGGTGTTCTTTGGGCGGTCTCTAGGCTGGGCCCCTATTCCTTTGTTCCCCCTGTCGCTCATGTCTGACTAGCTACCTAACACCCTTACATCACATCATATACAAAAATTAACTCAAAATGAACTGTAAAAACTGTAAGAACTAAAATTATAAAACTCTTATAATAAGACATAAGTATAAGTCTTCATGACCTCAACTTTGGCAAATGACTCTTAGATATGACACCGAAGCATGCACACACACACAAATAAATTAAACATCATAAAAAGTAAATATATATATATGTGTGTATATATGTATATATATATATATATATATATATATATTTCTTTTTAAGAAACCATCAAGAAAGTGCAAAGACAAAGCCAGAATGGAAGAAAATATTTGCAAATCACATATCTCATAAGGAAATTGCATTTTGAATATGTAATAACTCACACAACTCAATCATAAAAGTAAAATGTAATTTTAAAAATGAGAAAAGGAGCTGATATGCTTCCTTATCCAAATAAATACCTAAATGGCGAATAAGCACATAAAAAGATGCTCAATATTATTAGCCATCAAAGAAATGCAAATCAAAACCACAATGAGATAACTTCACACCCACTAGGATAACTAGAATCAAAAATTCTGATAGTAAGTATTGGAGAGGATATGGAGAAATTTGAATCCTAATACATTGCTGTTGGAAATGTGAAATGATGCAACTGCTTTGGAAAACAGTCTACCAGTTTCAGAAATAAATATAGAGTTGCTATCAAACATAGAAATTCCACTTCTAGATATGTGCCCAAGAGAAATATCTATATCTATCCACTAGCACTCTTTTAACTCCTTATCTAGCTGTCGTTTAAAAAATTTTGTCACCATTAGAAACATAAATATTTGTTTATTACATGTCTCTGCATACTAAAAACACTGGGTAGGTGGGAAGACTTGTTTGGTTCACCAACATATTCTAGTGCTTAGAAGAGTGCTCGGCACAGATAAAGTGCTCAATAAATATTTATTCAATGAATAAAAACGGTATCTTTCATAATCCTAAAAATAAACAAGTTACAAACAATTTCAGTCTATGTCATAGTCTAGATTATATTCGTGTTTTCTAGTTTGTTATTGTTTTTAAGATGCATTTTTATTTTTATTTCTGTATATAAAATATTAAAATTTTATTTTATTTAACATATAATCTATGATATGGAATATATTAAATATTAAATTCCACATTAAATTTTATTCCATATATAAAATATTAATTTCTAACTTTATTCCTATGTTTAAAACATTAATTTTTTATCTTAAACATTAACTTTAAATAAACATTTGCATCTGATTCCTGAGGGAACCTTTTAAGGTAAAATATTTGCATTAAATTTTTCAAACTCTAATCAAAAGAGAGACAACTAACTCAGAGTACTAATTTATTTACCCAATAAATATTTATTTGGTGCCTAATATATGACAGACACTATATTAAATTCTAGAAGTTAAAAAGGTAAAGGGGTGAAGAGGGATTAAAAACATTTGAGGTCTCATGAATCTCTCATGAAGCTAGCTAGGATTTTGAAAACTGCTTTGTGAAGTGCACGATTTTGGTTTTTGGTGTTTAAAATGAATGTAACCTTTTTTAGTATTTGTTTAAAACTGGGGTTTCAAGGGAAAACAAAGTATTGTTTTTCACTCACAATTAATTTTAAGAGGTACTCCATTTCTATTGGATATAATTGAATCCAAAGTGATTAGCCTGCTACTCTGCCCCCAAATCCCACCATTTCTACCCTTTCTAAATAATAAAATGGCACTTGTTATTTAATAGATTAAAGCAAGCATCTCATAATTATTTAACTTGTATATCTTTGATTTGACTGATGAGTGTCTTTTTAGTTTGACTTGGGGATCTGGACAATACTATTACAGAATACATTAAAAACAATACAGCACAAACAGTGGACAATTAGATAATAAAATATAATTACACAATCCAAAAAAGGTTAGAGACCATATTAGTATTTACATATTGAAACCCTCTAAAGCCACTGTTTATGCCTAGCACTCATTTCTAATTTTCCCAGTGGAAACATTTATTTGGCAGTCTGGCAAAAAAATAAGTGTTTTTTCATTTTTCTTTTAAACAATCCCATGGAGTTTATATGCATTTCTGGTGACATATACAGACTATTTTTACTTTTTATCCAGCTTCAAACAATCACTGCTTCCATTGCTACTACTCATTCATCGCCATGTGTCTGCCCAAACTTTCATGTATGTATACTTTTAGTATCTAAAAGAATATTACACTGCAGTAGTCAACATCCTAAAAACTACATAGTTTAACTTGTTGACCTTTAACAAATAGACAGCCGGATAGTTCTATAGCAAAATAGATTTATCCGGGAACAACAAAGAGTTGCAATTCAATACATGCAGTTTAATGGTGAAACATGCACAAGTCCAGAGAAACAAAGGAGAGATACGCTTGCATGCAAATTGAGCTTAAACATTCATCAAAGGGGAAAATGCAATAAAAATAGTAAGTAAAAGCAAAACAAAAGAATTAAGTTGCATTTTTAGTCAATGAATTGGAAGCAGGTGTTAAACACAGAGAAGTTCCTCATTCCCTATGTGTCTTCCAGTCAAGAACTATTAGAATAAAAAGAGTAGCAGTAAATTCATAAAGATAACTATAATCTACTTCTATCGACATCTATTAGGGGAAAACAACCACAACATCAACACTAAGATTAAAATTGACTTTGTAATGCCATTTTTTTGTTTCTATGAAATAAATTCAAAATTGAAGCCAAGAATAATTTGAACATTTACAGAACACATCAATAATACATCATTACCCAGATCTTCAATTCAGTGAGTTTAACTTACTGTAGAACAAGTGGGGTGTATCAGAGAACTTAGCATCTGAATGTAAAGGGGAAATTGTAAAATGCTTTCTTTAAATTTGCATGTCTTTGGCTCATGAATAGCCATCAAAGTTATTGTTTCTTAAATGTTATGCAAATCTTTTCTCCTGTGTTGATCCTAATCAAAGCAATTAATTCCATAATGAAGTCTTTTTTCACAGAATCCATCTTATTATTATCTTGGTCTAAATTAATAACATCATGATAATAATTAGTAGATTTGAAATCATCTATTTCTTTCTTACAGCATGTGGACTCCTTATAAAAGAGCAACAGGGATAGAAATTAGAGTGAAACATGGCAGCTGTGCTGATTGGTATGCCCTCCCAACCTTAGCATCTGGGATATCAGACTTATTTAAATATGAATGGGATTCAGTTGTAATGTTCTCTCCCTCACCATACACAACTACTAAGTACAATTATATATAATATATATTAACTATAGCTTATATTTAGTATAATACATATACTAGTATATATGTAACTTTTTGCGACTAGTGCATACACACACACACATCTCATATGTATGTATTTGGCTGGTGATTATCGGAAGCATCTCTATATCTTTTTTTTACAGCTTTATTTATTACAAAGATTCATACCTAACTATAGAGTTTATGTCACCATTGGGGCCGTTTGGATGTCGCTCCAATGGTAAGAGAGAAGGAGACAAATAATGATGCAGACATGTAGTTAGCATTTTCCCTTAGTTCTTCCTCAAATGACCACAGTGAAGAATCACAGGTCATTGAGATTTAATAGTTTTATTAAGAGTATATTTTAGAAAGACAAAGCATGCCCCGAGGAGGTGCATAGATAAAGACAAAACATACCCCAAGGAGGCACATTGTCCTGGCGATGAGAGCTGCAACAGAACACTAATAACAACCACCACAACAACAAGAGGGTAAAACAGGACCAGAAATAGGAATGTCCGCCTTATATTTGGGCCGTGATGGGTGGTTCTAAAGTCATTTCTAGGTGATTAGCAAGTGACGTCATTTTGATTAACACCTGGCTGCTAGTTAACACTTTGCCTAGTGAGCATGAGTGTACTCCAAATTCTGCTACCATTGGGGTGTTCTTTAGGTGGTCTCTTCAGTGAGCCACTGTTCCTTTGTTCCCCCTGTCACGCATGTCTGACTAGCTACTTAACAGTTTACATATTCATTATAAAGTTGTAATTGATATGATCCTAGCCAATTCAATCTAGGGAAAGTAGGAAGATCATAAAATGTTTCAAGCAATTTCATTTGCATGGATGTTTATTGTAGAAACAAGAATGTCCATGGACTAGAATAGATCTCCATGTAACTAATCTTATATCTTTGAAGTAGGTTTTCCTCATTGATTTGTTTACTTTGATGAGATGTCCTAACATTTTTCAAGTTGACATACTGGTGTCCAGGATTTTTACAGAGTTTTTTTTTTTTTTTTTTTTTTTTAATCTTATGTGGTCTGTTGTCTTGGCAGTTCACTCTATGAAGGAATATTTTTTGTGGGTATATCTATTGATAACCTTTCTCAGAAATAGTTCTCCATTTGCACCATCTATATTTGAAGATGCGTCTTTGAACTTATTCCAATCTCATTCTCTTTGATTACATACATACTGTATATAGATATAAAATTACCTAACTCATTAATACAAATAACAATCATTCTGCAATTATTTGTGCATGTCCTCACAATATTCTACTTATGTTTAATATTGTACTTTTGTAAGTAAAATATAGAAACATTACACTACATAGGAAGATTTTTCATCCTTAATGATATAATCACAATATGTGTTAAATTTTTAAAAGATAATATTATAATGTTGTTTTAAACCATAATGTACTTTAAAGACAATAAGATTACAGTCTTTACACTGATAAAAGTTTTAGCATTTCTTACCCCTTTAATCCTTTCTGAAAACCTTCATTTAATTTCTTTATCATTTATTTTATTATATACTGGTGGCAATAAATTTTATCTGAAAATATCTTTATTTTATTTATGTTCTTGAAGAATATTTTTGCAGAATATAATATTTCTAAGGTGACAAATTTTTTTTCTCTCAACATTTTAAAACCTTTATCCCTCTGTCTTCTGGGACCCACAGATTTTGTTGAGAAGTCACCCATTTCCTGTAAAATGTGTCATTACTCTGGATTCTTTCAGGATATTAGGTAGCTAGTCAGACATGAGAAACAGGGGAACGAAGGAATAGGGGTCCAGCCTAGAGACCACTCAAAGAACACCTCAATGGTAGTAGAATTTTGGGTATGCACATGTGCACTAGGCAGAGTTACATAGCCAAGTGCCAATCAAAATGAGCTCATCTGCCAATCACCTAGGAATGCCTTTGGAACTATCTATCACGGCCAAAATATAATCCAGACATTTGCACTTCTGGGTCTTTTTTGGGGATATGTGGCTTTTTCTGTGGCTTTTGTATGGCCTTTTAGTGGCTTATTTGTGGCCACTTGTGTTGGTTATTGTGATTACAGCACTCTGTTACAGCTCTTTACTGAAACCATGTGCCTCTTTGGGGCATGCTTTGTCTTTCTAAATATACTTTTATTAAAACTATTTAATCTCACTGACCTGTGATCCTTCACTGCATTATTTGAGGAAGAACCAAGGAAAAATGCTAACTACACTTCTGCGCTTTCATTATCCCTCTCCCTGCCCCCTGCCATTGGAGCAACACTGAACTCTGATCAGCCCCAATGGTGATGAGGATTTTTCTTGTTTTCAGTTTGCAGTAATTTGTCTTTGATAGTCCTAGATATATATGCATTTTCTACTTTGAATCCATTGAACTTTTTGAAACTTTACATTTATGTTTTTCTACAAATTAGGGAATTTTTATTCAATATTTTCACAAATACTTTTTTCTACTCTTCTCCTTCAGGGACTAAAATAACAAGTATTCTAGGCGTTCTGATATTGTCTCAGACATCCATGATCCTGTATTAGTGTTTTCCAATCTTTTTTTCCTTCTATTCTTTATATTGGAAGAATTGTATTGACCTTTATCAATTTCACTGATTCTTTCCTTTATAATCTCCATTTTGTTAGTAAGCCAATTAGTAAAATTTTATTTCAGATATTATATTAGTTTTAGTTGGAGTATTTCCATTTGGTTATTTTTTAATTGTCTCAAACTCTTTGTTGACATTACATATCTTTTCCCTTATTACAAAATATTTTTCTTTGTATTAATAAGTATAGTTATTAATAAGTATAGTAGACCTGGGTCTTCCCAGGGATCATCTCTGTTGATTGTCTTTTATTTATGAGAATGGATCACATTTGCCAGACTCCTCAGATGTTGAATAATTTTGGTTTATATTTAGACATTATAAAATAATACTGTAGATACTAAAGGTTATATTATATTGCCTTTAAGGGCATTAATATGTTTAACAGAAAATTAACAAATAAAATCAACTTTCAAACTCTGTGTCTTGGAGAGCAGCTGAAATCTGATTTCAGTGTCTTCATCCACAGTTTGGTTGCTTGCAGTCTACCCCATGCATGTGGTGTTTTAGGTATCAGCCAGATTTTGCACAGTTTGTACATGAAATATGGGCATCTTCTCTTTTGCTCACATCACTGTGAAATTCACTCTGCTTTATTCTATGGTATGATGAACTCTGTCTTCTAGGTCTGCACACAACTTCCTATACAAAGTTATGTCTGTTATTCCTGGCGGCTAAAAGCTGTAGAACAGAAAATCCACCCATGTTGTTAGTTTTGGCTTCTCTGTGGCAGCGAGTCTTTAAAATTTACCTTTCTTTTTTCATGATCCAGAGCATTAGGGTAGGTTTTTGTTGTTGTGTTTGTTTGTTTTTTTGTTTGTGTTGGTAATTTCTAGAGTTTAAAATGCATTTCTGTAGGAGAGTCAGCCCACTAGGAGCCTATATATATGTCACTTTATATATTATATCACTCTCTATCTATTATATCACTCTCTATATACACACATATATTTTAATATAGAACTTCTAATGTGCTTTTTAAAAATTATGTTGCAGATATTTCTCTATTAAATGTCTAGGCTTGGCTTTTTTTGTTTTTATTCTGATTGGTAGTTATTGAATTTTATGAATCTCTAAATTTATATTATTATTATCAAAATATTTGGTATCCATAAAACTAATATTATATTGATCAGGTATTGTGCATGTAAATTATGTTTTCCTTTATTAAAAGTATAAATGACTCAGCTTAGACCAATGTGGTCTCAGAAATATGTGGTTTAATAAGGAATTAAATGATTAGTTTAAATGAATAATGATTTGTATAAAATTTAAAATTTAGGGATAAAATAGCACAATGAAGTAATTATGGCAAATACTACCATTTTTTTTAGAGATTGAGTAATGGAATTTAAAAGTTAAATAATTGTTTCAAGATTATAGAGCTAGAAAAAGAGCAGGGCAGTACTTCAAACAAGTTTTACTCATTCTATTCTGTTCTTCTTCAGTACTTCCAGATTTAGAATTATTTCTAAACCCCTTTTAATGACTTGTAATTAGTAGGTTAAATCTTAAGCTGATTAAAATCTGTATATCAAGCAGATTTAATAACAAAAATCATAACTTTATTTCAATTATCCCTGTATTGTTAGGGAGAATCCTATATCTACTTCTTATTATATCTATAGCCTTATATCACTCTAAGAAAGATTCACAAGATTTGAGTTTTGCATATTATATAACAGCTACTCTAAAATTTATTGTGGATTAGGAAAAAGCTCTGAGGAGGATAGTGGTAAATGCAATCAAATATTTATGTAGACATATTATTTTTTAAATTAAAGTATTGTTAATACACTACATTATATGAGTTTCAGGTGTACAATACAGTTATTCAACATTTATATACCTTACATTGATTTATGAACAGTGAGAACAAAATTAACCATTTAACACCTGTTGCATAGATTTTCCTCTCTCTAGATGACATCATATACATGTTAATTTCTCCATTCTTATCCACTTGGGTAGGAAAAATAAGCTCAAATCACCCCCAAACGATTATATTTATTTATTTATTCATTCATTCATTCATTCATTCATTCATTTATATTTATATATAAGGAATTGTTTAACAATTTATTCTTTTGCTTATACAAGTTTTGACTCACTGTAATTTACAAGCAAACGTTTTAGTTAGAACATTTTAGTTAGTTCTCTATGTTCATGACATAGAGAAAATGTTCTTTCAATAACATATGTTAGATATCTCAAACTCTTACCCACTTTCAATGAACAAGAACAACAAAAATTCTTCTGAATCATTTTATTAACATCTTAAATTTCACGACAAGTAAAATAACTAAAAATTTACTAATTTGAAAATACTTCTCCCCCTATTTCCAAATTTTAAAAACACTTTGAGAAGAATGTATGCTTTATTCTCTTCTCTTAGAATCACTGCTTTAAAATGTTTGAAGTTTGCTGTCATATCTCTAGAATTTTTTTTTTCTTCCAGGATAATATCTATAGTTCTTTCAACCAGTCTCAAATGTTCTAAGTATCATTTTTATTGTAAGATTTAGAATTACACTGCAAATACAGCGTTTTTTTTTCTATTTTATAAAAAGAAAACTAAGATACAGTTTGTGTTCAAATTTACTCTGAAATCAGCCACAAAAACTTAAAGCAAATACGAACATTTAAGCTTGAATACTATGCGAGATTCTGGCTGTTCTATAAGTAAAAACAATTAAATGAATGAAATATCTTTCAGAGAATATGTAAATAAGAAAAGAAAGCTGAGAACTGGGCCCAAATAAATTAGCAAAAAAGCCTGAGAAAGAACTCCAAGGAGAGGCTCAAGTGAGAGCATATTGTGTAAACAAAGCAGGAAGTTACCTGTTAAACAGCAGTGTGTGTTTAGACAATTTAAATATTTTGATATAGACCCAAATGGATTTCCAGATTATTTCTTAAATAAGATCATTTTTCAAATATATAGCTATGCATCCTTAAATGTACTTGTTGACATTTGTTGTCAAGTTGCCAATAAATTCAACATCAGAAAGGGAGAGAGAGAGAGAGAGAGGAGAGAGAGAGAGAGAGAGAGAGAGAAAGGAAGGAAGGGAAGGGAAGGAAGGAAGGAAGGAAGGAAGAAGGAAGGAAGGAAGGAAGGAAGGTGGAGAAGGAAGGAAGAAATGCATCCAGGCAGGCAGGGAGGGAGGGAGGAAGGAAGGAAGGGTTACCATTGGGAGCGATTTGAACTTTGGTGTCACCCCAACAGCAGGGGCGGATAATGGGTGCAAAGTATGATAAGCATTTTTCCTCAGTTTTTCCTCATTGATGCAGTGAAGAATCACAGGTTAGTGAGATTTAGAAAAGATTTATTAAAAGTATATTTTAGAAAGACAAAGCACATTCTAAGGAAGAACAAAGTTTTAGGGAAGAGAGCTATAACAACCCAGAAGTAGAAATGTCTGAATTATATTTTGGACTGTGATGGGTGTTTTCAAAGACATTCTTAGGTGACTGGCAAGTGAGGTCATTTTGATTGACACTTACTTGGTGCTCATGTGCTTACCCAGAATTCAGTCTGTTATAATTAGATTCACAAACTTCTGGGCATACATGTAGTATTATAATGACAGTATAATGAGGCTGAGGTTGTGAGCAAGTTAGGGTAGTACCTTCTGTGCAGGCTTTTGTGTCCAGATTAAACCAGCTATAGATTATGGCCCTCCTGTCCTTTGTCTTTGGGGATGTAGGAGGAATTCTCTAGTCATCTCTTGTTCTCCAACTAAATCTCGTGCTCCTACTTCCATTTTTTAAGTGTTCTAACAGATGAAGATCTTGCTATTATTCTTTGCATAATAAAAAATTGATATTCAGATTTCTCTACTAATGATTCATGTACCATAAGCATTTCAATGATTTCTTAGAAAACAAAAAAATAAGAAATATTATAAATAATTTTTGAGGAAAAAAATGTTTTATTACTTTATTTATGAAATTTATATTGAATATATTTAAATGTTTATAATTTTTAGACCACAATATACATAGAGTTTTGCATTTTGCAATTCTAGTGAAAAATTTCACTAAATACTAAAAAAATAATCAAAATAGGTTCCTTAATTTTTCCATAGTTAATAATTTCATTAAAATTTTATTTTTGGGTTCTTTCATGATTATTAATAGTAGTGTACCATGAATTTATCTAGCTGACCAAGTTTTATAAACAAGTTACTTACATCGGCATGTAGAACATGAGCTTTTAAAGCAACCATAGAGGACATCAAATCTAATGACTTCATTTTCTAGAATCAAAAAAAAACCACAATAATCTGGAAAATACAGTGTCTTGTGCCCTCTGATAACGAAATCCTAATCTGGGTTTAGACATTGCCCCTTGTACTCCAAGTTTTGTTATTTTTACTACAATAGCGACACTAATAGTATAAAGAAATTTGTGATTCTTTTTGTTACTATAATAATGTTCATTTGATGACTTGACAAAACCTTAATTCTCCCATCCTCTCTCCCCATTACGGAAATGGATAAATTGAGATTTACAAAAAAAAAGAAGCTAACAATTGAAGCAATATATAAAAATAAAATAAAAATAAAAATGTATGAGGATTGCCTTTATTTTCTAGAGCACTTTTCATGGAAAAGAATGGTTTAACCAAAAATGAGCAAATTCCAAAGAATGGAAAAATTTAAATGATACATTTGCTCTTCTACACCTGCTAACAGGTGCTAAAATCTGCTTGAATTCTCTGAATGGAGATTTCTATAGCCAATCTCATTATCATAAAACCCAAGATCAAAAAGACTATGAAATATTGAGGTTGTTTTTGTTTTCAAATGCAAAGCATCAGCTGAATTAAAGCACAAGGTTCCTGGAAAATCCTAGAGAGAAACAACTGACATCTTTAGTCATGGGATGTGCTCTCTGACAATGAACAGACTGATTGGACACACGGAAATGGAAAAATTCATCATGTTCTTATTCTAATAAGTTTCATCTCAGGAAACTGATGTGTGGCAAGCTGCAGCAGGTCAATCGTTTACTCAGCAAAGAAAAAAAAGGAGATTGATAGTGGGAGGATATAGAAATAAATTGCTTTTGTTAGGGTTATATTTACTTTTTAAATAACACCTTTTATAAAAGTTTTTTTAATTCAAGAAAAGTTTTTCTGCAACACATGCATATGAATATATAAACATGTTTACATATAAAAGTATATGCATATAAATATAAGTGTGTGTGCGCATTTATTCATAGAAAAAAAGGTAGATAAAAGGAAAATAGGAAGGAAACTCAAACAAATCAGTCATCGCTATATGACCCTAATAATTTCACTAATGTTATTATACAATATGTATTTTACTTTACAGAAGAGTATAAATGCAAAAGAAGGACTAATTTACACATCCATAAACATGTGTAAATTTATGAGAAACAGTAAAGAGAGCTCTGAGCTGATTCTGAAAATGTAAAACACAGAAGCCATTCAAATAAAAGATACTTAAAAAAAATTGAGATTCATGCACTCTCAGCTTTGATAAAAGAAAGTCCAATGTAAGAAGAAATTATTAAAGGAAGGGAATTTCATTGTGTGGCAAAAGTGTTTTTAAATGCATTCTTTGTTAGAATACCCTATATCCCTATTTAATGATTATCATTGAATTTATTTCTAAGAAGATTCTTTTTCTCTCAAAGCAGGAATAGTTCTATCAAACTATAGAACGTCTTAGAAGACAAGCCACATACTTTATTACTCAAAAAAAAAAAAAAAAAAACTAAGAGAAGAAATTAAAGTTGCTTCATGTAACTGCAGACTCCAGTGTTGTTGTTTTACTTTTATCTGATCTTGGTTCTTTTCATTTATTTTAAGAGAACAAAACCATGGTCAGTATTAGCTTTAAGCTTAAATTCAGTACATGAGAAATATTATGATGGGATTAGAGAGCAAGGAGGAAGAAAACTGGCCTCAGAGAACAGCTAATATTTTAATATGATAGTACAATAAGTATCAATTATTATTACCAGCTTTGATTAATGAAAAGGGGACTAAAATAAAAGAGATTACTTTGGAGGTTATTCCTAAATTTTATAAGCATAAAGTTGTTTTTTCTTCTTTAGTTACTGTCTTTAGACATCTAATATTACTTAGTAATTGCTTTGCTTTATTTCTTAAAACTATATTTAAAAATATAAAATAGTACACATTCTTTGCAAAAAATGAAAAAAATCCCACCAGATTAAAATTACTAATTACTCTAACTACCTAGAGAGTATCACTGTTAAAATGTTCTGCACACTTCGCTAGCTATTATTTTCATTTTTTCCTCACTTAAATAATGAGTCCAAGTTCACAATACTGAATAATATGTTTTTCTTTGCTTCCCCATCTATAAAGTTAAAAAATTACCTTCATCCCTAACTTATAAATATGAAGTATATGGTTCATATAAACAATGGAATATTACTCAGCCATTAAAAAAATAAATCCTTTCATTTCCAATGACATGGATGGACCTAGAAGTTATTATGTTGAGTGAAATAAGTTAGACAGAGAAAGATAAATACCATATGATTTCACTTATATGTGGAATCTAAGGAACAAAAAGAATAAACTAACCAAACACAGACTCATAAATGTAGTGGACAATTTGGTGATGAACAGAGGGGAGGGTGGTTGGGGGGCTGGGAAAATGGGATGAAAGGTTATAGAAGAACAAATTAGTAGTTGATAGATGGTCATGAGGATGGGGAGCATGGCATAGGGAATGTAGTTAGCATTAATATATATGCTAGGTGGAAAACCAGAGATGAGAAGAAGCAATTAGGGGGATAGTTTTATAAACTATGTAAGTTTTATAAACTATGTAAGTTTCTAATTAATACGCTGTATACTTGAAACTAATTAAAATAAAAAAAAATAAAAAATAAAAATAAATAAATTTCGTCTGGAAAAATGGTAAAGTGTAAAAACCTTTAGAACAGTGATTGGCATGTTCTGATTAAGCAATGAATATTTTTTAAACCAATTATGTCTCAGCTAATTTTCTAGTCCTAGGCTATCCAATAGAAATAAAATAAATACAAGCACATTAAAAAAGAAGAAAGATTTCAAATAAACATTCTAATTTTACATCTTAGAACTAGGAAAAGACTAACAAACTAAGACCAAAGTCATCAGATGGAAGGGAATAATAAAGATTAGAAAATAAGTAAATGAAGTGAGGAATAGAAAACAAACAGAAAAAAAAGGAATGAAACTAAGAGTTGATTTTGAAAAGATAAAAATGACAAACCCTTAGGTAGACTAATCAAAAAAAAAAAAAGAAGACTACTCAAAATCAGAAATGAGTGGGGAAAGATTAAAAATGACAGCACAGAAATTAAAAAGATTATAAGAAATAATTATAAGCAATTATATGACAATAAATTGGGCAACCTAGAAGAAATGGATGAATTTTAAGAAGCACGTAATTTATCTAGACTTAATATGAAGAAATAGAAACTCTGAACAGACTAGTAACAAATGAGGCTATTGAATAAATAATTAAAAACTTCCCAATAAAGAAAAGTGTAGGACTAGATAGCTTCAGAGGTGAATTCTACCAAACATTTAAAGAATTAATACTAATACTTCTCAACTCTTCCCAAAATAGAAGAGGAAACACTTCCAAAGTCACTTTACGAGGCCAGCGTCACCCTAATACCAAAGCCAAAGCGTCGTCAAAGCCAAAGCCATCCCTGAAATAAAAACTATAGACAAATATACCAGATTAATATAGATGTAAAACTCTCAACAAAATATTAGCAAATCAAATTCAATAGCACATTAAAATGATCATACACCATGACCAAGTGGGATTTATCTCTGGGATGCAAGAATGGTAATCAATATTATAAAACATTAACATAATGAAAGAATAAAAATCACATAATCATTTCAAAAAATGTAGAAAAAAATTTTGAAAATATTCAACAGGTTTTCATGATACAAACTATCAGTAAATTTGATACAGAAGAAAGTTGCCTCAACAGAGAAAAGGCCATGTATGAAAAGCCCACACCTGACATGATACTCAAGGGGAAAAATACTAAAAGCTTTTTATCTAAGATCTGGAGCAAGTCAAAGATGCCTACTCCTGCCACATCTACTCAATATGTACTGAAAGTCATACCTAGAGAAATAAGGCAAGAAAAAAAGAAGTAAAAGGCACCCAACTCAGAAAGGAAGAAGTAAAACTGTCTCTAAGATGCCATGTTCTTATACACAGAAAATCCTAAAGACTACTCTGCCAAAAAATAAATGAATTCAGTAAAGTTGCTGAATATAAAATCAACATACAAAAACCAGTTGCATTTCTATATACCAACAATAAACTACTCAATAAATAAAAACAAGCTCATTTACATCAAAAAGAACAAAATATTTAGAAATAAACATAACCAACAAGGTGAAAGACATGTATACTGAAATCTATAACACTTATAAAAGAAATTAAAGCAGCCACAAATAAATGGAAAGATATATCCTGTTTATAAATTAGAAAAATTCATGTTGTTAAAATGTCCATACTAAACAAAGTGATCTACAGATTCAGTACAATTCTTATCAAAATCTCATTGGAGTTTGTTTTAAAGAAATTGAAAATACAATCACAAAATTCATATGGAACCCCAAAGACTCCAAATAGCCAAAACAATCTTGAGAAAGAAGAACAATGCTGAAAGCATCATACTTCCTGTTTTTATAATATATTACAATTCTGCAGCTATTGAAGAAGTATATATATACATGCAGAGAATGAAGTTGGACTCCTAACTTATACCATACTCAAAAATCAACTCAAAATAAATTAAACACTTAAACATAAGACAGTGCCTGTCTCAAAGAGTATGACACAGAAAATAAACAAATAAACATGAAGAACTAAAATAGGATAACATGGTGGATAGCTACCATGCTAAAGATATTTCTTTAGCTTAGACAAAGAATCTCAGATAAGGCAGTAGTACTTACACTGAGAATTAAATAAGGACTAAGATCCTAAAATAAAATCTGAGAAGAAAAGACTCAATAAAATACAAATGTATTGCTTTTTCCCTGGGGTGGGGGGTGAGAGATGGGGGATGGGATGTGGTGGGGCTGTGTAGAGACATTTAGTACTTTAAAAAACAAGGAGAAATAAACTTCAGCATGGCTGAAATGTGCTGGGTAAAATGGAAAGTGAAGGAAATGAGGAAAAATGCTAAAAGCCAACTAGAGCCTTTGCACTCAAGGTAAGATATTTGGGTTTATTCTGTTTGCCACGAGAGTCACCAGAGAGACATAAGCAAGGGAATTACATGATTTGCTCTGTGGTTTAGCGGAAATAAAAAACAACCCTGTCTGTTGAATAATGAATAGGATACAGTATGGGGAATGGGAAAGTTGAAATGAGTGGCTTAAAAACAGAAATTAATTTTTTCACAATTCCGACGCTCAAAGTCTAACATCAGGGTGTTTGCAGGTTGGTTTCTACTGAGGGTCTTTCCTTGGCTAGAAGACGGCCAGCTTTTTTTTTTTTTTGGTACCATCACATGATCTTCTCTCTATGTCTATGCCCTAATGTCCTCTTCCTATAAAGACACTAGTCAGACTTGATTAGAGACCACTCATATGACATCATTTTATGCATTTACTTCTTTAAAGGAATCTCGTAATACAGCCACATTCTTAGGCACTGGGGGGTTAGGACTTCAACCTATGCACTTTGAGGAAGACATAATTCAGCCCATAAGAAGCATCAGTAAATATTTCAAAGGGGTGCTGTGGATCACAATTTGGCAAATATAGATATTTTCATAAGAAGAGATGTATCCTCCTTTCCGATCGAGTTGGCTCCTTAATCATATCTCAAACATAATTTCTGTTTACTCACATATATGCTTTCTCAGCCCTATCAACTTATCAAAATGCTACCTATCTTTAAACGCCTAATTTAAAATTTTTAAAAATATTATATGCTTTCTTCTTAACAAGATTCGGGTTGAGATCTAAATAACAGAAAGATTTTATCAAAATCTCCGACGCGTTGCTACATTGCTTCCTTCCTCATGTCTCTCTTTCTCTCTCGCTCGCTCTCTCTCTCCTTCTTCTCTTCTCTGTTTTTCTCTCTTCTGTTTCCCTTCCTTCCTTCCCTTCACTTTCATTTCTACTTTTATATACTGCCTCACTAATATTTTCTGTTCCTGGGTTCATAGACTTTACATATCAATTATAAACAGCTTGCCTAAAAACTTAAGATAATAAAATTACTATATTCAGCCCAACTTATATCCAGCAACTGGCAAGGGAATAGTTTTGGATTTCTGATTTTAGGGATATAGACTTGACATAAATGTTAAGGAGAGATCTCACCTTGTTTGTTTAATACAATGAAGAGAAGGGCATATTTGTATATATATGCCTGATTCAGAGCATGGGGCTGCAAGTCAACTGAGAAAAATTTGTTATCAACTACTGGATTCTCAACAATTGACACATGGGTGAAATAAAAGGACAGTTATGGAGGTAACTAAAACTAATGAGGACTTATTTTTTTTAAAAGTGATGCTCTAAGTGGAAGTTAATCGAATCAGTTAATAGAACTGATTAATATATTAATGGGCTATCTGAATCATTCATCTGTTCATTCAAAAATACTTAATGAGAAAATACTGTGACATAGGAACTGGAGATATAGCAGCAAACAAAAAGACAGGATTTTACCTTTACAGGGTGTATATTAATTGAGGCTTGTGGATAAATTAATGATTAAGAAAACTGAAATTAAAATTAATATTGTTATGAAGGAAATAAGTATGTTGGTTATATAAAAAAATATTTGGTGAGAGATACTCTAGACAGAGTATACTCTAGACAGGAACTGCTCTCTAAGAAGGTGACATTTATTTGATTTCAAGGATCAAAAGAGTGAGCTTTGTAAGAAACTGAAGAAGAGAACTGATTGAAAATCATGTAAATGCTGCCTCTATATGACTATAAATCAATTAGATATTTTCCATGTGGAGAAAGAAAGAAGTCTGTATCAAACATGATCATAACGTGTAGTGTAACAAAAAAGCCACAAACTCTCAGCGGCACATAGTAATATGCTTTCATGTGACTCAGAAATCTGTGACAGTTGTGAGCCAACAGATTTAGGCTGGGCTTGGTTAGAAGAGGTGGGCTCTGCTCCACATACCTCTCACCCTCCTGGGACCAGCAGGCAAGGCTAAGCATGTTCTTAGGATGATCATGGCATAGGAGCAAGTGAGTAAGCAAACACAAACACATTTCTAGCTTATGCTCAATTATGTATAGTGACATACAGTTGTCCAAAGTCACATTCTTTTTTTTTTAGGTGAGGCAACCCTTGCAAGGACTTTGTCAGTTTACAACCCATTATTATTTATTTATTTTTTTTACTTCTACAGCACCTGGTCTTCCTAGGTAGTCTCCCATCCAAGTTCTAACCAGGCCCAATCCTGCTTAGCTTCCGAGATCAGACGGGATCGGTCTTGTTCAGGGTGGCATGGCTGTAGACTCAAAGTCACATTCTTGAGCTCGGTGTCCAGGATCATGTAAGTCCACTCCTATGTAGGTGAGGGGGTTGTGTGGATATTTCTGAACAACAATCTAATCTACCACGTAAATGAGAATAGGAATAAAATTTCGGAACATCCTTTTGCACTCAAAGGCAGTCCATGTGTACCCTTCATCCTGTCTTTACAATTTTTACTGTTATTTTACTACATAGTGTGAATGCATGCAGATATTATTCTCTCAAGAAGCAAGGAACACCCCCGGAAGCCACAAACATCATTGTGGCTAGAGTTTGGGTACATAGTCCTATTGCTGTAGGACTATCCCTTGCCTATAGTCCTGAACTGATGACAAGACACAGTATTTTTCCTTTGTCAATGCAAAGATTGACGTCAGGTAAATTCGTCCCAGCTACCTCAAAATTTCAAATCTGTAACAAAGTTAAATTGATACTGAGAATTTCCTTAACCACTTACACTGGCTTAGCTATTATCTATCCATTCTCCATTTAATGATAAGAAGCTAACAGTTATTTGACAAATATTCTAAATATTACTAGATTTGAACAGAGAAATATCTGACTTTATGTGATATTTTTGTATTTCATAAAATCTGTGGTTTAATTTGTGACATTGTGAACAGTTAATAGCTGGAATTAATAATTGCTAATATCGAGGGTTTTTGTTTTTTGTAGTGTTAAGGCTGGTAATGTGAAGCATGAATTGCACAATTTCATGTAAAATAAGTTTATGGCTTTTAAACTGAGTTAATTATTGATCTAATATGTTAGCGAAGATGATGTACAACTTCAAATATTGATTAATTAGTGTTTCATTTTTAAAAGCTATAAATCTCAAAGAAGATGTTTGTAATCTATTATTACTCAACACCAAGGACTCAGGTTTAATATCTACAAAATAAGGCTACATTCTTAGATTAGAAGAATTTATAAGAATATTGTTAAGGCGATTTTTAGCTCTTAAATTTACCTATTCCAAGTTCCATTGTAGGGATTCAGACCCAAAAAGAATAGATAATTGTAGTTCCAATTGATGCCACAAGAGGGTAGTCTTCCCACAGAAAAAAAATTAATGCTTTTGTTTTCCTTATATCATAAGGAAATTACAATATTACATATTAAAATGTTATAATATTACAACATTAAAATTCAAATTTTAGAAACTATGTCACTTGAAGTTAGAATTTATGCCCTACAATTTTTATAACTGCAAGTATTTAAATCTGTTTTACTATGAGCTATAAGTAGGAATCAACCATGATGTATCAGTAATCATAACATATTGTTTTAGTAAGGATCTCTTTTCTAAACAAGTAATATTTTTTCAAATACAACCATGTTTCAGATAACAGTATATTTGTGGAATTTGAGAGAAAAAAACAGAATCTCAAATTATACAAGGATTCTATTAGTTCGGGTAAATTATCTTCTCTCTTTAGAAAAACCTACACATTTACTTTTCCGCTAATTCAGATATGATTGGTATTGTTTTTTATTCTACTCAAGTGCTTGATAAAATGTTTATCAAGATTTGTACCAGGAGAAAATTTTATTCTTCTGTTGTCTTTAAATTTGGGCTATCCAGTATATGAAACTCTCTTGCAATATAAAATAGGGTAAGCAAATTCTCATCTCAGATCTATTACTAATTAACCAAGCAGTACAATTTATGGAAACCAATATATTTTCACTGATTCCTTCAGTTATTTCATCTATAATATTGAATTCCCATACTTGGAGATGTTTCCTTAACTGTTTTTTTTCACATTCTTTCATCTAAGATTGACATGTCCCTTTACACTGTAAAGAAAACCCTAAAGAACAAGAATTAATTAGTGCTGTATCTGATTCAGCTCTATTCTAGCATCGTTTTGATAAGGTTATTGTTCCTCTGTAGAACAAATTGAAATGCCAACTGATTTCAAACCAATAGTAGTTAAAAGCCCCTTGTTTTACTTTTTCACTGTTCTTTAAACTTCTCACTCAAACCATTAAAGAACTTAAGAATCAGGACTTTAGATCAAAGATGAAATGAGGGCTTAATAACTGCTTTCTTCTTGGCTCAAAAACCCATCCCAAGAATTGTATGTAGTAACTAGAGTGCAACAAATCCTGTTATAATCTATAATGTCATCCTCCAGATGTACTCAAATACTACAGCTAGTACACTAAGCAATCAGTTTCTCTTTATGAAAAGGTTTGGGAAAGGGGGCTGCATGTGGGAACTGTCTAGTCGTGACATCCAACACTCCATATTTACTAAGAATCAAGGTAACAGTTTCAGGGGCTGTTCTCTTCTTCAGCAAGTGTGATATCAACAAAAGATGATGAGAGAATGACCTTTCCAGCTCTAGGGATATGCTTCTTCAGTTGGGGATGTGCAAATAGCTGGGCTTCTCCACTGGAGCTTCAAAACAATATCTCAAACTCAATTCTAATTAGCAATAAAAGAGCTATTTACCTGGAAATTATGTTGTTACACAGGTGTGTTGCTGCTGGAAAAGCCATTTCAACACTCAGCTCAACAATGTGCATATGTTCATCTTGTTTGATTTGGTTTATGATTATATGCAGTGGTGCTGCCAAATAAATTGTTTTCAAAATGTTAATTACCTCATGTAGAAGAATGGTTTGCTATCTTTTTAGTATACAGCTTTGCTTCATACATTAGATAATCTCTGTCCTCTAAATTTTCTCAATGACAAACAGAACAGAGGCTCAGTCCCTCACTCCCTGTGAGGATAGAGAATGGTGAATCTGAGCATAAAAATAGCCAGGAGGGACACCTTTTTATGAGAGATTTTAGCTTCTTCATTATACCTATTCCTCTTACTGCTTGAGGCTAAGGAGGCAGAGAAAAGAAAGCGAACAGGAGGAACATAGGCATGTGGCATATCAAGAAGGTGGCTAAAGCAGTTCTAAGATACTCTAGAGATGCACAAAACCAGAAATAGATGTTAATAACAAGAGATTCCCATAGCTTTGCCTCGCCGACAGTAACAATGTGGCATAAAAAAAACTATTGAAACACCTTTCAGCTATTTTCTCACCAACAGGCAGAAAGAAGGCTATACAAAGCCAGCAAAGAAGGGAACTAATACTTATCTGGTCCTAACACTAAGCCAGGTGCTCTGTCACAGCCTCAACACAGCCCTGAAAGGTTGATGCCATTATCGCTATTGTTCAACTGTGGAAACAAAGACTTAGAGAACTTGAATAACTTATTCTCATTAGTGTCAAGGCATGAATTTAAACACAAATATGCATTATTCAAAGACCAAGTATCTAAAATAGTTTTTCAAGAACTCTAAGTTGCTTCTCAAAAATGAAGTACCAAGAAACCCTCACTGACCTAGTCTCATCTTTCTCTCATCATGTCTCTTTGTGTAAAAGTCTTTAATGGTGTTTTTCTTTTGTTACTGAAGAGAATAACGCATTCTTTGTTGGTGAAGACCATTTCTGAATCAGGCCACCTCAGTATCCATGAGGTCTTGTCCTCAATAATATGTTTCCTTTTTTTTTTCTTACCAGGGAAAGTAAAAGAAATGCTTCATAAATATTCAGAAAGAGAGACATTCTATCACTCACCTATAAGGCAATATTGTGAGAAAACGAGGACTTAAGGCATTCTGAAAATAACTGAAACTGTGGAAATGCAATTCAAAAGATACCTAATGCATTGATTGGTGTCTTACATGCCTGTAGGATCTTAGCCTAAATCTCATAAATATATGATGTCACATTTCAAATAATCACTGATTAAAATCTTCCAATTTAGAAAATATACCTTAATCAAAAATTTCTTTTTAAAAATTTAATAACAAATTTTAAAGAAAGCTCCCGTCATAATAAAAAAAAATAAATCGACATTTGTCAAAATTGTTTGATACTGTCCTCTTCCCAAAGCAATGGAGTAATTGTAACAGACAAATAAAAATGAAGTCATTCATAAGGTATAATGCAATGGCTAAACGAGTCAGAAGAAATGAAATGAACCACAGTCAGCCCACCCTTCCCTTTGCCTAGGGCATCAGAGGATAGTCTTCTTCAATGACAGTTTAAATATTGCTTGGATGCTTGCAAAGTATGCCATTTACATTCTAAGAAAATGGAGTAAATATATTTTCTTAAAATTACTTTGGTACTTTTAATAAAAACTGCCTATGTTGTAGATAAAATGGACTTAGAAAATCTTGTGTTCAATTCTGAACATAGTTCAGAAGGAGCTAAACATTACAAAATCTTCAGTGGTTGGCTAAAACTTTTTGCCCAAAAGTTCAGAAGTAATAAGGTTTTATATTTACCAATAAACACTATCACCATAAAACCTCCGTCTGCTTTTTGAAAATTTAGGTCAAAAAAGAGCTTTGGTTTAATTATTCCAGATATATTTATTAAATTACAAGGTATCAGTAAAGTTTTTAGAATGTGTACACACACACACACACACACACACACACACACACACACATACACACACATTTGCCATTTAACATTATAAAGATCTAAGTTTCAACATACTTTCTATCTGAGTAAGTGGAAACTTTTTGTAATGGGGTGATAGGGACCCAACAATTATTTGTTTAAAGAAATATAGTCGGGTGCCTTAGCAAAAAATAGAAAAAGCAGTTAAGAGAATTGTTTTCTCATCCAATGGTTCTAAGCTTTCATTCGGCATCTAAGGAGATTTCGAAAATACTGAGTCCTGGGTTTCACCCCAGGAAATTCTTATATAATTTTCCTGTACTATATTCTGGCATTAAAAAAAAAAAAAAAAAAAAAACTCAGATGATTTTAATGTGTAGATATTGAGGACCACTGCTTAAGCCTTGTCTTCTGTGGCAATCAAGACTCCTTGTTACCTCCCATGGCACTTATGATCATCCATTCAAGAAGCCACTGTTGGAAACCACCTCAGACTTGCCCTAAAGTCCAGTGAAAAGCTAGAGAGACATCTTCACACTTCACTCATTACCATACGGTAAAAAATTCTGTCTCATGATTAGACCAACCAAAGAGTGAGTGTGTGATCAAACTCTTTGAAATGGAGGCTTTCAGTCCTGCAGAAATGGTGAAAGAGCCAAAATATCTGATTGCCACCACCCACATCTGTCTTAGAATCATTCTTCATGTTAATTTTCTGTCTCAGAGTTTAATTGGTTTCTGTCATAGAATTTCCCACAAATTTCAGTCATTTTATTCAGCTGCCTGTTTGACTGTTCTCTCTCATGATACAATGGAACCTGTAAGACAAAGAACTTTTCTCTTTCAATTCCTAGCCCCTTAGCACATTGCCAAGCACACAGTAGGCCTCCAATAAGGATATTTTGTTTGCATGGAAAAAAATTGGTGCCATGAAAAAACTGTAAACTAAGAGGCAGGCAATAAATAGGTAGAGAGGCGGCCCTCACAGAAGAGCAGGGGCTTCTGAGTTTCTTCCTGCATGTCCACTCTTAAAATAGGAGTGTGCGACAGGGACAGAAAGAACTTAACAATGGTAGGTTCTGATGTAATGTACTGCTCTGACAGGTGGACGCTTCCCTGCCTTATCGGATTATGAGAAGCAAGTTTTTTAGATTTAATATGTGTCCTTTTAATGCACTCTGATTTAAGTAGCAGATGCTTGAGGCTATTATTTTGCTTTAGCAAAATTCATGAGAAAGAAGAGTCAACCCTGCAAGTCAAACACTAAGATCAAGACATTATCCTTTAGCATCTCTCCCAAGCAGTTAGAAAACAGCCTTGGGATTTTCTATAGACCCTCTCTGTGTGTCAGACTTTGGCAGTTATAGTCTAATGCTCTTACAGAGCATTATTTTTCTGGAGATTTTAAATGACAAGAATCTGTATAGTAGAGCTGTTTTTCTTAATATTCCAGAGTACAATATAAGGAAATAATTTAAAAAGAAATATATATATATTATTATTAGGCAGCAGATAGTGTATTGTATGAGTGTGTGTGTGTATTGATGTGTCAGTGTATACATATACATGTATACATAATTTTGTTTTGACTTAAGTGTATGTATGTATGTGTACATAAAATTGTGTATATGTATATATGTACAATTACATAATATACAATTACATAATTGTGTATATGTATATATGTACAATTACATAATTACATAAAATTGTGTATATGTATATATGTACAATTACATAATATACATAATATACATAATATACATAATTGTACATAATATGTACAATTACATATGTACAATTACATAATATACATAATTGACTCTGACATATGCGAATTTTCACATTATTCATTTATTCATACTACAGAAATGAGGAAACCAAGCTTAAAAATACTAAAATATATTATTTGACATTATTTACCTAACAAGAAGAGTCAGAATATTTGCTTAGAAATTCAATTATAGTCTCATTATGGTATCTCATAGTGTACTTGTTTGAAGATTTGTAAAGGGAAATGACCTAAAATATATTTTATCAAGAATATGTCAAATATGTCACTGACAAGCAATAAAGATATACAAAAATTTTACTGTATAACATAGTCCAATTTCCCAGAAATAAATCTGGATGAAAATAATTATTTTAGGCTTAATCTTATTAGTATAAAACAATATCCATGAGTGAGAAAATACTTTAAATTCTCATGAGATATTTATATGTGGCATCTCTATTGTATTTTGTTCTGTGTGAATCCTGTGCTTATTTAACTTTTTATGTTCTACTATAATGAACAAAATTCACACAGAATTATAGTAGAACATAAAAAGTTAAATAAGCACAGGATTCTTCTCCCCTAAAGAAAAACTTATGCTGCTATGTTAATGGTGCTTCACACTGACAAATAATATATAGTGCCTAATGACTTCCTAGAGGAAGATTACTTGTATTTTCCTTATTCATTGGCTTTGCACTTGTTATATTTGTTGTGGTTTATTTTTTTTACAAATAATAGAGGGATACAAATAAATGTGTATAATAGCAATGGACTGAAATGACTGGTGTAAATTTGTGCCTCAAATTACTTAGAAATGGATGCCCTTGCAGAAAGTGTACATTCCATACTTCTGCAAATAAAAAAATCATTTTTTTTTTGGAGGGGAGACATCTTAATGGCAGCATTCTTAGGAAAATCTACTGTTGCACTGTACCTATACCACTCATACCCACAATCTTATTATCAGAATGTTTAAAATGTTTGATATATCTTAGAATACCTTTCCTGCTTCACGATCACCTGCTTTACTCATTCCGGTCACATGTTCTTTACTTAGCAATTCTTGCTGGGCCTCAGTGATGGAACCCACCAGAGAAGTTGTGTCTTTAAGGCAGAAATTAGAGATCTGGTAGATAGATGTCTGATTTCATTAAGGCAGACTGTGAAACTATCTTAAAACCATAAAGCCTGAGGCTCAAATATTGTGGAAAGTTTTACATGTAGAAAATTACTTTAAATTTTATTTTCGAATAAACTTCAAAGGCCTACTGCTGACCCTATTGACCAAAATATAACAAGATTTTGATGAAATTCTATATAATGTTCTGTAAGTATTCTATTTTTTTCCTCATTAACTGCTAGCTTAGGTATCATATGCCAACATGAATATTACTACAGTGCATTCAGTTGAATGAAATCTAATGTATAAATTCATATACATTCTGGTATATACATTCATATGTTTGATATACAAAACCTTATGATTAAATCTCTTCAATGCTGGAGTATTGGTGATGGATTTAGAACACTGTATATTCTTTAGTCGTGATGAATAACAAAGAATATAATTTTGTCCTCTGCATTTCTTTCTAACATGCTCAGTTATTTTTCAAAGGAGATATGGCAAATAAAGCAAGGAAAATGGGGTAATAATAATATTTTACATGAAGAAAATTAATCAATCAATTATAGGAATAAGAGGTCTCATAACACCTATTGTGTCATCCTGTCAACCCCTGAGGGCTGGTGTAGAATTGTCAGTAGAAATTTCCTTTCTGATTCTCTCTGAAAAATAGTTTCCATAAGTGTCAAATAGAAGAGTATTTCTTCTGATGTATTATTACACAGCGCTCAGAATAAATGCTATTAATATGCATTACAGTAGAACTTTCACTCTCATCATGGTCAGAGATCATTTGAAATCTTTTCTGTATAACTGATAATAAAGAAATCAGTAGTTCTAAAGGCATTTATCAGTTGGATAAAAATTCTCTATTTTGAAATCACTAGGGTTTATAGTATACATCTTTTTTTTTTTAAGGACACATTTCAAACACTGAAGATCTCATTCTCCAGAGCTTTGAAAAATAAAAAGCATTAACGATAAATATTTTTAAAAAACAAAAATGAAAAGTACAAAATTGAAAATTGGTGGATAAAACAAGAAGTCTCTAAAGGCTAAACTAGGTCATAGCAAAGAAAGGGAGAACAAAAGGCCTAATGCTCTCAAATAATGGTTTTCTGAATTAGTCTCAAATGAAAGTACCAGCATGACATAGAAATATAGACAAAAGCCTTTTTTTTGGCTGAGACAGGAAACTTATGTTGTATGACTCTGTGTTCCCCAGGATGTGTGACTATTTCATTTTTCCATTTTCACACCATTAAGTATGATATGGTTCTTGAGTAGCACTATGATTCACTTGTGAACCTCTCAGTTTTTCTTCTTTTAAACATTCCCTTTCTACTATGTCTTATTTTACTTGAAGTTTAAGATAAGATAATTTCATGTTAATTTCAAGTGTCTGTTTCATTTTAATATAACTACTGTAATTTTGCTGATTTTTAAGCCACAATTTCCATATTCATCTAGATTTTTAATAGACTTATACTTTAATTAGTATAAGTGTTCCTTTAAAGTAACATTTTAGTAAAATGATTGTACATAGTTTATCATATCATAAAGTTATATAGATAGCCACAATGTAAAATAGTCATGGATGATATCAATTGAGTACCTATAACATAACACTGAAACATCAGTTTAAAATACTCAATATCCAGTTTCAGATTTTTTGTAAAAACAGTTACGATGTAGGCACAATGTTGCAGATGAAACAGGACTGGGAGCCATGTAACTGTGGTACAGTTACTCTTTATACAGATGGTAGGGTAGAATATAGATCATTGTGTACCCATGTGGCTACTGCCCAGACTAGTGACATGCCAGGCAGGTTATCTAAGGCCGTGGACTTTGTGGCATGCAGAATCTTTTTTCTATCTGGGCTATATCCATAAGGAAATTGTAGACTTGCCTGCTAGAGGAAGTAAGGTGTGTGGGAAGGGGGAAATTTTCCCTCTCTCCTCTCTTAGTTCTGTGCCTGGTCAAATAATTAAAATGACATAAAACAGATTAACAGGAGAAAGTAATCAATTTTAATTATGTATGTATATATGGAGGTTCCTCAAGAAGATGGGACCAGAGGACCAATAGGGCAGTTAAAGTTTACATGCCATGAGCTAAAAAAAAAAAAGGGGGCTGTGCTTTGGGTCCTCAACGGGAAGAAAGGCAATTTGCATAAAGATAGAAAAGCAATTGCTTAGTAAACAAATGTTTGCTGGACCACCTTTAATGATGGAATATAGAGAGGACTTTTATTAAATGGCTTTGCTAGATTCCTCCCTTCCTATCATATATTCATTCATATTAAACTATAGTTATCTATGATGATAGCTCCCTTCCTGGAGCAAATTCTCTATCTAAATTCTTTTAGGCAGTTAGGGGGAAGTCAAAGGTTTTTATCTAGTCTTTTGTTTCTTAAAAATAACTATCTTAAAATAATTCATATCCCAAAAAAGCATATTTTGGGGCAGGAAACTCTGCTTCTCCCCAGTAGCATTGGGAAGCTGCTACTCCTCATTGACATGTATAGCAATAGCCTAAAAATAATTTTACTTCTATATGCTCTGAAATATGTTTCTAAATCTATTGAGCAAGGAGGTATGCTTAAAGAAAAATAATACAAAATTATAAATACAAAATTAGATATGAAAGTATATTCATATAGAATAAGAGAATTCACAATGAATTACAAAATTTTAAAACTAACAAATACTACAAATACCAAGTTATCCAGAAGAACAACATGTTTCATTAATTTACTGTGCAATACTCATCTGTAATACTTTTACTGACCCTAATGTTTTTGGCAGCATACTTTTTGATCATGCCATTATATGACAATGATTTTGTAATACTTTCGACAGAAAAAAGACAATCAATAATCTCTCTTTCGACATACTTGGTTGAAACTCATTTTCTATTTATTTTGGTTGAGATATATAATACATGTGACTTTACCAAGATATATAATTATTATTTATAGTACTGCACAAGTTTTATCCTACTCACACTCAAATTCTAAAATTTTTATTTATGTGATTCCCAAGGAAAAAAAATGTTGAGGATATCATGGCATATTACTAGTTGACAAAACTGTGTCATCAAGTATAGTCCCGAGAGGAGAGAATTTGTCTAAGTTAGGCACACATAAGAATTCTCTGCTAACAATTGTATATATCAAATGACTAGAAGAATTTTCCTCAGACCGGCTTTGGCTCTCGGTTTCTCAAACTCGTTTCTCCTCCATTAATCACATATTTCAAGTGCTAGATGCCATTGGACATGCTCATATCACAATATGACCTCTGGCCTAGTAAAGATAGTGATGAGTTGTCACAGTGCCTGGTAAGAATATACATGGAAGCCATTTTTACACTAGAACAGCTAGCAATAATAGCACTACACAAAGGGAGTTTGAATTGTATAAATTTATTAAACTAAACCCAAACTAAATGTATCACCATTTCAGTTTTTCCTTTGGATCATAAAATTCCCAAGGCCACTTTCAAATCATATATAGAAGGGATGTGATGGAGGGTAAGTCTAATTGAAATGTGACAGAGATCTTAACCAATTTCGGTTGACGTAACTTGTTTTTGAAATTTAATAAATACATATGGCCTCATAAGCATGTCAAAGACTCTTCCAACCTGGGAAAAAGCCTGTGCAAATGAAGGGCCCTAAATTTAAGCTTCATTAGCTCTACAGTAAACTTTACCTCTAATTGCGACGATTACGGTTTTTAGCATATTGTATATAATGATACTTTTACATAGAAATTTAACATCTCTTTTAAATGTATCCAAAGGAACCTAATATCATTTATTTTGAAATATACAAACAAGTGTTTCTTTGAGAGACTACATTTGCAGTGTTTATTTTTCTTCTTGAACTCATATTTTTCTCTTTTCTCAAGAAAATTTTATCCTAAAGAAATATATTTAATGTTAGATATTATTTTATTGAGTGTCCTCTAATATTTCTTAAAAATGTTATATACAAGAATGTACATGTATTTCAATTTTTGATTATTTTCAACTTTCTATTTTTATAAGTCCTTAAGTTGAAAGTATTATAAAGGCTTTTTTTAGAATGAATAATTATTACAATTATTATTTGCACATAAGTGATCAAAACACAAATATATTACATAATTAATAAGTATTAAATTTTATAAATTCACCTTTTGATGAGAGAGTTTTTCATGAATCAGAGAATGAAAATTACGTATTTTTAGGGGGCATTGTTCAGCTTCCAATCATTTTCTTCTTTTCCTTTTTATAGATATAAGTATTATGGAATTTTCATAATAAAAGTGAGATGAGAATAGAGAATTTGATTATGGTAATGTCAATTGTTGAACTTTTCTTGAATTACATGTTACATATCACATTGTGATCTACTATGCAATTATTTTATACATTCTATTAGGTTCTCTTTCATTTTTACTAAAAGTATCTTAATTTGAAAGAGAATTTGTATTTTAGCCATTCAAGTCATGTACCTTCTCAGTTTCTGGTTTCCGCTAAGCAAACAAACAACAAAAGAGTTTTCTCAAGACTTTCTAATAATATTATTTTATTGTTTACTTTATTAGTTAAAGGGACTTTTTTTGTTTATTTTTTAAGGTGAGTTTTTATGAAGCTAAAATTATCAGCATAATAGCCATAAAATTGGAAATGGTATATTTTAGGTATTTTAGGATATATAATTAGGGGTTAAATAATTATTTTCAATAATTAGGAGTTAAAAAAAAGATTGAGTCATTAAAGCAAAACTGTCACCACCCTTCCCACTTCACTCTGTAATCCGCCTGAATTCTAACATCCAAAATGATCCCATTTCAAATGCCAAGATTTCCTTTTACAATGATGCATATAAGAATAGAAAAGACATTGATCTTTACTGCCAGTTTAGTGTACCATTATCACTAAAGGGAACTTCTCAGACATAAGATATTATTCTATACATTATTTCATGCTCTTGACCTTTTTACACCCCAAGGAATAAGATTTGAGATAGTCAAGAAATGTGTCTATCTTATGATTAAAACAAAAACAGTCAATTATAAAAAGTCAGGTGGAAAAAGAGAACTGCTTTGAATTCATAGTGCAAGTAGAGTTGACTCTTAAATAACATGGGGGTTAGGGAAACTGACCCAGTGTGGTCACAAATCCACATATAAATTTTTACTCCCCCAAAACTTAATCTGTACCTTGGTATCCACTGGGCATTGGTTCCAGGTCCCACCATGGATACCAAAATCTGATGCTCAAATCCCCTATATAAAATGATGTATCCCATATAGTCAACTCCCTGCATCTGGGAACTCCCCAAAAAAGATGGAAAGCAGTACAGGTATTTATTGAAAAAAAAAATCCACATGTAAGTGGACTCACGCAGTTCAGATTCAAACCCATGTTGTTCATGGGTCATCTGTATATTCTCAAGCAGAATAATTGTAGGAAAGAGTATATCAATTCTGAGATAGAAATTTTTTCCATCCTCCACTTGAAAATTTCTTCTCAGGCATTTTGAACATTTACATCTTATTTCCTTTGCACTGACTATTTAGACAATAAGCTGAAGGCAATGAATTTCTGAACTCTGAGTCCACTCTCTCCTCAGTCTTCAAATCCAGAAGACTGATACGGCTTTGACCTTGCTAAATATATATGTATGAGTATAACTTACTAATGCAATATATCATTACTGGGGGAAAAAAATCACCAGTTATAAGATAGTTTTAATATCCATTCTCAATAATTGCAAAATACATTCAAACATATGGCCATTTATTTGACCATAATACTAAACTAATGCTTTTCAAACTTAATGTGCATATAAATCACTTAGATGTCTTGTTAAAACTCGGATTCTGATTTCATAGTTCTGTGATGGGACCTGAGATTCTGTAACTCTAAGAAACATCCAGGTGATGCTGATGTGCTACTTTCCACAGGCTAATGACACTATCAGTAATAAGACACAAGACCATATTTAAACATGAGTGTGTGTGTGTGTGTGTGTGTGTGTAATATATAGATATATCTATATAATATCTGCCAGGGGATCTGGGTCCACATACGTGATGAACATTTTAATTGTGAAGAAAACTATTATATGATTTTATAACAATCTGCTACCTCCTACCTACCACTTACAGAAAGAATAAGGCAATATTATCAAGATTATTTTTTACATTATATCTCTACATTTTTCTTAGAAATTTTAGTCTAAATAAAAGGAAACATCTCATCTAGATAACATAAATATATAAAGTCTAAATAAAAGGAAACATCTCATCTAGATAACATAAACATCTCATCTAGATAGCATCATTCACTGAAATAAATGAAAACATGGTTGGGGAGTCATTTTAACAATAAAAGATTGTCAGTAATTTGTTTCATAATTACAATGACCTTATTTTAAGAGAAAATTAGATACATAATATTATAAACATATTTAAAATTTTAAATTTGGACTTTCCATGCTAAATCATAATGCATAGTTGCCATATCTACAACAGCAAAAATTAGTAAATGGTGAAACAAGAGGAAAGAATTCATCATGAGACTAAAGAAAACTCTAAATCTATATTCCTAGTTTTGTAAGATATTTGAACGGATTATGAAAATAAATCTATACACAGAATGACTGACTTTAGATTATTTATACCATATTAATTTACACAATTCATTTAGCAAATAAAAATTCTCTGCTCCTCTTGGCTCTCTTTTCAATCCAGTAAGTTTTACCTCAAGGCTAGTTCCCGTTTGTTGTTTGTGCCCTTGAAATCTACCTTTCAAGCTGTTTCCTGCAGTTGCTACAACGTGGATTTCCCAGACAGAACTTACATTAGCCTGCCAGGGCCTAATTCATAAAATATTTCTAACTCCATAGATTAGTTTTGAGCCATTTTACAGCTTTGGAAAGTCTATACCATAAAGAATGTTCCCTTTCATTCCAAAGCCATTTGCATTTTATTTGTGCCTCAAAGGAGGAACAATCCAAACTGATTAGAATCCTCAGACACTGTGCATAATGAAAAATTAATTGCATCAATCTTTTCACTGTAGTGGTCTTAACAACTCATTTTCAACTGGTCATTTTTCCACCTGCTCACCAGAGCCCAGGCAGCTGAGGCAAGCATCTCTCTGACATTTACAGAATACCAATGAAACTAAGGTCACTAGTACATCATGCAAGTGGGAGCTGAAAATCCTGAAAGAGATGTAAGCTGTTTGGATGAGCTAGAACTATTATGTGACAGTGGAGGGCAAATACATGCTATGACAACCCATCTAGGCATGGTTTGAATTAACAAAAAAGAAAGGAAAGGAGAAAGTCTAAATCACCAACAGGAAAGGTTAGAGGAGTGCTACCTCATTGGAGATTGAGCATTATGTGCTGCTGACAGAGGTGATAAATCAACAATTGCATACTAGCATCAGTGTAGGCAATTTGATATGGCAGGTGGCAACAGTAGTCTAATGCATATACATCAAAGTAGGGCTTTTGCTTTTGGAATAGGGTTGTAATTCACTATATATTGTAAAATACACATTTCAGTTATTTTTTGACAATACTCATCATGTTCTTATTGACAAAGTTATATATCAACTATCTCCTTAATCAATGTACAAAGTTTTATATTTTAAGCAGATTCTTACATCTACAGGTTTTCAGAAATTTTCCAATAGTTTTCTTATAGTTTTCTGGGTCTTCACACCAAAATAAACACTATGTTTTCTGGATGTGTGTGTGTATGTGTGTGTGTGTGTGTGTGCGTGTTAACATCTAAATAAACACAGCAAACAAATAAGCACATTCAAAGCAGCATTCAAGATCTAATTAATTTCAGATGTTCACTATGATTACATAGAGCTGGTCCATAGAGCAATCACCCAATAGCTAGTTAGAAATGAAAAATCCTGAGCCCAGCCCTTGATTTATAGAATTACAATTTGCATTTTGGAAAAATCTCCAGGTGCTTTAAAGAGTGCTTGTTAGACTTTAATGCGGTAATACTTTACATAACTGGAGAACCTGCTAAAACTAATAATTTGACCTAATAATTTTCATATCTCACAAGCTCCCAGGTGATGCTCACATTCTGAGTCTATGGAGCACATTATGTGTTATATTTCTTTAGGAAAAGTTATGATCAAAAATAAAGTCTCATTTCGGTAATTTTTCTTTGCTGTTCAAATATGTTACAAAATGACATTTCACTGGTCAACGTGTTAATACAATACAATACAATACAATAAAGATTTTTTTTACCTTTTCTTTTCAGTAATCTTTAGGTTTGCAGTGGGTACTATCTAATATGGAAAAACCCCACAGAGAAGAAATTTAAAATTATGCAGATTTCAGATCTTAGCGTTTAGTGCTTCATGCTACTAGGGAGAGGAAAACATTTTCCCTGTAATTTACAATACCCTGATGTGGTGGGAAAATGGAAGGAAATCCCTTTGAAAGCCCCCGCCCACACAGCCCTGAATGATTCTTCAGGGAAAACCTTACGAAAGGATGGGATATAGATCTATAAAAGAGACGACCTTAACTTTGATGGAAGAGTAATTTTGTTTTAAGCTGTAAAAAATTCGATGTAAATGGTTAACCTAAAGAACTACATTATTTTGAGAAATTTTTTGAGATAAAACATGGTAGTTTTATCCTCAACAGATAAAGATATAAATGTGTGGTTACTTGAAAAATACCTAGACCAACGCCTAGACAGAATTGTCTCTCCCTGAATACCTTATCTAATTGGTATGGAAGAGAGTTTATAACATCTAGAGAGTTATTACTGAGGAATGGAGTATTTACAATTACTCAACGTACAACTTCACAGTAAGTTCCATCACATTTTTTCTTTCTTTTATAATTTCAAGATTTTTTCAGACCTTTAGTCATCAATTTTATGCCAGAGACGATTCCAATTATTATGTAAATAATTCATCACATATGTAAAAAGGATTAAATCATACCAGTAAATGCAAATAATCCAATGTATACTTTGTTTATATAGTAATCTTTATTACTTTAATTTAAAATATAACTGATAGTGATTACAATGACTCCAATATTCTCTAAACTCTTTACAGTGATGAACAGTACACTATTCATCATACTATAGAAAATACAGACTTACTCTCATAGTCAGAAACCTAAATTTTACTCACAAATTATTTATCAATAATTTTATCAGTAAATGTATACCCCTTTTAGGGTACAATAGAGATTTACATTCTTGAACAATTTTATTAACATACTGATGAAGTAAATTTTCAAAAAAAGTAAAATCATAATACTCCTACCAATAAGGAGTTTCTTTAGCTCATCAGTTAATAAGGAAAACATAAGAGGTTAAAACAGGTTCAGAGTAGAATCTGTAGAATATACATATATAGAAGCAATTAGTAATGCTGGTAAGAATCTGCTAATAGATTAAAAAAAAAAAAAATTGGTCCATAGCCTAAAGGACCATAAAATATAATATTTGGAATAATCCTTTTACAGGGCTAAAATAAATTGCATGTGTCCCAGACAAAGATTATTTATATTTTTTTACGGCTACGGATCTTCTGCATTACTATTGGCAATTTATAGTTACAAAATAGCACATTAGAAGATAATCAAACAAGCATACACCTACAGAATCAGGTTCTAGAAAGTTTGCTAAAACAGTGCTTTGTAATCTTATTTGCCCATTTCAAAATTTTTCACAATGTTTCTTAAAAATGCAAAGTATTTTTAAGAAATATTTTTAAAAAGTATTTATTGTTTTTTCCTGTCAATTTTCAGTGCAACTCTAGACCCTAAAAGTATAGGGAATATAATCAAATCAAATTTTTAAAAAAAGTTTAAAAAAATAAATGCTTTAGATGGGACTCTCTATTAGAAGTATAAACTTTAATATCTAAATGTTCTTCATTTCTTGAGAATTTGCCTATCCAGAGCGAGCGTTTTAGAGAAAATACATACATTCTTTTTTCAGACTGGACTTAAACTCCGCAGTGGTGTTGAATGTGTATAAACAAGGAATTTTTATAAGAAAAATCAACTATCCATTTGCAATGGACAAATTATGCTGATAAAATTTTATGAGTTTCCACGTTAACAACTCAAGTCCTTAATTTTTGTCTTTTGTTATTGTTATTTGCGGGGTAGGGGATGCAAAAGGTAGAAAGTGTGATTCCTTTCTTTTCTTCTCCATTAGCAGAAGCTTGCTATAAGACTACATGCATATGAATGTCCTCACCTACATACTCCTTCTAACTAATCTGGTCTCTTTGAGTGAGTGAAGCAGGTTCATGTAAGGATAAGCAGAGTTTTTAGTTTGTATTTTCCTGTGCATCATGTCATGTGATATAGATGAAATCATAGCACAATAATCATTGTTATTCTTCCCCTACTACCCTAAAGTCCAAGTCAACATCTCCTGAGTTAAAGCGCTTTTTAGTCAGGAAAAAAAGTAGAGCCACTTGGAAACCTGTAAAGTTAGGGAAATCCTCTTCTCTTTCAAAGGGGGCAGCAGAGACTGATAATAGAGAAAAAGAACAGTCTCAGAAAATTCAAGATAGTGTGACTATGAAGTACTTTGCTCTGTCTTCATAAAAGAGTAATCTGCATAGCTAGCATATGTAAATTTGTTTCCTTTTCTAAGCCTCAAATACTTAATTTAAACACATAATGAAGAACTAGAAGAAAAGAACTAGAAGAAAGGCCATTTCAGGCACATGTGCTAGAGCGTGGTTATATTCATTCATTTCATTCATTTAAATATATAGTGGCATAGTACATGGGTTAGCATATGGAGTATTGTCTTTAAAAAAACCCAGAAAGGATGAGCTTCAGACTGCGAGTGGAGAAATTAACCTGAGACACTAAACACTTATTTTTTTTGTAGTTAGAAACCAGATTGGGGTTGATGGTACATGTATATTTGTAAGTTAGCTAACAAAAAGCCTAGGGAACTTATTTGCCCTAGCGGTTATAATTTTTTTTTTTCTGGAAAGTGGGAGACATTGTTCTTGTTTAAAACAAAAGAGATAAGAACAGTTTAGGAGTAAAAGGAGGGTAGCTTTAGCATCCTGCCTCCTCCAGCCTTGCTAACAGGCTGTGACTTCTAAGTCCTGCTACTTCACATCACTACAAGTTTCTTCACATTACCTTTCAAATGTGAATTTTCCAAAGATATCCTTTGGGCTGTTTAGTAGATACACAAAAAAATACATTAAAAATGTTTGGATGGTTGTTCTTGACAGGGATAGGAAAAGAATTCTGATTTTATATTCATTCAAGAAACTTCTACATTTCCTCCTGTATTTCATGATCACTCCAATCTCTTCTATGTCTAGTAAATGTGAAAATTAAAACAATAATAACAAAAATAAATAAAAGAAGAGAAAATTCTTTGCCAGATAATTTGTTGTGAAAGGCACAAAATTGATGACTTTAACTGAAATTTGTTTTTTAATCACTTTTTTCATTAAAAAAAATCAGTAACTTGACCAAAAAAGTTTTTAATATTATATGTGCTAATCCCCATCAAATTTTGAAATATCAACCATGGCCAAAATCTCAGGATTTATGAATTTGAGGAGCTTGAAAACGTCTCACATATGATTCAAATTTATCTTGCCACTCTGCTCCCAGTTGACTGTCACACCTATTCTTCCTACTCTCTTTTAAGAGTCATTGTTTTAAATCTAAAATATATTTTTGAAAACCAGTTAGGTTACTATTAAGTTGTTTAAAGGACCCATGTATGTCTCCATCTTCTTTTGTTTCATTGTGTTCGCTATTATTATAGACATATAATTAGATTCTTAAGGAATTTCATGAAGACCTTAGTAATGTTTATTTCCCTGTTCACTATAATTATGAAGTTTGCCAAAGCATACATTCACACAATATTCACTAATGGTTGCAAAAAAAAAAAAAAAAACAACACATAAAATCTATTGATAAATAAATCCACCTTGTAAGTGTGTTTTACACAGTTTAACTATGGAAATCTTTATAAAACACAAATGTGTCTGATTGTATAAATTGTGGATTATGTGAAAAATATCACTTTAGATCTTTTATAATGGTTGTTTTCAATACTCTTAAAAACCAAATAGTCCTTCCTTAATTCTCCTTGGTAATTTGAATGTAGCTTGAATGGCATGTTTAATTCTATACATCATGTTTTAAGAACATCGCTAAAAATGAGTACCCAGCTGGTGGTGACTGTTCTACAACTACATTATTGAAAAATAGTTAAAGACTTTGAGGTAATAAACTTTTGAAAGGGAAAACTTGGAGTTCTGTCACATGACAGGAAATAGACACACATTAACAACTACAAAAGATAGAAATGCAATCATGGATGAAAATTAAATGGAAACAGGTATTTTTAGCCTCAGCATAATAGATGTAATTCCTTAAATTGAAATATCTAGAGATAAATTGAGTAGTTGAGTGCTGCCACTGTCAGTGGCCAAGCAGAGATGACAATAAATCTTTATTTTTGTTTTTGCTTGATTAATTACTGTTTGCTAGATTTAACATAAGCATTCTCTTTCCCCCCAAAGTCTTCCCTGATTCTCACTCTAGATGCTTAATCATAATAATATTTTATGCTTTTTATTATATTTATTACATTGTCTATTTAATTGTATGCTTCCCTTACTAGTCCATAGTAGCAGATATGAAGAAGCATTCACTGAAAAGACTCTTACCTTGTGATTTCTAAGAGCACATCAAATAATTATTGAAGACCTACAATGAGCCACCTGATGTGTCAACTGGCAATAGCTTCTTCTCTTCTCTTTGAGAGCTAATAAAGCATGCATTAATCACTGGTGCAATGACACATGTTGATCTTGCCAACTGAGCGTACATGGCACCAACTCTTACTGATCATTCTGATGAAGAGATTACCTCACATAACAGAAGAAGAAAGTTATAGTCTCCATAAACCAATTTCTATAGACTCTGCAAAGTGATTGACCTTTGAATTGTGCTGGATAAATACTGACCCCTTTCAAATGTCTGCACTTCTTTTAAATAGCCTTTTGAAATATGCCTGCCTTTCTGGATAACACAAGTCTTTTCCTTCCCAATCATCATAATCCTTACTTTTTGATGTAGCCACCAACTTGGATGTTCAATAGACTCCAAAATAAAATTTCAAAACTATTCTTCCCTTGGTCTTTCCATTTTAGTAAAGGCTACTACTCTTGGAAGTCTGTCTTGATCCCTCACTTGCTTCTATTTCTTGCATTTGATCTTCTAGCAAGTCCTCTCACCACTATCTCAACATGTCATGGATCCATCCTCTTTTATTCTTTGCCTTTGTAATTACAGACCAAGCTATCATCATCTCTCACTTGTTTTACCCCCATGTCTCAGATCAAACTTGAATTCTTACATACAATTTACCTTATTTTCTAGACAGCTACAAAATTGATCCCTTTGATGATTTGCCATTGAATTTTTTATAGAAATATACATTTGCTCACCTAACCAAAACACATTGCATTCTATGACCCTTGCTTTCTTATACAACTATATTTTAAATTGATCAAAATTAAGAAAACATGTTTCAAGACTTTGCAATTACACTAGCCACTTGAATCTAATTTTATCATTATAATTTAGTAACCCTTCTGAAAATTAGAACTCCCAGAATCCTATAAGCTTTGAGCCCTAGCAAATCAAATCTTCCCTGTCCAGCCTTTGTCTCATCATTTAGTCTCAGCTAAATGTTTACCTTTTCAGGAATAGGTGATTCTCTATTTCATATGTTCTCTCACATCTCTTTCTTATTAAACATAGTCTATAATTATTTGATTTAATTGTCGACATACATGTTTTCTGGTTTTGTTCAATAGAAGTTTTGAGATGATGGCGGGGAAGATATCTGCCTTATTTATTACTCTTGCCGCATTGTCTAACATAAAGAAATTCATAAATTTTGTAAAATTAATTCACAAATGAAAGTATAAATAAATAAATATATGTAAATTTTGTATGTAAGACTTTGGGTTTATAATAAATGCACCTCATCCTCTTATTCTTCTGGATCTTTACAGAAGATAAGAAAAGAAATAACAAAAAATATTAGTTAACAGCATTTGCAAAGACTTTGATCATTTATATACAGATAAAGCAAGCAAAAAACACATTTGCTTATCTTTTGATAACAAAATCATTAAATATTCTAAAAACATGGTTGCTTAGAATTTACCCCAGTGGTCCAAATATTATCTTAAGTAATATGAGAACAAATTAACACATAGGTGGAGAAGCACTCAAGCAAAAACCAAAACCGTACTGGAAAAGGAATATGTTTCATCCACAAAGTACCTGAGTGAAAACTGTGATTTTTATCTTTTCTGTAACTGAGAATAGATTTAACGTTGAGGTCCGATTCTGCCCTGTGAGAGAAATTTAATTTCTATAAATTCAAGTGTCTTCTTCTTTTATTTTAAGTAGTAGTTAATGCCAAGGTGTTTATGATATGCTCGTGTTTGGAGGTTATCTGGTCATCTGTCCATGTTATCTCCTGAGCAGAATACTCTCCTTATGTTCTTGCCCACTCACTTCTCTGATTTTTGGTTGTCAGTATATGAGGTCACACGGAAGCTACATTTCTCTTTCTCCTCTTTTCAGTTCTTACCAGATTTGGCTCTATTTGAGCATTACCAAGCCTCACTCACTTAGGCACAAGGAAAAACATTGACTACTCCCCTTTGATCTGCTCAGTGGATAGTCTAATGTGGTTTCCCACTGCTAAACTGCACATGGATTATAATAGTAAATGCGATCTCACCCCTTACACCCCTGTAGATATATTTTCTAATATGCCTTGCTACTATTTGTAGTAGAACCACAGGACTCTACTGGACAAGTCTTTCCTGGTTCTTAAATATTAAATTTCTGTGGTTAACACAATTGTTGCTTTCTCTCTGCTTCCCCCTTCCGCAAATTCAGGGAATTTTACTAGTCTTTGAGTGGAGCACTACTTACTGATGTATTCTCTATATTCTCTGGGGAAATATTTTTTAAAAGCTTAAATCTGGGAATTATAGATATTCAAAAATGTTTTAATGCATTTTCTGCCATGAACTTCAAGAACTTGAAATACAAATGCCAATATTTAGCTCTGTTCCACAGTTAGTTCTGCATGTATTCTGGAGCAGCTTTGTTCCAAGACATAAAAACATAATATCTAATTACCCAAGTAAGCAAAATGGGAGAAAAATGTTAATATGTAGCTTGCCACAAAAATGACTAAAGACTTTTTTAGAAAAAATTATTATTTTAATTGTTTATATATAGGACTTGTCTGAAGCAGAATAAATCTTTTCCCTCTCCCTCTCTCATTTTCTCAAGTTGCACAAGTTACACAGCAAAACTCTCCTAATGCAAATGAATTATTACTTTCTATAACAGGTGTTAAAAAAAAAGACTCAAAGATTCTTTGAGCACCAGGACTCTGAAAACATACAATTTTAGTTTTGAAATTTATAAATCTAAATTTTATTAATTTCTTTGGAAATAATTTATTTTATTCCAAAACATTTAAAATCTTGGCTCTGTGGCCTATTTAAATGTTTTGCTAGAGAAAGCCACTTAGTAGAAATGACTTAATATTTCATATACATTAACACTATGGAAATGGGCCAGATTGGCATGAGGAAAGATTGCATTAGTTTCTCTAGCTAGTCATTCATCCACAACTTAACATGTTGCTTCTCTCAGGTATATTGATTGTTTTGTTTCCAAACCTCCAAGACTATCCAAGTTCTCGATCTCTTTCTTTTCATCCTCATGGCTAAACAATTTCTCAAGTTTCTTTGTAATAAGAAAATTCAATATTTCTGATTCAAAAACTTCATTTTGGGGAAATTTCATTGTACATTTATTTATTAGCTATACAGTAAATATATGGGAAAACACCTTTCTCCTTGTTTTCATTTTGAAGGCAGAAACTGGGCTTTCACGTAAAGGGTTCTAGGAGTGAGTCTAAGAAACCGAAAAAAAAAGGATGCCAGCTTATGAAAATGGAACCGTATGGCTGTCTATCATATGTCTATCTAAAATATGCCAGTTGTATGTCACGAGAGAAGAAGGGAGACAAAATCTGGCTAAACCAGTTAAAAACTGTCTTAGCCAGTGAAAATCATGTTGTCTGAGTGGAAAAACCCACCCAAGAAGCTGGACCAACATTGATTGGAATCAGAGAATTAATTTGTCATAATCTTATGCTTGCCTATTTTTTTCAGCCTACATCCAAAAGTTTTGAAACACACAAATATAACAAAGTTCACTAAGGGGCTATGGATATAAATTTTTCAGCTTATGAACTATATTAGATTTCATTATCAAATTTTTCCAAATAAATTGTTATATAAACTTTGTACCTAAAATATTGTAATAAAGTAATAAATTATTTTGATTATTTTTATAAAAATTACATGTACTCCTAATTTGGAAAAATATATAACAAAGACTTTATTAATAAAAGCATAGATCACTTTATTGTGCTTTGCTTTATTGCATTTTGCAGATAGTACTGGTTTATTGACTAATACATCAGCTTTCCAAAGATAAGACACTAAAAACATACATCCTGAACCAAAAACTTGGCTACTCCTTTACATTTAAAATGACATTTTAACAAACAAACAAAAAGATTAGATAAAAAAAAAAATAATGGTAAATTATTCTCTCTCTGGTTATGTCTTTTATGTTTGACAATTTGTTATGGCCAGTTTATTCAGAAAGACTACTTCTAGTTCTATTTGCACACTATTTGAACACTAGAACTAAATTTAGATGTCTTTACCAATTGGCACTTAACATAAGAAATTTAGCTTATTTTATAGATGTGTGAATTAAACAGAAAGAAGAGATACAGCATCAATTTACTACTAGAAATAATGAGTTCCAAATGTAGATGAATTTGAGATACGATATTGAAAAAAGTTCTCTTTTGCAATAATAAAAATGTATTAAAATTTTTATAAAATTATCTTACAATTGAAATAAACTTATAAGATACATTAAAATAATCACAACAAGAAATATGTAAGATTATAATAAGAAAAAAGATCAATTTTTCTCAAGAATATTAAAATAATTGAAATTAAAGAAACATACATGTTCATGAATGGGAAGGTTCAATTCTGGAAAGATGTTTATTTTCCACAAATTAATCTATTTATTTAGTGATATTCTAATAAAAATGCCAATATGATTTGTTTATGGAAAATTGTTCTCGGTTTTGAAATTTGTAAAGAAAAATAAATGCACATTAAAAAATAAAAGGAATTATTTGTCCTACCAGATACGAATATATATTTGTTATTTACATTAATTAAAATAGTATTGCATTGGTACAGGTAGACTAGTGGACCAATGGAATGGAATAAAGAATCCAGAAATAGATCCATACATATAAATATCCCAAAGAGCCTCGTGTCCTATTAGCAATGCCATCATCTACTTCCCTACCAAATTGAATAGCAGTAACCTATATGAAATTGAGAAAATAGCATTTAACTTCTGAGGCTAAGTCATAAAAGACATTGGGTCTTATGACTTGATCTCTTTTGGATCACTCATTCTGAAAGAAAGCCAGAACCATGTTTCAGGGATACACAGCAGCCCTGTAGAAAGGTTCACATAATGAAGAACTGAGGCTTCATGTTCACAGCCAGCACTAATTTGACAGCAAAATGAATGGGCCGTCTTGGTAGCAGAGCCTTCAAGTACTAGTCAAGCTTTCTGATGACTATAGCTCCAGTTGACGTTGTGACTGCAACTTTATAGGAGACCCCAGAACTATCCACCTATGCTGCTCCCAAATTTATGGCCCACAGAAACCATAAGATAATTTATGGTTGTTTTAAGCTACTAAGTTTTGAGATAATTTCTTACACAGCAATCAATAGTTAATATATTTTTCTTTACTTGAAAATAAGGTGTTTTCATAACAAAAATTAGTATGTAACAAAATTACTTAGCCTCAAGTGTCACATAATTTCTGTGATTAACACGATACCCTATTGGTAACACAGTTAAGGTCTATTCAGCACAAAGGGAGAATACACAAATGCATGAATACCAGAAGGTAAGGCTTATTGGGAGCCAACCATCTTGGAAGTTGGCTACCAACATTTTTAAAAATTAAACATATAATATAAAATTGATCATAACCTTGAATTCTTGGCATGCTAATTTACTTGAACCATTCTTGGCTACTTGTGTGTATGTGTGGCCATGCTTGTGTGATTTAATTATACTTTTTAAATTAATACTACGTCCATGTTCAACTAATTTTCTCTCCAAAGGCATTCACGTTTTTTTTATTTTACATTTTTATGTACAGTATTAATTTTATTTATAAATTTTATAAAGAATGTATTATTTTAATGTGATAGTTCTTATGATTTTTTTAAATTAAGTTTATTATGATAACATTGGTTAATACAATTATATAATTTTCAGGTGTACATTGTATTTTGACATCTATATATTCTATTGTGTGATTACCACCCAAAGTCCAGTTTCCTTCAGCTATCATATATTTGATCCCCTTTACCTACTCACCCTCCCTTGTCTCCCCAAAATTTGACCCCCTTTACCCATCTACTTCTCCCCTCCTCCCTCATGCCCTACCCTTTGGTAACCACTAGTCCATTGTCCATGTCCTTAAGTCTGTTTGTCCTGTTCATTTGTTGCTTTTAGGTTTATATCCCACATGTAAGTGGTATCATGTGATTTTCAACTTTTTCAGTCTTGCTTATTTTGTTTCGCACGATTATCTCGAGTTCCATCCATGTTGTCGCAAATGGCAGTATTTCATCTCTTCTTAAGGCTGAGTAATATTCCATTGTATATATGTACCACTGCTTCTTTAGTCAATCATCTATCATAGGACACTTCGGTCACTTCCATGTCCTGGCCACTGCAAATAACGCTGCTATGAACATTAGTGTGAAAATATATTTTTGGATATGGGTTTTCAAGTCTTTGGGGTAAATACTCAGCAGTGGGATTACTGATCATATTGTAGATCAATTCTTAGTCTTTTGAGAAAACTCCATACTGTTTTCCATAATGGCTGTTCCAATTTGCAGTCACACCAGCAGTGTATGAGGGTTCCTTTTTCTCTGCATCCTCTCCAACCTTTGTTATTACTTGTTCTGTTGATTATAAGTATTCTAATGGTGTGAGATGGTATCTCATTGTGGTTTTGATTTTCATTTCTCTAATAGCTACGGATGTTGAGCATCTTTTCATATGTTTGTAGGCCATTTGTATGTCCTCTAGGGAGAAGTGTCTGTTCAGGTCCTCTGCCCATTTCTTGATTGGATCGTTTGTTTTTTTGGTGTTATTGAGTCATATGAGTTTTTTGTGTACTTTAGATATTAGGCCCTTATCGAAGGCATTACTTGTAAATATATTTTTCCATTAAGCTGGTTTTCTCTTTACCTTTTGACAATTTATTTTGCTGAGCAGAAGTTTGCCAGAGGAGCTAGAGAGATTGCAATTCAAGGAAGGAAATTGAATGACAGGAGGAGTCACCAACAAATTAATCTTAAAAATGCAGTACCTCTGATTTCTGAAATGAGACTATTAAGGAAATCCTCTTGGAGTTCTCTTGTGAGGATCCATCTCTATGGGTCCACTGCCAAACATCTGGTGGAGGATCTAGGACTAATGTTGGTTAATAGTAGAGGAGGGTGAAGACAATCTGGAACTTGCTGGCTACTTTTACATTTACATGATACCACACTTAACCATGACGACCTTCAGAGAGTAATAATGGCTGCTTCACATCTACCTGTTAAATATCACTGAAACTTTTATATTGGTCAACTCTAACATATTAATTTGATACAATTCTAAAAAGCATTTTCTGCTCTAATTAACTTGGCTTCATAAACACCTCTTTTTCACTATATATAATGTCCAAATAAAAATAATAGCAAATTATGCTTCTACCCAAAATGCAGTAACCAGATTTCATACAACTGAAAGCATACAAACCCTCTCCTCAAAAGATGATTCAAAAGTTTCATATGCCACTTTGTATATCTTTGAATGATGATTCATTTTTCTTCTAGTTGAATGGCATTTCCTCTTTGATATCCCGTAATTTAAATAGTGAGCTATCGTATGTTAGATAGTAGAGAAACAGAGATGGAGGGGAAGGCAGGGGAGAAAAAGTAAACATAATTGGTTAATATCAAGGAAAAAAATGCTGATATATCCCATAGTTCTCGTTCCTCTAGCCGTTCACTTGGTCATAGATGAAGTGATAATTTCTTCCAATATCCAATATTCCCTTGCCTCTCAGCAACTGCCACAGTTGGTCATAGTTGCTTGTATAGTGTAATAAACCATACCATCATTCCTGAAGTGTCTGTGCCATTTGGAGTCTTGACTGCTTTGAGATTTTGAGTGATCGATTAACTTTCATCACGTAAGTTGTTATACTGAGGAGCACCCAGACCACTGTAAGATAAATCTGAGTTAAAACTCCATTAATTCTTCTGACCTCCATAAACATCTAGTCTGACTTGTGGACCATTAGAGTGTTTTGGATCGCCAAGAATTAGAGTCACATCAAAGCCAGTGTTTAGTAACCTCTCCAGAGTCAGATTCGTTTTACTTCTGTACTACAGTTATCCTGGTAAGTGACAACAGGTCATTTTAAGGAAAATTAAAAGGGAGATTTAAAATTTGTCAGTATATCAAGATCCTTCCTCAGAAGGGCACATCCTCTCCTAATTTAAGGTGCAATAGATCTTTGAACTGAGAATTAAGTAGAGACTCTTTACTGTTATTCAAATCAGACTTCTCTTCATCTGTTCCTTTGTACAAATCAGTGGAATTTAGTAGGCTGTCCACCTATGGCAGTTCAGGGACATCCTGATCAATTAGCCAATGCAAATGATCTCTGTGTACTCATTATAGTAATTACACACACCTTGACTCTAGTGAGTAAATGCTACCACTTGGCCCTTGTCCATTTAAATGGTAGCATTTCTCACTGTCATTCCTTATCTGCAGAGAATAGTCATTATAGGGCTGCTAAAGAATGTCATTTCTTTATTTTCAATATATTTCTCAAAGCCTTTATTAAGAGAGTGTTCTATGCAATATCTTATAGGATTTAATTAGAAAGAGGATAAACAAATAATAAGTTCACTTCACCTTTCAATCTCTCTGCCTTTGTGTATTTTCCTCTACAGTACACCAAAAACTTCTGGCACATCGACAGAATTTAATGTAGGTCACCTTTGTATCCTGGTTTTAGCTAGCAAACAACCAACCTATTAGAGTCTTTTACAGCCAGTTAAGCTAACACATTGAATCCAGAATCTCTGCTAAATGCACCCATGTGAGAAAATGGAAAATTCATGGCTAGGCCTGTGGGAAGCTGGCAAGTGGATCCATCCCTCAAAATCAGATGGTAAGCCTTGAACTGAGGGTAGTCTACATGGTCAACAATCAGGAAGGAGAGTTGGATGTGGAATAGATAAAGTGAGGACAACCTGGAAACTGCTGCCAGTACTTCTGCATTTCTCTGTCTCCACCTTAGCATCCTGACCTTCAGAGAGTAATAACTACTGTTTCACTTATGACTTCCAACTTCTAAGCAAATTCCTCCTTCAGTCAACTCTAACTTGGAACTATATAGGAAAATGCATTCTGGGAAACAACAGCTTAATCAAGTTGACACAGTATGAACCATCACAGAAGGCAACTTCCTTAACCTCAAAAAATCTATATAAAATAAATCCAGGTCAACAGCATATTTAGCAGAGAGACATTATAAGTATTCCCTTTGGTATCGAAAAGGCAAGGAAGATCATAACTATTAGTGATCATAGAAGATCGCTACTATTGTTCAAAATAAAAATACTGACCAATTCACACAAATTAAAAAGAACAAAGATATTAAAAAAGGATGAGACGAAAAAACCTTACAAAATGATCGTTTACTTAGAAAGTCTTAGCGATCAATCAAATCATTAATATTTTTGATGAATACTAGATCAAGATATATAAATCAAGAAACTTTTTACAGTAGCCAATTAAAAACATAATAGAAAATCTATATTATCTGCAACTGTAAAATAACTGTAAAGAACCTAGCCATGAACCTAACCAAAATCCATATAACCTTGGCTACTGTAACAAATTACTATAAACTTGGTTGCTTGAAAGAACACACATTAATTTTCTTATATTTGGGGAGATCAGAAGTCCAAAATTAGTTTCACTGAGCAGAAACCAAGGTATCAGCAGGACTCCACACATCATTCCAGTCTCTGTATCTACGGTCACACTGTCTTCTCTTCTGTGCCAAATCTTCCTCTGTTTTTCTCTCCTAATGACATTTGTGATTATGTTTAGGTCCCACATAGATAGTCCAGGATAATTTCCCCCTCCTTATAAAGTAACATTCACAGGTTCTAGAGATTTGAACATGAACGTCTTGGAGGTCATTGTTTAACCTACAGATAGTTTTTTTTAATGTTATTATATGTATATTAACAAATTTAATATGTATATTAAAAAACTCTATATTGTTTATTCTGATTTATTAAATCAACAAGTTGCTAATATACATATAATGTATATGTACATTATATGTATATTTATATTAATATATTAATACTTATAATGTCTCTCTGCTAAATATGCTGTTGACCTGGATTTATTTTATATAGATTTTTTGAGGTATATGTATATGTACATTATATGTATATTAGGAAATTTGTTGATTTAATAAATCAGAATAAACAATATATTTTTTCATATGCCATACTTGTTATTTTACAGATTTAAAATTTATAGATTTTTAGTTTTGTAAAATCTAGCACAGTATATGAATAAAAATAAAATTAAAACCCTAACATACTTCATACTAAAATATAAACTCCAGAAGTGTTAAAGCCCTAATTATGAAGAACTGTGAACAGAGAAAGAAAATGAAGAAGAATAATTTTTAGCATTGAACATTTAAATAGAGAATTTAAAAAAAAAAAAACACAAAGAACAAAATTACAAAGAAGAAATCTGATGAATTTGATTATATCACAGATACCTCTTTAATGAGTCATACATCTATTTTTTATAGTACATGTATTAATACACAGGAAAGTATTTAGAAGGATAAATAACAAACTTTTAATTGATTAAACTGGTTTTTCAGAGTGTTTTTTTTAGTTAGGATTTCAATGATTTCTGTAATAATGTTTTATTTTTTTATGAAACATTTACTTATATATGATTACTTAATTAAAAACACATAAAACAAAACAATTACAAAAAAAGTCTTAAAAATACACCCATTCATTATTTGTGGGTCTCAGAATAATGAACTAATTTTATTTTCTTCTTCATACTTACTTTTGTTTTTCACACTTCTACAATGAATATGAATTATTTTATAATGAAAAATAAAAACTAATTTAATTTAAATAGAAAAATATGCCTAGTTTTCCTTCTTCATTGTCTCATTTATTTATGCTAATATAAAATAAATACAAATGTAGTTTTTATAGTTCTAGAAACTAATACAATTCTGTCAAATCATAGCTGACCAGTTTTAAATGATTTCTGAGCCATTCATTGTAAAATATCAGTTAAACCTTATATATAACTACATTAACAACAACAACAAAAGATTTGTCTATCTTTTAAATATTTTTTTCAGGGGGCAGAGTATCAAGAACATAACATAATAATATTCCACAAAGGGAAAATTACCAGGAAACCTCTGACACCTAATTTTATATTGCTTTCAGCCAAAGTATCACGAATTTTATATAGTCACAAATAAGACTTTAAGAAGTATCCACCATGATGCATATCAATTTCTATTACAATAGCAGAGCTGTGGAGTCAAATAGGAAACTTCTCAGAAGAAAAATAATATAAAACTCTTTTTATAATAATCACAATAATAATCTATTGTTTTGAATAAAGTCTCTAGTTTCTCTGAGCCAGAACTGTATTAAACAGGTGAATTCATATTAGGCTAAATGAGATAATCATGTGTTAGACATTTTTCACACTCATTCAAGGTCATAAAAATTTTAATTGGCTTCTTAAATGGCAGATCTATGAAAAAGAATGAGCAGAAAAAAAAATTGCACCTTTGGGAAGTATCAGATGCAAACTCAGGTGTTATTGTTTCTAAGTTGATTCAGTGGCTACTGGAACAGAATATACTAACATTGAAAGGAAACAAAGGTGTTTTTTTGTTGTTTTTTTTTTAACATCTCACTATATAGTGGTCTTTTCCTCATAAGAAAAAATAGATAGTTTAGACATATTAAATATAAATCTCTATCCAATTTCCTTTTTGTTTCCTAAAGTATCTTTATCTCTCTTCATCCTCCATATTAGTCATGTGTCTAGATTTTTGACAATTGTTTTTTGTGTTAATATGACTGATGTTCATTATAAGTATGCTTACAGAAGGAGTATGCTAAATTTTTAGCAATGCTGACTTTCTATCTTTAATTTTACTTAGGTAAATTATTTAATGGTGTTTGTCTTATGCAGTAGCTGGGATATATCAGTTTTTAATGAGTAATCATACATTTCAGGGACCATAATCTACAGTGTATGCTATGTAATATAAATACTGTATAATAAAATAAGTTTAATTTAGTACCAATTCAAAATATTTTTTTAAAAATAGTATTTACAATGATAGATTATACCCCTCCATTCAGCATGTGAACACAACCATCTAGGTGGGTACAAATCTCCAATTTCCTTTTGTTTTCTAAAGGGTTCTTTATCTTTCTTCATCTTCCATATGATTTATTAATCATGTTTACAGATCTTAGCCAATTATTTTTTGTTTACTATGACCATGTCCATCAAGAAACCATGTGTGTGTGTGTGTGTGTGGGTGTGTGTGTGTGTGATTACCACTTTGGTGGGGTTAGAAAGACATATAAAATTCCACTTGCTCAGATATTTCTATGCTACTAGGTCACATAGTGTTTCAAATAGCAGCACTGGACTCATTCCATCAAGGTAAATAAAGTAAGAGGTACTCAATATTCATCTTTAGTTTTAAATGCCTATAAATAATTTACAAAACAGTTTCACAACATTTTTATTCCCCAAGAGGTAAGATGAGTCATTCACATAGAATTAGGTAATGTTTAAGCTAGAATTAGAGTTAATGCTCTTCTGCTACAATCTACTTTCTATATGACAGGAGTTCAGAGATAAAGCCTTATTCAAAGTTATAAAATTAGACAGTACTTTGACTCTTAGTAAAGAGCCATTTTCACTCTGATCTCAGTACTTCCCTTTACATATTGACTATAATTTCCATAAATGCAGGATCTCAACTTTTACAGCTTTTGTCCCTTTCTCAAGTTATTTAAAACTAGAGAACAAACATGATTACTATTTGACATTTCCATCATTGAAGAAGGTGACGTTTCTCATGACAAAATAGATTTGCTTCTTTTCAAACCGTGGAGACCAAGAGCTATGATTGTGTGAAGCCCAATAAATGAAAGAGTGCTGACAAAATGATTTAATACAGACCATGTAAAGTGTCAATTATTAAATGTTTCATACCCAGTTATAAAAGACAAGGAGAGATAAATTACCACTTTGGTGACACATTACAAAATATGCTCAGCAGAGATGAAGTACCTGAATTCTCAAGTTAAAAATGACCTCATTAGAAGAATAAGAAGCATAGAAAAGAAAAGAAAGAAACAAAAAAAGCCACATGCTGTACATTTAATGATGGTGTGGGAAGTTATCCTGGATTTTCTTGAGAGATTTAGTAAACACAGGGCTCATTCTTTATCAGAATTTGAGCCTTACAGGGTTATTTCTCTAGGAGTCTCTAAGAGATTCTCTAATATGTATATATTTTTTTTGGCCATTATACATAATATTGATTTCTATTAGCATTAAAACTAAGACTATGATTTTTCAAATTATAAATGAAGGTAGACAGCAGATAAGCAAATTATCATCTCAAGAGTTCACATAATCCAATAATCAATATTCTTCATCTACATAATAAATAATATTATCTGTATTCAGTGCTTTTAATAATTCCTATAATGTTTTATTTATATGTTTTTATTTTATTAAGTGGCATATAAACTATTCCAACTTGCTTTTTCCTCTTGTTTCATGTTAATGTACACAAAATATTAAAAGATATGGGGTATGGTAGATTTCTAGAGTTAATTTTGTTACATTACATATTTGCTACCTTCATGAAGAAAATTTCCATATTCTTATGCTCTAGGGTAGTGCTTCTCAAACTTTAATGTACATACACATCATCTAGGACTCTTCTTAAATTCAGATTCAGTAGTTTTGGGCTGAGGCTGAGCTTCTGCATTTCTTTTTTTAAATTATTTTAATTTTTTTTCAATTACAATAATATTGACATACAATATTATACTGTTTTAGGTGTTATATTGTTTTAGATAGTTTAGACATATTAATTTTAAACTTCTATCCAGTTTCCTTTATATAACTTAAGAAGTGATCATCCCAATAAATCTAGTATTCATCTGATATCATAATCTAGTTATTACAATATTATTGACTATATTCCTCAGACTATATCATGATTATTTTGTAACTACCATTTTGTCTTCTTAATCCTTTCACCTTTTCTACCCATCCCCCAGCTATCCTCTCATCTGGCAATCATTAAAATGTTCTCTGTATCTATGAGTTTCTTTCTGCTTTGTTTGTTATTTTATTTTGTTCTTTAGATTCCACATATAAATAAAATCATATGATGTTTGTCTTTCTCTTTGACTTACTCCACTCTGCATAATACCCTCTAGGTCCATCCATGTTGTTGAAGATGGAAAGATTTCATTCTTTTTTATGACGGAGTAATATTCCATTGTATATATGTTTCACCTCCTCTTTATCTATTCATCCATTGATGGACACCCAGGTTGCCTCTATATCTTGGTTATTGTAAGTAATACTGCAATAAACATATGGATTCACATGTTTCCTTGAAGTAGTGTTTTGGGTTTCTTTGGATAAATACCTATAGATGCGATTATTGGGTCCTTCTTTGTCTCTTGTTACAACATTTCTTTTAAAGTCTATTTTGTCTGGTATAAGTATTGTTACCTCAGCTTTTTTTAATTTCCATTTTCATGAAAAATTTTTTCCCATCCTTTTACTTTTAATCTATGTGTATCTTTCAGTTTCAAGTGAGTCTCTTATAGGCAGCATAAGTAAGGGTCTTGTTTACTTATCACTCAGCTACCTTATGTCTTTTGATGGAAGCATTGAATCCATGTACATTGAAAATAATTGTTGAAAGATATGTAGTTATTGCCATTTTATCATTTATATTTTTTTACTTTTTTTTTTCTTCTTAAAGAAGTCCATTTAGCATTTCTTATAATACTGATATGATGGTGATAAACTCTAGCTTTTTTCTTTCTGGGAAGCTCTTTATCTATCCTTTGATTCTAAATGATAGCTTTACTGGGTAGAGTAATTCGGTTGTAGGTTTTTGCTTTTCATTATTTTGAATATTTTGTGCTAGTCTCTTCTGGCTTGCAAAGTTTCTGTTGAGGAATTAGCCGACAGTCTTATGAGAGGTTTCTTGGGTTTTAAATACTTGCATTCTCTCTTTTCTTTCTGGTACACCTAAGACATAAATGTTAGTATGCTTAATGTTGACCCAGAGACCCCTTAGACTATCCTCATTTATTATATATTTTTTCTTGTTGCTGTTCTGAATGGGTGTTTTCTGCTACCTTATCTTCTAAATTGTTGATTCAGTTCTCTGCTATATCTAATCTACTGTAGATTCCCTGTAATGTACTCTTCAATTTAGTTATTATATTCTGTATTTCTTACTGGTTCTTTTTTTATGTTTTCTAGTTCCATTTTTATGTTTTCTATCTCTTCATTGAAGATTTCACTGAAATCACTGAGCATCCTCATAATAAGTGTTTTGACCCATGCATCTGGTAGATTGTTTGTCTCTGTTTTGTTTAGTTCTTTTTCTGGAGCTTTGTTCTGTTCTTTCATTTGGGACATGTTTCCTTGTCTCCCTATTTTGCTTGCCTCCTTGTCTTTGTTTCTATGTATTAAGTAGGGCTTCTCTGTCTTCTAATCTTAGTAGAATGGCCTTATTTTGTAGGTGTCTTGTGGGGCTCAGTGGCGCAGTCTCCCTGGTCACCTGAGCTGGGTGCTATAGGTTTGTTCCTTGAATGGATTGTGTGTGCCCTCCTGTTGTAGTTGAGACTTGGTTGCTGTTTGCACATCAGTGAAAGGGACTGATCCTCAGGTTGCTTGGTTGTGAGGACTAGTCGGGGAGGGGCTGACCCTATGGAGCAGGATTGACTTAAGCAGGGCTCTCATGTCTGCCCAGTCTGCCCTTTGAGTGTGTTGTCCTTTGTTGTGGCCCCAGGTGGTTCTCCCGTTCAGACCAAAGCTGGCCACTAGGCGTGCAGGCGGGGACCTCCTGGTAGGAGCCTCACTGCAGGCCAAGATCAGCCACAGCCTGTGCCCTGTTTGGAGCCACCTCGTATGATCCATCAAGCAATTTGCAGATGGCTGACACCCATGCTGAGCTTGGATGTGCTTCAAGAGGCCAAGCAACAAACTGAGGCTGGCTGCCTATAGTGCTAGGCTTGGAGCTGCTCAGCAAGAGGTACGGGGCATGCTGAGGCCAGATGCTGCTTATTTAGGTTTTTGAAACAAAATTCTACAAAATTCTATCACATTTTTTTTCTTAAGAGTAGATAATATTTTTCTATGCAAATAACTAAAGTTTTACTTTATTTAAGAAATGATTATTTTCTAAAGTGACTTACTAAAAGTTCATGCACAATGCATGATCAAAAAAAAATTCTGATATATCTACCTATAGCTATCTATCTATCTATGGATATTATTCATTGTACAATTAACCAGGCCCCAATGTTCTGGAATATGTTTATTTTATTTTAATATCTACAAGAGAGGGTAAAATAAAGTTTAGCAGTCTAAAGTCATCTTCAAACTTTTATTGTCATGAATACTGGACACTGAGAAACCAACCTTTCCTCCCATTTCTCAAATAGAGTTTTCAAAGTAATATATGAATGTATACTACTCCAGCTACAGATATTTTATAAATAATACAAAGGGCAAACTTGTACCATCATTCTTAAGGCCCCAATCTCCTTAATGTCAACTATATAAAAATGTATCCATATTTACTTTACAATTTTCCTTTTATAGTATTTTGAAAGAATTTTTCTCATTTTGTCTTTAAAATTATTTGTCCAAAAGTAATGCATTTAATGACAATAGCTTGTTTTAATGAAAATTAACATGTATTTTAGGTATTCTTGTAAATCAAAAAAACTAACTTTCAAACAAAAAAATACAATATCTTTCTTACAAAAAAAAAAAAAAACATACTCATCACATGATCAAGATTGTACTCCTTGGTATTTACCCAAAAGAGTTGAAAACCCATATCTACACAAAAACATGTATATATATGTTTATAGAGTTTTATTCATAATTGCTAAAACCTGAAGCAACCAAGATGTACTTCAGTATGGGAATGCATAAATAAATGATGGTATATTCCATACGATATATATTTCCATATTCTAGTATCAGTGCTGTAATATTATCAGTATAAATTAAAGCTTTCTTCATAATGACTCAATATCAAGATAAATTGGAAAAAATTCAAATATTATAGTTTACATACAGACAGATTAGAATAAATTTTAAAGTAGTGATTGTGTTATTTCCATATTTTGGCTAGTCTTTCAGATAAAGGTAAGTATCTCTCTCTCTCTCTCTCTCATTACAACTTATACAAATGTTCTTTAGTATAAGCCAAAATAATGTTCTATGACTTAAAAAAAATATCCTTTGTAATACTGGGTGATCAAAGCAATAAATATTGATGACAATTTTCATGAACAAGCTCATCCTGTTATGTTCTATGCTTAACCTGTTGTTGGTTTGTTTATTTGTTAATAACATTCAGTCTTTCTACTTTTTATTGTAGGGTATTTAATAAGTAAAATTTGAGGTGTAGATTTGACCAAGGGATTTATTTGTAGGCAATCTAGTTGAAACTACCTTTCTTATGACAATGCTTTTGGTTTCTACCTTTCCTATGACAATGCTCTTTGTTTTCTATGAAGAATAATTTTTCTCTTAAGAATATTGTTTTTGTTTGTTTGTTAGTTTGTTTTTAAAGTAACTTATGGCACTAATGGCTGAAGTGCTATGCATATGAAAAACTTTCCTGAGTGTCATCCCTTACCTTTAATCAATCATTTAATTCATTGAATTTTGTTGTTTATAAATTTATAAAGCTCATGGCCACAGTTCTCTGCATTTTATGTGAAGAATCTGAAAGACTTAAAGTGCTATCAGTAAAATATTTTAGAGTAGTGTCTAAGAGTGAGTGAAAGTAATCAGATATAACTGGGTTTAAATTCTGGCTTTCCCATGCATTAACTAGTGTTAATTAGAAATTATGTACCCTAACTTGTAAAAAAAAAATAAAGATAATATTAGAATATGCTTCAGAACTGTTCTGGGAATTAAATAACTTACTATTTGTAAGATGCTTATTTTAATATCAGGTACATAAAAAGCATCCTATCAGTCTTTGTTATTACTAGTTATGTACTTTTATTATTAGTCATTTCGACAGTGTGAAAAGATGGAAGTTTAACAGCTAATTCAAGGGATCACAAAGGAGAAATACCTGGAAATTATTTCTGAATGCTTCTGGTTTTTCAGCCGGCATGACATATGAGGAAAGGCCAAAGGCCACCATACCCTAATCAATGGCTAAGTCCATCATCAGACAATTTATTCAGATCAAACCAATGGAGACCAAAGACATAAAATTCTTTCCGCAAATTATAATTAAGGACAACTGTAAAACTAACCCTTACTTTTCCTACAAAGTTCTAGCAAAGTTATACTAATCTTCACTTCAATTTTAATTTTACCTCTATTAAGACTTGAAAACAAAAGCTTGAAATAGGTTTTTCCCAGTCCGTTGGCCTACCAGTCTCCCAATTCAGCGATAATTTAGATAAATTAGGTAATAAAAACTGGGTAATAAGGATGATAGTCCTTTAAATTTCCATTTGTATTTTTCTTTTTATACTGTGTTTTTCTCCCCATATCTGAAGCAATTTTTTTTAACGTGCTTCCAACCTGGGAGCAGACATGACAACATAGTGTGTTGGAAGCACTTAATGCCTGTCTAGAGAGCATAGTGAAACACGAATACCTTCAGTGTTATCCAGGCAAGCATTAATCAGTACCTCGGCACAGCCTGAAGTGACTTTTTGTGATAATAAAAAAAGAAATTTTTCCCAAAATGTATGTCAAATATGTGTTTTGCAAGTATTTCTCTGGAAAGAATCTGTTTTTGATGAAAGCATTTCCTTTTTATATGAAATGAAACATTTTTTTGATTTGACACATAGCATGTCATTTCTGGGGTGTTAGGAAAATTTATCACTTATAACTCAAAAATGAGTGTCAGTTGTAAATTATATCAAAGCCCATTACACAAAGAGAATGTTCTTCGAGCTAGGTAATACCACATATGTACATTAGGGTTATCAAAAACCCATTAAATTTGACCCTTTTAGGTTTTCCAGCTGAGATTAATTTCCCAACATAACATCACCCTTTTTCAGAAAACCTTCCTTTCTCAGAAGCTCTTGTCTCAAGAGATCTTTCCACTATTTCCCTGATAGCCAGGGGCTAACCAGCAATCCTTCAAGATCTTGTAAGGCATTTCATTTAAATTTATATTGAGAAATTTATAGCCTTATTAAGTTGTCTTCCCCTGAGATTCATTTTGCCGTGTTTCATTGATATGTCATTTTAAATAGGTGCCATTTAAAAGCTTGCCCCATATTTTTACGGGCCATACTGCAATCAAATGAGGTTAAATCAAAACCTGAATGTCTCCATGTGGATAACCAAAAATGATAATTTTCAATACTTCGGTTTTGTATTACTCACATGTGCTGTTTAAATTTTCTGTGATCACTCTATATATGTAAGTCTAAATCGTATAACAGAAGTAATGATTGTAAATGATTAATAATTATGTCCATATTAAAAACAAAATAGTCAATGACCTAATAATTTAATATTTTAACAATTGTTTTTTCATCTCAATATGGTCTACTTGATCACTGAAAAAGTATTTCTTGATCCTGGTAGTTAGTTGAGGTATTTTTTTCCTCTTTTTCAAAGCCATATGTTTCATTGGAAATCTGAAAACCAAGTAAAGGTCCATAGCTCACCTCATCTATAATGACGAGTTTTAAAACCTCCAAATCTATATGTCCCAGAATGAATTATATTTTCTTTATAATTCTGGTGAAAAAAATCAAACTATTTGGGAGCAACTGAGATCCCTGAAATCTGACACACTAGAAATTTCCTCCCATGAGAGATTTGGAAGCAGTTCAAAAAACATCAGTTTATAACAGGGACCCTTGGCAGTCATCCTAGCAACAAAACTCTTCAGAAGATGATGATAATAATGACTGTGTTAGTTTCCCTGGGCTGCTGTAATAAAGCACCACAAACTGATAACAATAGAAATTTATTGTCTCACGGTTCTGGAAACTAAAAGCTCAAAATCAAAGTATTCACTGGGTCATGCTTCCCGTCTATGACTCTAGAGAAGGAGCTTTCCCTGCTTCTGGAGGTGACCAGCAACCCTTAGCATTCCATGGCTTGTAGCAGTAGAACTTCAATCCTCCAATTCCTCCTGCACAATTTTCTTCCCATCTCCCTCCCTTTCTTGCTTTCTTTCTCTGTTTTCACTGAATCTCCCTGGGTTATCAAGAGTGTAATGTTAGTAGAAGAAGTTAAATATGAGAAATGACATAACCTATAAGAAATAGTTGGTGCAGTCAAAGATGTGCTATCTTAGAATTAAGACTATACGTTTTGACTTATTGAGCATACCAATTTGTTACCTTGAGCCTCAATTTTCTCATTTATAAAATAAAAATGAATTATTCAATTATTAGCTATATAAAGCATGATATATTTCTAAGAAATATATGAAGGAGATACCAGCAGAAAAATTATGTTTATTCTGAAATTGCTAGTAAATCGCTAGTCATGTAATGTAATGTTATTAAGCCCACTTAAGAAATTTCATATGTATGTCTTTAAATAATTGGGTGTTCTGTTTTTGACCCAAAAAGATATAGCAAAATGAAAAATGGGAGCTAAGACTTGGTAAACTATGAGACAGTGCTGATCCTCAAACTAAAAAGGAGTATATTTAAAACATATATAAATTAAATATTGGTGGATAACTCATTTATTTTAGATATGTTATTTTTCTAGTCAGTGCTTTTAAATGTCTGTAATTGTTTGAGAATATCTAAGCTCATTTTTAAGATAATTTAAAGGTTTGTTTACTTGTATTTTTGAAAAGAAAATCATAGTTCCCCCAAACTTTCCTGAAACAAATATTTACATTTTTTTTGAATAAATATGGGTATAAAACGAGTACTCAAAGAACTATATAGTCCATCAAGGAAACATATTTATTGAAGGCCTACTACATATCAAGATCTCTGTTAGGCAATTTGTATGCACAATCTTATCTGGCCTTTACCAAAGCTCCATAGATGGTATGTGAATATTCTCTATATGTAGCAGAAAAAACTGAGGCTTCAAGAGTTGAATACTTAATAAAATTACATAGTTTAAAAAGGATGAAAGTGAATTACAGTTATGGTGTATTTGTATTCAAACCTAAAGTTTCCTCGATATGAAGATGCCACCCAGACAACAGCCAACAATGTAAGAATTGTTGTCCCTGTCTTCAAGCCATTTATAATGCCCTTTATGAAATTACAAATGTAAAAATGTTACTATCTTTTACTTTTCTCTTTGTTATAATGCTATGATCATAATCAAATTCAGCATCCTCTCTACATGAAGTGTTATAATAGGTTACTAAGCAGTTTTTTTTTCTGGTCAACCCTTGTTCCCATCTAATCCATTTCTTATAGAATGGCCATGTAACATTTTTTAAAAATATGAGAATAAAAGTCGCTAAGAGCATGTATTTTAAGTTTTCTTATCACAAGAAAAAATTGTAAGTATGTGTAATGATGGATGTTAACTTATTGCTGCAATCGTTTTGTAATATATATATATGTGTATATATATATATATGTATATATATATATATATCAAATCATTATGTTGTATACCTAAAACTTATACAATGTCGTATGTCAATTATATCTCAATAAAGAACATCACAAACTAAAAAAAAAAAAAAAGTATGATTTTTGTTTTAAAATTCTTAATGACTTCTCAATGTTCTTAGAATAAAATTCTAAGAGACCAGGGAGACTAGAGAAGTCCCTCTCTAACTTCTTGGTGTACATCTTATTTATATCACTTAAGCTGTATGAATTTTTTAGATCTTAGTGCTTTCACATATGCTATTTTTTCACCTGGAGAGCTCATTGCAGAATAACAGCTAGATATCTTACAGGACTCAGCTTAAATGTCATGTGTGCAGAATAGGTTATTCTTTTGACTTTTTAAAACTTCTAATTCATGATTAATATCTATTTTCCTTCCTAATTAGTAATCGCCTAAATAGTAAACCCATGAGTTGCATCTGTTTTGTTTACCATAGTAACCAGTATACTTGGAAGAGAGCAAGTGCTCATTAATTCAACAAATTTTTTGTTGAATGTCTACTTAGTTCCAGGCACAATTAATATTTGGTTATTGAGATCCTAAAGGTTAATAGAAAGACAAAGTTTAATACTATAAGCAGTGAGAATAATTATTCGAGTGTTTATTTGCATGATGTGTCAGTAAAGAGCAGAGGCTCTAATGCCATTTGAGAAACTATTTAAACAGCCCAACAAAACAATAATAATTCAGATTAAGGTAATGACAATTTAAAAGAAAGAAGAATTTGTAGATTTTGGTAAATATTAGGATATGTAATGTGACAAACTAAAAAAAGTAAGATTTGACTTCTAAATATTAATTCTGAGTGACTATAATAAAGATGATTCTAATTTCTAAAAGTGAATTCTAATTACTAAAAGCGAATAAAGAGCTTATTTGTGAGAAGATGATTAATTTTGATGATTATTATAAATGTGACATGCCATTGTATATTTACTTTATTATCTTTAACATCTTATATAAGGAATCCACTAAAAGAACTTGAGAAAATGATTGTAATATATACATTTTTTTGTTAACTTCAAAAATTATCTCTAGGCAACTAAAAGACTGATGAACTATCTCAGAGGGAAAATGTAAAAAGAATAAAGACTTAAAACAAAACCCTAAAGAATGTATACTGGATTAGGAAAATAATGCTATAAAAAAGAGGAAGACATGTCAAAGAGATGAATAAGAAAAAGTAGTTCAAAAAATAAGAAAACTAGAACTATGTAAATATAAAAGCCATGTAATAAAATAATGCTAAAAATATAATTTAAGTATGATAGAAAAAGATAAGAACTAAAGAATGGTCATTGTTAATCTGGAGAATATAAGGATACTGATTACTCTGAGAGGAACAATTGTCGAAGTATGTAATAGGGTGGGGAGGACAGCCTTTTGTAATATATTATGGGCTGACTAGGTTAATATTTGAGAAGCAGAAATAAGAACCATTTGAGAAGTTAGAAATAAGAACTACTGATTGTCCTTTCAAGAACTTTGTAAATTATATAAACATAACAGATAATTAAGTAGTTCAGAGTAGGTAATTGAATTCAGAGAAATTATCTTCAATTTAGTTTGGGGAATAAGTGGGTATGGTTATATCTATGGAGAGAAGAAATAAAAGACAGGGAGAGGGAAAAAAGAGAAGACAATTATTTTCTAGAGAAGAAAATAAATAATGGAAACCTGACATTAGGTAAAAGGATTACCTTTAAAAGAAAGGAGGTCACATCTGAGAGAAAAGAAGGCAAAAAAAAGAGAATGGAAGAAAAGTTTAAAGATGAAATATAGGTAAAGTTTTACAACAGAAAGTCAAAAAGACATAGGACAATATTGGCTACATACTGGTATGTCCAGGAGTAGAAGGGCCCCGAAGATCAGAAACACCAAGGGGCTAGGTGTGCTGGCTGGAAAATTACTGCTTGGTTACTGCCCATGGGAACATAGGCTATCGCCCATGGGAACATAGGCTATCATCCAAGGGAACATAACATTCTAACAATAAGCTTTCTGCTTCTGTACCCTCCCATTTGCACAACCGACCTGTGGGTTGACAGTTAGTAAAAAGAAAAAAAAAAATAGATTTGAATGAAAAATGGGGTTTAGGGCTTAAAAATCCTGTACCTCCACATTTCAGGGCTGCTTAATTTGGATCTGCGTATTCCTGGCAAACTCAGCTGGCTGAATAAAGAGTGTGTTTCCTATAACTCACTGATTTCTGGTGGTCCGTGTGTCTATTGGGGCTGGCAGCTACAACATTTGGAGGCCCCCGTGAGATCTCAGGGAGCGGCCCTGGGATTTAAGACCGGACCGGCCTCTGAAGTGGTTGCTGTCCTTGTTATGGATTCAAAGGGGTGGCCAACCTGAGACATTCCAGGGCCCTTGAATGCCGTGGTGAGGTCAATGCAATCGTCAAGGACGCAACCTTTAGGACACACTCTTTGTTCCTGGTCCTGACGGGAATCTCCGAGGCCTCGACGTCTGGATAAATGGTACCTTTCTGTTTCTGTTGAGTGGTCATAGGGGGTCTGTGGAAAGACTGGACTCAGTCATATCTCCCAGACCATGGCCAGGCCGTGGGACGCCGCCTCCTGTGCCCTGTTATCGGGTTCTGTCTATTGTCTCTGGTCTTGTCTAGGTTGTAGGTAGTGGACTTCTCTGGGTCCACCTACACCCCAGTAATTGTTCTCATCTGAGTGTCTGTTTTGTGTTTTCAATGCAAGCTATGGGGGAAGGCCCGAGTTCACAGAAGACACCTTGGGTTGTCTCCTGCAACATTTCAAAGAAGGGTTTGTAGAGGGAGCTGACTATGGCATAAAGTTTTCTCCAGGCTGACTAAGGACATTGTGTGAAGTTGAATGGCTGTCTTTTGGTGTAAACTGGCCTCCGGAGGGTTTGACAGGGGTTTAGTGAGGAATGTTTGGAAGATTGTCATGAGAGACTCGGGACATCCTAATCAGTTTCCCTACATTGATCAATGGTTAAATCTTGTTCAGAACCCCTCTCCTTGGCTCCGCCAGTGTACCCTTTCTCTAGGGGCATGAGTCTTAGTTGTGAGTGCCCTGAAACATACAGCAACTGAATCTCCAAGACAGCCCAGTCCCTCAGTCCTCCATCTCCACCAGAGGACAGTGACCTTCCCCACCCTATAATCCAGGACAACAGAGGCCAAATAGCACTGCCTCACCTCCTCAGACGCGGGCAGGTAAACCCTATGGGCCTCCTGCTCTGGCTCCAGGCGGGGCACCAGCCTATACCACCACCCCGGCCATCCTCCCCTTGCGAGAAGCACCACCCCAGGGTCATCACACAGACAGGCCCTTTATGGTTTATGTGCCTTTCTCGACTAGTGACCTGTACAACTGGAAGGCACAGAATCCGCCTTTCTCTGAGAAAACCCAGGCATTAATGAGACTCTTAGAAAACGTCTTTCAGACTCATTGCCCCACCTGGGATGATTGCCAACAGCTTTTAATTATGCAGAAGCATTCGGACTGAAACACAAAAGATAGCTGCAGGTGGGAGGAGAGTTAGGGAAGCAGGGGAACAGATTGAGGAAGAATTTCTCTACCCACCCAGACTGGGGACACAATTCTCAGGCAGGGAAAACAGCATTAGATAGGTACCACCAGATTCTAATTGGGGGAATTAGAATGGCTGCTTGTCAGCCAAGTAACCTTTCTAAGATAATTGAAGTTATACAGAGATCTCAGAAATCTCCCGGAGCGTTTCTTGAACTACTATAGGAGGCGTACCGGGTATACACCCCCATTGATCCTGAGGCCCCTGAGAACAAGTGGGCAATTAATGTAGCCTTTGCTACTCAGGTAGCCCCTGATATCTGGCATAAATTGCAAAAATTAGAAGATTTTGCAGGGATGAATCTGTCCCAACTTGTCGAGATAGCCCAGAAGATGTTCAACAACAGGGAGGCACCGGATGACCCCAAACGTATAGCTAAAATAATGGTAGTTACCATGCAGGAGAGACCAGGGAAGATTAGGGCACGACAAGGGAAATCAGAAAAAGGCCCACGTAAGGGTCGCACACCCCTAGGGAAAAATCAATGTGCCTACTGCTAGAAAGAAGGCCATTGGAAGAATGAATGTCCTGAGAAAAATGCGAAAGACCAGGGAAACTGCAAGACTAAAATTCTCGTCACTGAAAAAGAAGACTGACGGGGCTGAGGCTCCTACCACTAAGCTCCCAAGAGCCCAGGGTAACCTTAAAAATGGGGGGCAAAACTGTTAACTTCCTGGTGGACACAGGGGCTACCCACTCAGTGTTACTCGACCCAGGGGGACCAATCTCTAAATGAAAGACCACCATCCAAGGGGCCACGGGCAAAACATGAGAATACCCATGGATCACTGAAAGGACTGTAGATCTGGGGTGAGGGATAGATAATGACTCATTCTTTCCTTGTAATTCCAGAATGTCCAGCCCCACTTCTTGGTAGAGATCTACTCCAAAAGCTAAGGGCTACCATCACATTAAGAGATAGTACACCTCAGATGTCTATGTCTGCCCTGTCAACTATCTTAGTTACCTGTCCTCTATCTGAAGAGTATCTCCTCTATGAGAAGGAAGAAAATGTAGACCCATTCTCGGGGCCCTTACTAGACAGACTCCTGATAGAATATCCAGGAGTATGGCTGAAAGCAATGCCCCAGGGGTGGCTAGGCATCAAGCCCCGGTAGCAATGAGTTTAACTGCTACCGCGACCCCTGTCCGGGTTAAGCAATACCCGATTGCCCAAGAAGCCAAAATCGATATAAGGAAGCATATCCAGAGGCTGCGGGAAGTAGGGATTCTCATGCCATGCCAATCGCCATGGAACACTCCCTTGCTCTCAGTCCAGAAGCCTGGTACTCAGGATTATCGGCCAATACAAGACTTAAGAGAAGTGAACAAGAGGGTTGAAACCATCCACCCGACTGTATCCAATTCATACACTCTCTTAAACTTGCTACCTCCCGAGAGAACTGTTTATACTGTATTAGATTTAAAAGATGCTTTCTTCAGCATTCCCCTATCCCCCAGCAGCATTTGAGTGGACAGACCCAGAGGAGGGATTCTCGGGCCAACTAACCTGGACGCGTTTACCGCAAGGATTCAAAAATTCTCCTACCCTATTCGATGAGGCCCTAAGTACAGATCTCCATCCTTTCTGTCAATGTAATCTTGACTGTACGTTACTCCACTATGTTGATGATTTACTATTAGCAGCTGAAACTGAAGAGATCTGTCTTGCGGAAACCAGGGACTTACTCGGCACCCTAGAGGCATATGGATACCGAGTCTCCACTAAGAAAGCCCAGCTGTGCACCCAGTTGGTGGCCTACCTTGGGTGTACTCTTGAAGGAGGAAAACGGACTCTCTCCCCACAGAAGATTGAAGCCATTCTTCAGATTCTGGTACCCACCACCAAGAGACAGGTAAGAGAATTCCTTGGGGTGGCAGGCTATTGCAGACTTTGAATTCCTGGGTTCGCAGAGATCGCAAACCCCTGTACTTGGCTACAGGAGGAGATCAGCTCCTCAATTAGACAGAGAAGGCCTTTGACTTTCTCAAGCAGGCACTCATATCAGCCCCAGCCCTTGCTCTTCTGGACATCACCGAGGGATTTCATCTTTTTGTGAGTGAGACCAAGAGAATCACCAAAGGAGTCCTAACCCAAATGTTAGGCCCATGGCGCCAGCCAGTAGCCTATCTATCAAAGAGACTAGACTCGGGGGCCTCTGGATGGTCACCCTGCCTATGAGCCATAGCAGCAACGGCTCTCCTAGTCAAAGAAGCTGACAAACTCATCCTTGGGCAGAATCTAGACATTACTTCCCCTTACACGGTAGAGGCCCTTCTCCGCAGTAGCCCAGAACAATGGATGACTAACTCCAGAATCACTCAGTACCAGGCTCTCCTCCTCGACCAGCCAAGGATCAACTTCTCCAAAGCTACTGTCATCAACCCAGTCAATCTGTTGCCAGACCCAGACCCTGAAACCCCCCGTTCATGACTGCATAGATTTCATTGATGCTGTGTGTTCCTCGTGGCCAGACCTCAAAGACTCCTCTCTGCCTGAGGCCGATGAAGTTCTATTCACAGACGGGAGCAGCTTCATGCAGTAAGGAAGATGGTAGGCTGGGGCAGCAGTCGTAACTCTAACTGGCACCATCTGGTCACAGGCTCTTCCCCATGAAATTTCTACTCAAAAGGCTGAACTCATCGCCCTCTCTGAGGCACTAAGATGGGGAAAGGGTAAGGCAGTCACAATATACACTGACAGTCGATATGCCTTTGCCACTGCACATGTACATGGAGCCATTTACAAGGAAAGAGGGCTTCTGACTTCAGCTGGGAAGGACATCAAGAACAAGGAGTTGATCTTAGCCTTACTTGAAGCTATATGGATGCTTAAGGCTCTGGCTATTGCTCATTGTAAAGGGCACCAAAAAGGGAATAGTCCTGAGGCTGAGGGAAACTGATGAGCCAATGCAGAGGCAAGAACAGTGGCCTCAAGGCCAGTGGGGCCCCCACCACATCTACTGACTGTTGTCCCTTACCCAAAACTGCCTCTGTCTCCAACCTATAAGGCAGAAGAGATTATATATTTTCAAGACAAGAGAGCCATTAGGAACAAACAGGGGTGGTGGATGACCCAAGATGGAAAAATCGGGTTCTCACGAGCCCTTGGAAGGACTCTTCTCCACTAACTACACCAGACCACACATCTAGGGTGAACTAAGATGCTCCAAACTTTAGACCCTTACTTTCACTTGTTAGAAGAGAGAAGAACCACAGAGGAGATTTCCTCATGATGCCCAGCTTGTGCCCAAGTTAATCCAAAGAAGGGGAAGATAGAAGAACCTAGGCATAGAGAAAGAGGAACTTATCCAGGGGACCACTGGGAAGTTGATTTCACTGAGGTAACTCCGACTGTTGGGGGCTACAAATATTTATGTGTTTTTATAGACACCTTTTCAGGATGGGTAGAGGCCTTCCCCACCAGGAAAGAGACTGACTTAGTAGTTACGAAGCAACTACTACAAGAAATCCTCCCTCAATTTGGTCTCCCCAGAACTTTAGGGTCGAATGACGGGCCAGCCTTCGTAGCAAAGGTATCACAACAATTGATTAGCCACCTAAATTTACGATGGAAACTCCACTGCGCCTACTGGCCCCAAAGTTCGGGCCAAGTAGGGCAAATGAATTGGACCCTAAAAGAGACATTAGTCAAGTTAGGATTAGAAACTGGTAAGACCTGGGTAGAACTTCTCCCCTTTGCTCTTCTCCTAGCCAGGTGTACTCCATATATTAATAGATTCACTTCATTTGAAATTTTCTTTGGAAAACTCCCACCTTTATTACCTAGAATTGAAGATGAGGAAAAGGCAGAACTACCTAACCTTGTCTTACTTTAGTCTTTACAGGTCTTTCAAAGTGTACAGAAGATTTGGTCCTGGGTTCTTGCTGCCCACTCAGCTCCAGGGGATAGACTTCTCCATCAGTTTCAGCCTAGGACTCTGTGTGGATCCAGAAGTTCACTTCCAAAAGACTAGAACTCAAATGGTAAGGACCCTTCACTGCCTACCTGACGACGCCCATCGCAGTTATAGTAGACGGCATCCCATCATGGATTCATCACTCCAACGTGAAGGCAGCACGGGAGTAGACAGCTCAGGAAGACGGGCCCGTAAGACTCAGACTCAAGCGTACATAAGTCTAACCCTCTGTTTCTTTCTTTTTTCCTCTTTACCCCAGGCATACAGAAACATACACTGGCCTAGATTATGGGAGTTTATAGTAACCGAGACCAGTGAAATTATTGCCCAGAACATCACCAGCCACGATACTTCAGAGATCCGAGTAGACTTGTGCCGGCTTGCCAGAGCTCCCCTCACCATTGCAACGGCTGTACACCAACTTGGATTGGAATCTTTCCTAGGCAGAGGAGCATACTTAGGCTACAAGAGGGGACCCAGCTGTGGCATATTATCGGCTGAGAAAAGTCTCTTAGGTATAGGACTCTATATTTGTCCTTAAGGACATTACCCAGGGGTATCTGGCCGCATGGGTAATATGGGACTTGGATGTGATATGTGCTAACTGGGGTTGTGAGACTATCTCCACAATAGATAATTATAAAAAACAGAATGATGATCGTATTAGATTAATAAGAGGACCAAGCCCCTCCACATGCTCTCTTGGGTCTTGCAATCCTATCATAATCACCATCAAAACTGGTAGCCCTGGGGGACAACCTATTGGCTCACAGGACAGACATGGGGTATCAGAATATATAAAACCAGGTATGATTCAGAATTATGTTTTACTATACAGGTTAAGGACCCTCCCAGGAAAGTTAACCCTATAGGACTTAACAAACCACTTCTAGTTCGAGGACTACCCCAAAGTCTTACATCTAAGAAAACTTCTGTTTCCGGAGCAACTCCAACTCCAGCTCTAGCCCCTCCAGGTAGTAGCCTAACAACTATTAAACCCAGGCATTTGACCAGCCACAACCAGAAGCAGAAGGAGTATTAATAACTATGTTAATGACAATACACAAGATCTTAAATAAGACCATCCCAGACATAGGATAAGATTGCTGGTTGTGCATAAACCCAAAACCCCCTTATTATGTCGGAGTAGGAACTCCCCTAAACTTAACTGAGCTCAGCAGCGCACAAGGCTGTGAATGGGAAACTCCTCGACTCACTTTAGGAGACATACAAGAAAAAGGAACATGCCTAATTTCAAAGAATTATTCCAAGCTGTTGGCACAGTCATCTTACTTCAATAACTGTAATCATACTATCGAAGTTCCTACCTCAGGGGGTAAATACTATAAGGCTCCAAATAATACTTGGTTAGCATGTGAATGTGGGCTCACTCTCTGTGCTGCATCCGATCTTTTCAACTCAGGTGAGACTAATATTTGTATCTTGGTCTTTGTACTCCCCCAAGTGTCTCTTTACAATGGGCCGGAAGGCAGACACAACTTCTTCCACCAGGACGGGCTACAGAAACGGGCCATACCAGTCTTAATACCCTTTCTTGTGGGACTCGGAATAGCAGGCTCTGCAGCTGTAAGTACTACTGTTCTCATCAAGGGAGAAAATGAATTACGTGAAATTGGAATACAGATAGATAAGGATATCAAGACCTTAAAAAACACCATCAGCAGGCTAGAACTTCAAGTTGATTCACTAGCAGAAGTAGTCCTCCAAAATAGAAGAGTTTAGATTTATTATTCTTAGAACAAGATGGATTATGTATGGCTCTAGGTGAAACCTGTTGCTTCTATGCCAATAACTCTGGAATAATTAGAGAAAGCTTACTACTAGTACAGAGAAATTTAGATGCCAGGGAAAAACAAAGACTAGAATCAAATAACTGGTTTCATAGGATGTTCAATTGGTCACCATGGCTAACAACCCTTCTATCAGCTGTAGCTGGACCTTTAATCCTCCTCCTCCTCTTGTTAACTTTTGGCCCATGTTTCCTCAATTTCTTGTTAGCATATATAAGGAAGAGAATTAATTCTATTAAACTTTTAGTATTACAAAATAGAGGCTATGAGCAAATTCTGCATGAAGAATCAAGGATTTGATTTTCTGCTAAGGCTAGTGGGGAATGTGCTGGCTAGAAAATTATTGCTTGGCTATAACCCATTGGAACATAGGCTATCACCCATAGAAACATAACATTCTAACAATAAGCTTTCTTCTTCTGTAACCCCCGCTTGCACAACTGAGCTGTGGGTTGACAGTAAAAAGAAGAAAAATAGGCTTGTGTGTTCAAACAGAATGATAAATGAGGTTTAGGGCTTAAAAACCCTGTACCTACACATTTAAGGGCTGCTTAATTTGGGGTCTGTGTACCCTTGGCAGACCCAGCTGGCTGAATAAAGAGTGTGTTTCTTATAACTCACTGATTTCTGGTGGTCTGCGTGTCTATCAGGGGCTGGTGGCTACAACACAGGGAGACAATCAAGGTCAGGAAGGTATTGAATCAGCAATGATCAGAGGACAATGTAAGCATATATTCGGTACTGAGTAAGCTTGGGAAGAAGTAACAAAGACCAAATAATAATAGGTAAGGTTTATGGCATTATGTAATCAATGAAATACTGGAAGAAAGTAGAGAGAATCTTGGTCCTAGAGAAACTGGTAGTTCCAGATAGATCACTCAAAGATTAGTGAACAGATGGGGTCCATTTTCTAAAACAATTAAAAAATGACCATAACAAAGCTAGAATTCATTAACTGGAACTGCAAATTAGAATATAAGAAACATTGATTCTCATTTGTTTTTAAGACTCACAGTTTGAGATGCTTCTTATTTCCGTAGTGTGACAATTATACATCAAGTCAGTGATAGGATCTATAGCTACAATCTGTGATAAGGTAGTTGCATATGCAGAAATAGGTGAGACTCTGAAGAGAAAAAATGGGTTCATTAAACCAAACAACAGTGCATATATGATTGTTCCGAAATTCAGAGTATAGTTTTTCCCCCTCTCTTAGGTCCTTCATTGAAATGTTTGAAAATCCCTGCTGCTTTACTTTCAGTGATCTGTATTATTTCTTTTTCTGAAACTTGTATCAAGATGATAAGACTGAGGTATCATCATTTACTTAGGTAGTATTTAGGAACCAACATTGGTTATGTCTCTTTAAATTAAATGTCTTTAATAAAATAGGAATGTCTAAGGGAATTAATACATCAAATTGAAGCAAACTACTATATTGCCATTCCTTTGAAAAGGATTTTGCTCTATAACTGGGTACCAGGTAGATAGCAAGATCTGTTAAACAGAACCTATTTTTAAAATAAGCAGATGGAAGAGAAACATACTTTATTACCATTTTTTAATTGTTCTGTGTTTTTAAATTCAACATATGCTTTATTTACCAAAAGTTATTATCTTAGTGAACCTAAAGAGCTAATATCATTTTGAATATGGACATATAGAAAGGAAAATGAATAGTATATCCAAAGAGTTTAGTTTTGTGAAACTTTGTATCAATAACCAACAGCTTGACAATAAAAACAGAGAAAAGAGATGGTAGTAATTTCTCATGTCTTATCATTATTAATGGAGCATGACAGGAATTAACATGGAAATGTAGTACTAACTTATTGATGATAATACATCTAGGAAGACTAACCATGGAAGCTTTTCTTGTTGTCAATAACAAAGAGATGAGATAAAATGATGGAATAATAGAGTTTGTCCACTGATGGATTAGGACTGTTGAGATTTGAGAGCAGGCAGAAGTTTTAAGCCTGAAGAGTGAAATTCAGAAAATAGAGAAGACAGAAACAGAAAATAGGTCAAAGTGAAGATTTTGAGATTAAAAGACCTTGGTGTTAGAGAACCTCTCAGATGTAATCATTCATTTTCTCAGTCGACAAACATATTCACCCCTACTATTAAATACTGGGCATTCTTCTATATGTTGTATAGAACAGTGTATAGAAGCAGAAAAAGTCCCTGTACTCATGGAGGTTACATTCAAATGTGGAAAGATAGATAATTAAAAAAGAAATGATTAGGCATGGAGATCAGATAAGTGCTATGCAGACTGAGAGTTAAGGAGTCAGATTGGAGTGGGGAGTGGCTATTTTATGTTGGGTGAACAGAGAAGGCTTTGCTGATATGGGGATTATTAGAAGAAACCTGAAGAGAGGAGTGAAGAATTTTGAGAGAAAAATATTTCAGAGAGAGAGAAGAGTACATTCAAAGACTTAAGGCAAGGCCTTGCTTGGTGTGTTCTAGGAACTAGAGAAGAGTTAGAGAAAGAGAGGTGAGAGAGAAGTTTGGAGAGCAGATGGTTAGGTCATAAGAGGCCTTGTCAGCCACTTAGGACTAGTTCTTGCCCCATAGAATTTTTTCACATTGGAGAGTTTTGAAAAGATGACTGTAATAATTCGACTTTCATTTTGATTCACTGCTGCTTTTATGGGAAGTAATAAGGGTATAAGAAGGGAGAGGAGTTAGAAAGCTGTTATAATAACCTAGATGAAAGATGATAGTGCTTTAGACCATGGTAGGTATGGTGAGAAATCAAATATAATTTGAAGCTTAAGCAAAAACTATTTGCTGATGTATTTTATGTGGCGTTTGAGAGAAAGGATAACTCCAAGGTTTGGGGATGAGCATTTGAAGGAAAGCAATATCCATATACTGAATCTTTCAAAATTAAAACTCTAATCCAAGATTTAATTTTATAGGTTCTTTGTGGATTAGTAACTTTCATATTTAATTATCATTATTTTAGTTAAATTTCAGGAAGGAGTATGGACAAGAAATTATGTTCAGTTCTCCCTGTATAAAGCTCCAATAATTCATGTTCTACTTACTGTGTACCTGGGACATATGTGAAATTTATTTGGTTTATTAAATTAATGCAAACAAAAATAATGTTGCAAAATTTTCCAAGGAACAAATTAATATTGGGTTTTATTCAAGTTATTTTAATTATCCCTATTTAATATGTCTTATGATAACATTTAAAGATATTTTTCCAAGACATCCTTTAAAAACTTATCTCCTAGTTTTATTTTGCTTAAATTTTTACCTGTAGGGTACATAGGAGGGAGAGCAGAGAGGGAAGAAAGAACAAGTCAATAAACAAATAAGCAAGATAAGAGGTTAGAGAAGGATTATGGATTAAAGATACATCTTTTACATATACATATAAGTGTATATTTAGTGGCAATTATCATTTAGTATCTGATCTACTATTTGTTAGGGCTACTTTTATATAAAATAAAAGAATATAAGAAAACTGCAGTTCAAACTGTGTGTCTTAATATGATGGATGACTATGTGTGCTCCAGTACTCCAGGGATGGATTAAGCTATTGAAAAAGCATTCAACATTGGCTAAAAAACAGTAATATGTGGAAATTCTCCAGTTAATGAATCATTAAGTAATTTGCTACAACTGATTTATAGGTGCAATATACTGCATTGCGTCAAAGAGTGAAATATAATAAATGGTTTAAAAAATATACTCCCCAAACTTTTGTTATAATCAGTCTTTTGAGTTTAGCTTAGCACTTATCTGAGAACCAAAGGCATCCTATTCTTCTCCTGATAATATCCACAGTCTAATACTGTTTGGCTATTGGCCTACATTTTCTGAATCCTGTAGTTTCGAGGAAATTACGTGATTTACCATAAAGTACTAAAAAAATGTCCAGTCCCACTAATGGCAATAGCAGCTGGTAGACTTTTCCTAGTTAGAGTACTAAAAAACAGATCTAAATTATGTTTCAGGAACCCTAGAACCTAATGAAACTGACCTTTAACTTGTAAATTTTTATTGATTACCTGGCAATTAGCTTTTGCCACCATAATAAATCATACGAGTCATTGTGGCTTATTTAACTCAAGGTCTATAGGTTAGTAATTCGAGCAGTGCTCAGCTTCGTAAAGTGGATGTTGGATGACCACTGTCTGGGAGTAATGGGATTGGTGGATGAGAGAGGAATGTTTCTGAGCCAAACGTCTTTCATCAGCAGCAAGCTGCCCCAGGGATGTTCGAGTGAAGATGGTCACAGGGTTTCCAAGACCAGCAAGTAAGGACAACCCTCATGCACCAGACCTTTCCAAGTCTCTGCTTATATCATGCTTATTAAAATGGCATTAGCCAAAGTGAGTCATGGAAGGGCATTCAAAGTTGCATGGCAAGGAAATCCAGTTACAGAAAAGGTGTACAAGTTTGCTAGAACTATATTAACAAAGTGCCACAGACAGGGTGGTTAAAACAGCAGACGTTTTCTTCTTCACAGTTCTGCAGTCTAGAAATCTAAGAACAAGGTATTAGCAGGATTGGTTTTTCCAACACCTTCTTTACTTAGCTAACAGATGGCCATCTCTTCCAGTGCCATCACATGCTGCTATTTCTCCTGTGTGTATCTATGTCCTAATCTCCTTTTACAGTCCAGTCATATTAGATTAGGGCCCTGCCCAGATGACCTCATTTACTTTAATTACATATTTAAAGGCCTTTTTTGACAATACAGTCATATTCTGAGGTACTAGGATTTAGGACTTAAATATATGAATTTTAAGATTACACAGTTTAGCCCACAAGATAGAGAAAGGACCTATGGTAATTTTATTTTATGTTTTAATTTACCTTTTATTCCTCAATAATTGATCCAGGACAACATATACATATAGCAGGCAGCTGCTTATGAGGATCTCAAGTTTCAGTTCTGTTCTCTTTAATAACAGAATATTTCCAATGTTATAGATGAAATTATGGTTAAGGCAGGGATTCTCAATCTCGTCATGATTGACATTTTGACCAAAGAATTCTTTGTTATCCTGTGCAAAGTAAAATGTTTACCAGTATCTCTGGCCTCTACTCACTAGATGCCAGTAGCACTCTTTCACCAGTTGTGACAAATAAAATGTCTCCAGATATTGACAAATGTTCTCAGTGAAGTAAACATTTCCCCCAGTTGAGAATTAGTGAGTTAAGAGATAAATTCTAAGCAGGAGAAAAGTCACTACTTAAACTGACATTTAAGTTAGCAGGAAAAAATGAGACATGAACTTTTAGCATCTGCCACTATATTTTTCTAAAAGTGAATTGATTTATTACATTTTCTATTTTCTATTTTTGAGAACAGAATCATATGAGCATGAGACTGAAAACATACCCATTTTGAACTAGACAGAACACATTTGCTAAGATATGTTAGACTGCCACAGTGAAATTTCCTGAGAGCACTGACTGTAAAACAAAGATTAGCTTCAAAGTTTTAAGATTTTTTTTTTTTGCATATTCTGGAAAAAAATCAATGAAACATTAAAATATGAAAATATTTTTAAAAATAAGTAAATGAAAACATAAAAAACACTTTGCTAATAAGTATAAATGAGTTGACTTTTTCTTAGTTAAAAGAAAATATTTTCATTTAAAATAAGAAATAAAATCTAATTATATGAGGCTCATAATAACACATCTACATCTATATTTCATAGAGGATGAGCAAAATATTATGCAAACACAAATGAAAATGGAGGAGTAAATGCTAATCTCAAGCATAATAAATTTCAAAATAAAAATTAGTTTATTATATAACAAAAGGATTTAACATAAAAATGTAAATTAGCAGAAAAATAGATTTATATAAAGCTTTATATGTAAAATCACAGGTCAATATATTTAATAAATGTTCACTATTTTTAAATAATTTTACTTTGAACTATTTTCATATCACTAGAAGCCAATGACAGAAAAATAAATTAAAATTTATCAAGTATAGGATAGTTGAATAATATAAATAATATGATTAAATTGTGTTTGTGTGTATAGATAGATAGATAGATAGATACATAGAGACATAGATACATACATCTATCTATCGATATAGATATTTATCTATCTATCTATACATAGAGAGAGAGAGAGAGATAAATCAAGATTTGGTTATAGATACCTAAAAGTTAGATAAAATTTTTAGATAAAATTACTGTATCTTTTTTAAATGCCTATAAAACATAAATTTATTCTATTATACACAACCATAATAAAGGATTTAGTGTCTGATCATAGTTTAATAAATTTAGATACTCATTGCAAATAATTTTATAAAAATTTAGAAAAACCTTCTATTTAGTTTAGTATCACTCTCATGAAGACTAGATGAGAAAAAATTTTACAATAGCTCTGAAGACTACAATAAGCCAAAAAATAAAAGTAAATAAAATTCTGAGAAGAATCTCAGCTAAATAAAATATAAATGGACTTGGAATGAGACATACTTTACCTCTGATCTTGCTAAGAATTATTCTGTAAAATGCTCTATCAATTTTTACTTCTACTATAAATATAGGAGAACATTTGCCCTGCATCCTTTACGTTCGGCTGTCACCATATGTGTGAATCTTTCCTTGACTCCTTACTCCTTCTTATGTACATGTAGCTGTAAGTTCACTAAAAACTTTATCCGTTGCATTCTACTGGTGACAGCAAAATATTTCAAAATACTAACCACAATGTTATCTTGCGGCCTTCTATTTATCAAATGGCTTCACTTGAGTGCTAAAGATTCCTTAACCCAATTTCTCAGTTTAAATGGTCAGACATGAATTATTCACTGCTCTGTGTGGAAAAGACACTTATGAAGCAAAAAAAAAGAAAAAAAAGGGAAATAAGTTTTTGATAATTAAAATTTAAAAATATATGCACCTAAATATTGGACTAAAGATGCATACTTGATCAACATTTGTTCCACTCTGCTCAGACTCACTGACTATAGGAAGCAAGTAAAAGAAAGACCACACAACAGGAGCAGTAAGTTCAAAAGAACACAAGACTTCTCATGAGCAAACACAGTCTTTTAGCAGCCCCCAAGAATTCCATGAAACTAGAGTCTTTGTTCATTGTCTTCCTCCTTTAAGAATCAACAGCAGCCAGTATGTTGCCTGATCATTTGCTGTCACACTTTGAATAGACAATCCAGGACATTCAAAATCATCTGAGAATTAACCATTTTCCTGTTTAGAAAAAAAAAGTACATCTCACTGCTAGCCTTAATTTAATATCATGCGTAGGAATGCTACATTTGCTAGAATTTGACATTTTCAGCAATTGAAAATTATTATATTTTGTAAATGGAAATACCACTACTAAAAACAGAATGCTATAAATAGAATGATACCATTTGTTTCTAAAGACTATCGATATACTAGAGTGAAAATAATAATAAAAGTGAGATATTTCATGGCAAACTTTGCGGGTAAGGTTAGGACTATAACCTGGGAGCTATCATGGGTTAAATGCTGCAGCCACAAACGCTGCTGGTGGATATTCTCAGGGCAAATGGAAAATGGGTTAAAGATTGGAATCTATAAACCTAGAGATGTTGGTGGCTTAGAAAGGGTCCTGAACCTAAGATTGACTAGATGGACTATAGCAGAAAAAAGCAATGTATCACTTCCTCTTTTACATATGTTAGTCTCTGCTAACATGTGCATTATCTGCAGTTTACCTGTGCATAGACTACCTTTCTTATCTAAAGATGCCTTAAATCAGATCTGGGTCTCATTGAGTTCATAAATGTCAAGTATTTCCAGATTAAATATTTTACAGTGAAATCTATAAGATTTAGATACTAGTTGTAAGTTAACCAAAGCTGGTAGTCAATTGTAGAAGTCTGAGAATAATTCTAAATTCTTGGCCCAGGAATGAATCAGATTACTTCATCACAGGTATGTAACAGGGGATTATGCATAAATCATCAGCTCCCATACCATCACTGAGATTTATCATGAAACTAAAAGGAATTGAAATATAAAGTTCCCAGAACTCTGTCTAATACTTACTTGTAGGTTTACTACCACTATTATCAATTCTAATTAACAATAAAGTAACCTATTTCAAATGCAATGATATGAAATGCCAACTAATAATGCTAGTAGAAAATAACAAAACAGTAGTGGCATGCTTATTAAAGTCAAAAGTCACTAGCAAAAGAAAGAAAAGAAAGAAAGAAAGAAAGAAAGAAAGAAAGAAAGAAAGAAAGAAAGAAAGAAAGAAAGAAAGAAAGAAAGAAAAAGAAAGAAAGAAAGAAAGAAAGAAAGAAAGAAAGAAAGAAAGAAAGAAAAGAAAGAAGGAAGGAAGGAAGGAAGGAAGGAAGGAAGGAAGGAAGGAAGGAAGGAAGGAAGGAAGGAAGGAAGGAAGGAAGGAAGGAAGAAAGGAAGGAAGAAAGGAAGAAAGAGAGTTTCCTCCTAGGTAGTAAGTAACATGAGCTATCTAGTATTAAAATTTCTTATATGATCCCAATTGGATACTTAGGTACAGAGCCATCCTTAACTCCCATAGACATTAGGTGTGTTCTCTGGCCTTCCCTTGGGAAGAACACGAGTCAGAGCGTTGCTTCTACTTCTAGCTAAAGAAGAATTTGGAGAAAATTTCCCCTCTAAATACATCTTCTTTAGGAATTTAACATTAGTTCAAGGCAAATTAGTGACATAATTATGTAAGTTTTCATTTTCCTTTTTATAAAACTCCCTCCTAAAATTTAACTCCTTTCTCCTTCATGTTTACAAAAACTAAGAACTTCATGTTCATAGCACCTTAGTTCTTAACTTTCTGATAATTCTTTACTTCACAAAATATACTAAGGAACTAATGTTGATAAAATGAACACTTAAAATTCATAAGAAAAAATCTTCAAATTTTGAAAAGCATATGAACAGATAAAATATATTAAAATAACTACAACCATAATCCTATGGTTTATGATTTTTCATAATTGAACAAATATAAATTTAAATAATAAAAGATGTCACAATTTTTCATCTACAAATTGGCAAAAGCAAACATTAAAAGGACTACAATACTCAGAACATATAGGAGAAAAATGCTCATATATTGAAAATAGAGTTTTTTTAATAAAACAATTTTGCCATTTCTATCTAAATAATACGTTTAATATAATTTTAATTTTTAGAATACATCCTACAAATATATTTACAAATAAAGAAAAATATATGTAAGTGATGTGGTCTCTATATACATGATATATAGAGAGATAAAAGTAGTAGGATATAACACAAATGACCTAAAAAGGGGGCAGATGAAAAAGATTAATATTGTATCCATAAAATTAAGTGGTATGAAATATTAAAGAGAATGAGATGTAATTAATCATATTGACATAGATATATATCCAAAATATGATTTTAATAAAATAATTTTTAGTATAAACATCCTGATCACATTTATATACTGGTTATCAAAGGCAAAAGAGCTAATGGGAGGAGTATGGGTTGGGATCTTTTGCTGATACATATTTTTCTTAATTTTTGAAATAGTTATCATAACATTTATTACTTGTATAATAGTAAAATTCTGTAATTACCTCATTCATGTTGATAAGTATAGTATTAGCTACTCATTTAATATTCAATGTATCTGAAAGCAGCAATTAGATGAAAAGTTTCCTCATGTATCAGGCACTTCAGTAGGTGCCATAATCTTAAAAATGTGTTTTTCATAGTATAATATGTATGTTATAGAAATAGTCTTGACACTGAAACAATATATTTTTAGTAACAAATCATAGCATGGAAGAATAAGTGCCTTCTTTAAAGACCTAGATTCTAAGAAAAACTGCACATTCAAAAGTGGTGTACACCATTGTTTTATTTTAATAAAACAAAGCAAAAAAATTGTGGAAAATACACATGCAATTTCCTGGGAGACTGCTAACAATTTGGGTTTCTGGGACCTGTTGAATTAATAGGTGAGGTAAGAAAATTATATTTTTAACAGCTCCACAGCACAGAATAAATATGTTCTAAACTTTGTAGACCTGAGGACTAAGTTAAGGGAGGGAATGGATGAGATTCCCATGAGTCTTATTATACAGTTCTAAAAATAACAAATGGGAAAAATATAAAGTACTATTTTTGTACCGACTCTAGGCATTTATTAATTAAAATTAAGAAATAAAGCTAATATCTTCTACTTAAAAGCAATGACTTTCCTTAAATATTTTTATCTCAAATGAAATAATTACAGTAAAAACAGGCAGCAAAAAGTCTTTGAAAAATATGCTAACTTTAGTGGGATTTCTTCAACAGTTCACTACTGATAATTTTCTTGGTTGTGGTATAACTGAAGTTTTAGATTTATTGTTCATAGTCATAGAAGTCTTTGATTTTATGATGGAGAGAACTATGTATAAACATATTTAATATGGATGTCATGATTCCACTATTGTAGGTTGGCAAAATCTTTAAATATGCAATTAAATGTTCTTTTACATTAGCTCAGTAATTTTCATCATTCATTGTTTCTCATATTTCTCTAAATGATTTTCTGTGATTTTGTTATACACTGATCAGTTTATAAATCATGCTTAAGAATCAACAATACCAGATAAAAGTGATGAATCCATTGTTATTTTTTATATAAACACATTTGGAATCATGTTTTCCTCATTATTTTTTGTTAATTCTCATGTGTTATCTAGCTCTGGGATCTCAAGCAATTTAGGCTTTTAGTCTTAAAAGTAATTGAAGGAATTTATTTTTGCCAACATAAAAGCTTTTTGTCCAATTTACCCATTTTGCATAATTTTATTGAAAAGCTGTTCTCCAGTTCTGCCAATCTCAATGACTTTTGTTTAAAGCATCTGGTGTAACAGCTGTCGAAATCTGTCTTTTGCTTGCCTCCTTCTCTTTTCTCTTCGCCCCCTCTGTTTTTATCCTATCCCCTGCTCATCATGCCACATATCTTTATCTTTTATCCTAAAATGACTCTTATAAAACACTCTCGAGTACTATTTCTACTTCAATCATATTGGTGTTATTTTTCTTAAGAAATTACCATGATTCATTCACCAGTGTTAAAAAGAATTATGGTCTATCACTTAAAATGATTATACATGAATATGTAAATGTGTGTATGTAATAATATATAAACATATGTATATAAAATACATGTAATATACTTTCTTTAAACATATCTAATGAAAATATAAAATCAAAGGCAGGTTGCTCAATTGATAGATCACCTAATATTTTAGAAAGGTGTTATGGAATTTTGACTGTCTTCCTAAGAATTTTGAAATACCATATTCTTTCTTTATCATCCTCAACTCCCCATTTTGCAATTTAATATTAAAAATATTATGAGAGTTATCGTGAGTTGGATATAATATGTATTCCTATTCTAAGACTTTAAGTACTATTTGAAGATGATCAGTAATATATGTATATATATTAGACCTATTAAAATTAGATATATATATTTCTGTGTTTATATATAATCATACCTTGATTTTTGTATACACATAGCTTGAGTTGGATTGTTACTCTCATTTCATAGTGTTCTAGAATTCATATAAATTCAACTAACAAATATAATGTTTTTTGAAAAAAATGCTTTATTTTGTTTTTATTTATTTTTATTTAATTTATTTTTATTATATATGTATTTTATTATAGTGACATCGGTTAGCAAAACTTGAATCTTCTATGTTTTGTTATTTATCAGTTAGCTTATTTTTATCAGTCTTTGCCATCTTTTGCCTACAGCCACTAAATAAGTAGCTGTTGATGGCAAAAATATGATGGCTAATTTTGTGCTTTTAATACCAAAAATATTTGATTTTTTTTTATTGCTTTTCTTCATCCTGCCAGGTCAGTAATTAATACAAAAACTGGGTTCTGTTGCTTTTGTCAATGGTTAAATATTTGGGTTTCAAATAATTCATTAGCTATGTGAAATAGAATAGTAAATATACATCAAAGTTTTCACACACAGTAATATAAAATGATGTGGCTGGATTTGCTGTAACCGTGTGTGTGTGTGTGTGTGTGTGTGTGTGTGTGTCTATTTATGTTGACAGAGAATCAATTTCTTCCTTAAATGGTAGGACTGATATTTGTTAGTTCTAATTATCTGTAGAAAATCTTACCAACACAATATCCAAGATCTAACACTTCCAATGAGCATGCGAAAATACAGGCATGTAGAGGTTAGAACATACAACAGATACAGCTTAACAGGAAACCCTAGAATTCTGAACGTCAGCTGAAAACATGTTAAAGCTTCAACAAATATACTACCTTTAACAAAAGCACTGTCTGCAAATGCAGCAAATAATTATCAACTGGCTTTTTCAAAGGCAGCAGGGCTCTTAACACATAAGCAGACAGCCCTTAGGTAGTTCCATTTTATCAGGTTAATTGACAGGATTGTTTCTAATTAAATTAATTAAAGATGGGTAGGATTCCCCCCAAGGTGTGTCTATAAAAGAATTGAATATGCTGTTGAACACAGTTACTTGAACTCATGTTCATGCTTAGTGGAGTTAAATTCCTATTTCAATAGCTGATTTAGAAAGAAAACATGTCTGGGAATGTATGTTGCTGTTTGTCTCATTTCTTTCTTTTCTTTTTTTTTTTTTTTTTAACAGCTTATTTCAGTCCTTTCTAAGACTAGGATATGTCTCTGGATAAAGTCGAAAATCAAAATTTACATATTAACACATATGATATGTTACATATGTTATTTTGAAGTACATCTGTCCGTGGCTTTTGCGATTTGATATCTATGAATTGGACTTGAAGAACTATGTAATGATTTTACATTCATAATACTGCAGAGATGACTACTTGAACCAGTCATCTAGCTAATCTACAGAGCCAAATCAATCACCTAAGAATGCATTTACTATACACACTGTATGCAAACAGCATATGATATGCAAGAAGTAAAATGAGCAAAACTCGATGTCTTCTCTGCTTTCAAGACTTCACTGCCTAAAGGAAATCATCCTTATGGTATCTCTGTCATTATCTTGTATGCATTGACATTAGTAAAATATGCTTTAAAAAAAGTTTGTTAGTGGTAGTGATGGATATGAAGAGATTTCCAAGAAAATGGTGACACCTGGAAGTTCTTGGATGTATTCTTGGTAACTATTAGTGCTCTGTTGTATTACTGTTGTTACATTCACCTGTCAATTTATTGGGATAGTTTACAAATATTGTACTATGAAGCCCAGAGGGTTTGAAGGGAGAAGGTCAGAGGTTGGGGGACAAAGAGTGAGAAAGGATGAGAAAATACTAAAAATAATCTATGGTTCAGAATAATCTATGGTTCAGAGTGAGAAAGGATGAGAAAATACTAAAAATAATCTATGGTTCAGAAGAATTCTAGATGGTGTGCAGATTTCTATGGTGGCTTCCCAAGGCATCTCCTGGGCTCTGCTGAACACAGATAGGAAATCCCTGGCTTAAAATACTATGGAATGAGAGTGCAGAACCCATCTTTTCTAACTTTTCCAGAACTTGGTGTCATGACTCTTCATATTTAATGTAATCCACCCTCTTTTTTTTCTGACCTATGGTCCTTGTATCTCCTTCTCATAAAACCATTGGCAGTATTATTAACAGATTTGTGCCCTTTATGCTACTTACTAGCTTATGATTCTGAATCACACCATTTTCTGATACCAAACTCTTTATTCCTCTTTCTCCAATGCATTAATTCTATTTCTGCATATGCTACCCACACGAAACAATGATGAGAACTAATAGAATGTAGATGATGTTGCATTATGTTTTCATTAATTAGAGTGAGTTATAGAGCTTTCCTGAAATCAAGCTATAATTTGATATTTAAATTTTTATTTAGAAATATTTACCCACAGGAAATTAAGACTGGTTGCAAACATATATGATTTTAAAGCATATTCTTTCACTTTGCCTTTTCCCTATGACATGACAGAAATGGTGTATGCCATAGAGGTTAGAGGACATGAAAAGCAGAGATAATATCTAAAATTCTTTTGTCTCTCTTTTCTATGTATACTCTTTTCTGTTGGACTGCTGGATGTGCCAGGGTTTAGAACAAAGCAAAATCTTAGAAAACCTTAATAATGTCTTCAAAACCATTATTTAATTTATTTAAGAATATTTGTTAAAAACTTATCATATGATAGAGAAATATCTATGAAAAAAATCCTTTCTTCAAGTTCTTTGAATTTAGTGGAGGAGACAGTCAATAAACAATTTAAAAATTGGAAATTATATATTATATTAGATCTCTGACAGTGTTTTGGAAAAAAATAAGTAGCATATGAAGTAAGGAGGGCTTGTCATGGGGAGGGCTTGTTGTAGGGAGCTGATTACTGAACTGAATACAGTGATTATGATAGGACATATTGAGAGTGAAAATATGTTTTTAGATTGTAATTTTGATATTGTACATCTGTATGAAATAAAGATAAGGTAGAATATATGAAATTGTTCTTTAATCCAACAATAATGATGCTATTATGCATTTCCTTAGATTTTACTATACCATGTTTAAGGTTCTACCTGGTTTTGGAGGAGCCTTCGAAATGATGTTTCTTTTGATCTATCTATCATCTATCATCTATCTATCTATCTATCTATCTATCTATCTATCTATCTATCTATCTATCTATCTATCATCTATCATCTACCTATCAATCTATCTATCATCTACCTATTTATCTAACTATTTTAAAGCTGAATAGAATTCAAATATAACTTCCCTTTGCAAATGGGATATATTCAGCACTCTACTCAGGACATTGCTTTTTAGCTAAGACATAAATGACCAGCCAATGCAACCATCTATCTACACAGAAAAAATCTGTGTTGGACAAAAGAGCTTTCCCTAAATAAAGATTTAAAAGCCTAAAATAAAATATTCTAAAGCAGGAAAGAATAACAGCCCAGCTCTTACTTTAAAGTATCCTTTTCTTTTTCTCTCTGAAAGACAGATAACCCTAGTTTATTGTTTTTCTTTGCGGAATAATTTATATATATATATATATAGTCAAAATCAGGCACTAGATTATCTTATAAATATTAATTTATAGTTAATTAGTCTTTTTTATTTGAAAGAGTGCTGCAAATGTCTGGTCTGTCAAAGCATGCATACTAATTATAAGTAAATGCACCTTCACAATCTTCATAAGGAAATCATAGTTTAATCTTACTACTGTCACTTCTTATTGGGATGGATGATGCCTGGCAGCTCTATGTCAAAACGAATTGTCAGAAGGAAATACTTCAAAGGCTCTTAGGTTCTTAATTGACAAAACAATAAAACAGAGAGACAATCCACAGTTCAATGAATAGCCCACTTACATGAAGTTTCCAACACTTCATTCTATATGCAACTATATGCTTGAATAGTGGAAATCCTAAATTATAGGCCCAGATTTGGGTCAAACCTCAGAAGTTCCTAAGGGCACACAAATGAAAACTCGCTTACATTTGAATTGTTTTAATTACCATATAGCTTAGATGAAACTACAGTTTACCCAATGTTTTTTGTTTCATTCTAACTGTTCTTATACTACAATAGTGTTGCAAAATATTTAGAAAAAAACTAGTAGATAAGAGTGGCTAACTGCTCTATTTGAGTATTATGCTATAGATTACTAGGCAAACTAGTAGATAAGAGTGGCTAACTGCTCTGTTTGAGTATTATGCTATAGATTACTCAAAGGGTGCAGATCTTTTTTTCTTAAATTAGAATTTCGATCTGTTAGCCTATATTTTAGCTTACAAACTAATAATGTCGTTAGACTTACAAAGCTAACACTGGAATATGCTAGGAATGCAATGGAAGTTTTGACAACCAATAAACTGTTTTATATGTATATTAACTCATTCAATTCTCACAGCAACATTGTGAGGGATGGCCTATGATTAACCTTTAGATGATAAATTGGCTGCTTAGAAAAGCTATATTAATTGTTATAAATAATACAATATGAAAATAACAACTACAGATTTCAATTTGCTGTGTCAGGGACCCAGAATCTTAAACACAATGTGATATTGACTTTTAACGTTACATTAAGTAACTTTCTTTTTAAACAGTTTCTGGTTTTCCTTTGATTCAAAGAGCTACTAAATTCTGAATTTTTTCAAATGAGAAGTAATCTTTTTATATTAAATATGAAATTAGTAAGGACGTTTGGAAATTTTCTAAAACATGTGTACATATAATTTCAAACTAAAATTTTAACTGAAATTCAAACTTACTCTTTCCTAGATATAATATGCCTCTTTTCAACTATATTTCTCACTCTTCTCCTACTATTCTTCCTCTCACTCAATTTGCTCCAGTTATATTAGTTTATTTATGCTTCCTGGAAAAGACCAGGCTGTTTTTTTGTTTTGTTTTGTTTTGTTTTTTAACCTTAGGATCTGGGCTAGAAACCTTGGTTTGTCTGTCTAGATCTTCTCTTTATGTTTTCCATCTTTGTCTGTGCTCTCTCAATGGATCCTGTGCCCTCTAGCTTCCAGTAGGTTTGACCAATGGGAATCATCAAGAGACCCTGGTTTCTTCCCTGTGGGATTGCTGCAAGCAGGCCAAGTTTCTCAATCAAAGATTTCCAGAGTTCCTGTGAGGCCATGGCCTTTCTACATTGTTGCTTTGTCTTCCCTTAACTGCTCTTTCATCCACTCATTCTATTACTAGCCCTGAGACCCTCACTCTTCCTTGTGGCTTCCCTATATCCAATCCATACATATAACTAGTCCCTTTCTTAAACTCTTCTCCTGTTACTCATTTTGAATGACCTAAGTATTCTCTGCTTTGATTGATACAGGCATATGAACTTACTATTCTCCTTGCCAGGAACACCTTTCATCCAGATAACCACAAGGCTAATTTTTCATTACTCCAAGTAGTTGCTCAAATGTCACCTTCTCAGTGAGGTCTATCCTAACATTTCTATTTAAAATTACAATTCCTAAACTTATCCTGGTATCCAGATTACCCTTACTTACATCTGTTGCCTGACAGCAATTTTCACCTTATAATAATCTACTTAAATTTATTTTTATTGGCTTTGTTCATTATTAACATAAAAAGACCATAAGAGGAGGAATATTTTTCTATTTAGTTAATTTATGTACCCCAATCTCTAGCAGAATTCCTGGCATGGAGTAAGTAATGAATAAATATTTGTTCAATGACTTTAAAAAGTTAATGCAATGGAAATAAGTTTGATAAAGAGGCAACATGGTGTAGTACTAAGAACCTAGTCCTTGAAATCAGATATATCTTCTTTCAAAACACAGCTCAGCCATTTGCTGCTCTAAAATTAATTTATCCTGCTGAAATTAAGTCTCCTTATCTCTAATATAAGACTAATAATACTTCTGCAGAGCTGTTGTGCCACACCTTATTTAGTGGTGTTATATTCTACTCATATTATATTAAATTTAAAAGTTGGAGCATATGCTTACAAGTGAAATGATTAAAACTGCTTGTATTACTCTACTTCTCACCTTACTAGTCTTCACTGTCCTCTTCATGCTGTAGGCCTTCTATACATTAGATAAAGCGCTTATCATCATAGAAGCTCCATTGCTAAATGGTGAATATTCTAAGGTACATTTATTACATTTCCTTCGCAAAAAAAGGATAGAATATCTTCTACATAATGTCATATCATGGGAAAACCTTGAGAGACTGTACACCTACTAATTCACTTAATTTTCATGACAAAGAAGATAAGGAGTTAGGAATTGATTAAATCTTAAAAAATGAACTTGTTCTGATGAAATCAAGTAAAAATTTACTGAGACTCTTGACAATTTCTGGGATGCAAAATTTAAATCCTATTCTTGTCAAATAGGTAGGATATTTTATTTCCCTAATTAATGCAATCAAACTTGAGTTTTAATGAACAATTATGATTTTGTTTTTATTAATATGTATTCCCAACCTAAATCCTTTTGTGAACCAGATATCAAATGGATATCTTAACTTTGATGTCCTATAAGCACCTCAAACTGAAAATATCCCTCGAACTCATCTTCCTCACCCACAAATGTACTCATCCTCCTTTAGTATTTAACTGAAGTGCTTAACTATTCAAACAGTTGCTCATGACAAAAGTCTGAGTCGTCCTTGCCTCTTCTTTGCTGGACAAATCTTTTACACTGATTCATATATCCATCAGCAAATATTTATTAAGCACCTCCTAAATCCTATGTTACATAAAGTATCTCTGTCATCATGAAATTTACATTCTAGTGAAGTGAAGAGATCATAAACATGCAAATCAATCAATAAACAAAACAGTTTCAGATGGTGATAACTCCAAAGAATAAAATAAGAGTGGCATGATAGAGTGCAAATAGAGGGTGAGCAAAGAACCACTGAGAAAAAGTCTCTCTGAGAAGACAACATCTAAGATGAAATGATCATTGCCAGGTGAATTCATTAATACAAAGATCAGGGAACAGGGACTATTCCAGGAAGAAGAAAGAGCTAATGTGCAGGTACATATCTGGCACAGTCACAGAAAAAAAAAGAAAAAGAAATACTGATGGAGCACCATGAATGATGAAGAACATATTAGATGATGCCTGATATATTAGCAAGGATAAGGTAAACTAAAGATTTTGTAAATTATGTCAAGACTTTAGCTACTATTCACAGTGTGAGGATAAAGTATTGAGGGAGTTACATCCATTTTTCTTATTTTTAACATTTTACACTAGTATGGTACATTGTTACCATTAAAGAACAAATAGTATTTCATTATTATTATTAACTAAAATGCATGATTTATTCAGATTTCTTTAGCATTTAACTCTAATAACATTTTATTTTCTGTACCAAGATTCCATCCAGGGTACCACATTGCATTTTAGTCAATGTGTCTCAAGGAAGACTCTCTAGACTATGACAGTTTCTCAAACTTTTCTTGTTTTTGATGATCTTGACAGTTTTCAGGAGTACTGGTCAAATATTTTGTTAAATATTTCTTTATTGGGACTTGTCTGATGTTTTTTTCATAATTAAAATGGTTATGGATTTTGAGGACGACCATGTAGGAAAAGTGCCATCCTCATCATATTATATCAAGGTTACAGATTAACCATATGAGTTGTCACTGCTGAAGTTGGCCTTGATCACCTAGTTGAGATAGTATGTGTCCTTTCTCCACTGTAATGTTAATTTTTCCATACTTTAAACTTTGGAAAGAAGTCACAATGCACAGTCTCAACTTACGGAGTGATGGATTATGTTCCATCTCTTTTAGAGAGGTATCTATATAAAGTAATTGAAATTCTTGTACACCAGAGATCTTTCTATTGAAATTACTTTTAAAATATTATTTATTTTTTAATTTTCATATCTACTTCATATAAAATCTTACAAACTACTAGTGAGTAGAGGTTTTTATCTTTGTCAATCCTGACCTCAGAAAATTAAATTTCAATCCATAGTTAGGGGAAGGTATATTTTTGTTTGTACAAATTTAAACTATCAGAGACACAAGAATAAAATGTAATATACCCATCATACTCTCCTTTAGGGGGCTAACTGTTAATTTTTACTGATAGGTGAAAAGATGAATTTTTGTATTCATTGCTATCCACCCACCACACACATACACACATATACACTCATCATAATTGCACGTTCAGGGCCAACCATAGGCCATCTGTGAAGTTTGTGAGATTGATACAAATCTGCTTCCTTTGTCAATATTTCATTGCCCCTACTCTGATGCCTCTATGAATCTCCTGCATACAAGCTTCCCATCCTATGAATCTCCTGCATACTATCCCATCCCATCCTATGAATCTCCTGCATACAAGCTTCTTCTAAAGAAATTCCTATAGGATTATTTGAATACTGCTCTGTTTATATTGCTTTTTTAAATAAACAAAAACAAAAACAACAAAAACAACCCAACTCATTAAGAGTAAAATATTGTTTGGCACTTTTAAGAAATAGCATCCATAGAATAAATGAAGAGAGAATAAATTTCAGACAGAAGAGGGAGACATAGAATCAGATGATACAGTATTAATTTTGAGATTTGATATATGGTTGACTCGAAGTCCAGGATAACTTTGAATTATAACCTAAGAAATGTTAAGTTGGATCTCTTATTGACACTGAAAAGAGAAACAGAACAATAAGCAAATGATCAAAGAATCAAAGCAGTCTTTATAAAACAATTAATTACTAAATGTGTCAGAATATAAAGTAGTTTAGCAGAGTAATGACCAGTGGATGGAGACTGTAAAAAACAGTCTTGCTTAGCACTTGGAGAATAAACAAAAATAAATATAAAGCATATCCAAGCAAATATTTAGATAAATAAAACTTGTGAAACAAAATAAGATTAAAATTTAGACTTTAGCTTAGAGCTTGTTTTATTGTTTGTTGGTTGGCATTTTGTTTGTTGCCTTTTAGAATCATCGATTTAACCAATAGATTAATTTGCTTATACATAAACATTCAAATTTTATGATGAATATTCTGCCAACTCAATGCAGTAAATTAAATATAATTTTATCACTTAAAAGAGAATAAGTAAATAGACATTTTGCGTTTAGCTTAGTTAAACATAGGTAACATTACTTTCAGTTAATCTGCCATTTACATTACGCTACTCTCTTAAGATACATCCAACTAGATATCTACATTTGATCAAAATTAAATTTGTCTTGAATGCCTAAAGAATCCATGCGTCTTCATGAAAAGGACCTTTCATAAATTAACAAGAATGTCTAGGGGTGGTGGCAGGCAGGGTGAGGCAGGGTTCTGAATTTGAATTTTGGAACTGTTGGTTTAAACAGCATTACAGTCTTTTATTTTGCTTTGTTTTATTCTGTTTTGTTTCAAGACTTCTGTGAAACCTTAACATGATAATAGGCATTGTGAATTACAATATAGTAGTAGTATACAGCTCTCCCCATGTTTATTTAACCAAAAGATAAAAAAATTCCCTTGATAAAGTAGTGAACCAAATAGGCAGGCTCCCTGCATATACAGAGCTTGCTGTAGTCAAGAACTAGAAGGTCCATTATAACATTTTGCCTCAAACAAATGGCAATTTGAAGCACATAAAACAAGTTAAACAGCATTGTTTAACTTTTAGAGATATCTCATCCTAAAATATTATGTTGCATTAAAAAGTGTTTATTTATTCCATGATTGAGAATGAATGCACACTTAGAAACTGTAATAGTTTGTAATAGTCTTAATGGAATTAACTTTATTATAAACAAATTTTTAAAGTCCAAAATATTTCAATTTTTAAATGATTTGTGGAAGATAACTTATTTTTCTTTTTCATTTTTCTTTCCTTGGAATATGAACTAATGTCATCAAAATAAAACACAATATAAAAAATAAGAAAATTAGGACATTTCACAGTTATAAATAAGTGAATGAATCAGCATACTTCTATTTGTTTGAGGCAGCAGACAATTACATTATTACACTTCATAGAATAAACCTCATTAACAAATCATGCACATTTTCTCCTTATTTCTATTCAGAGGATCATATGATTGAACTATATTCTTTGATAAGTATTTCCATTTGCCGCCTCAAATCAGAATTGTACTTTTCTTCTATTCATTTCTCTCCCCTCCCTAATGCTATTTAGATTAATGAGATAAATAATATTCTAAGTCATTTGTGCTTGGCCAAGGTAAAGTACATGGAATGAAATTTTATTCTTCATATCCAATATAGTTTTTACTGCAAAGGAAAAATAAAAACAATATGTAGAAAATAGGGGCAAAATAGACATTTTAATGTGCTATTCTGATTCAAATTGGTTTTATGTTCATCAATACACTAAAAAATATTTGTAATGTCTCAATATCCTAAACTCTATCTTATTTTGCAAATGTTGAATTCCTTCTCTATTTATGTGAATATCATTTGCACACTAATTTTATTTTTAAACCTGAAGATCTACAGTTTCTTTGTTTGAGTAAGCCATATAATATTTTGATGTATTTATGTACTTCATTTATTTAGGGGGTTCTTTCAAGTTGTAGTCTTAGTCTTATAACTGATGCAAATTACTTTCAATGCTCAGAGCAGTGATTTTACCTCAGAACTTGTTTTATTGTTAATAGGTTGACATTTTGTTTGTTGCCTTTTAGAATTGATTTAAACAATAGATTAATTTGCTTATACATTGACATTTGAATTGAATGATAAATTTTCTGCTAACTCACTTCAGTAAATTTAAATATAATTTTGTCCCTTAAAAGGTAACAGGTAAATAGATGTTATGTGTTTAGCTTCGTTAAGCAGAGGTAACCATACTTTCAGTTAACCTAACCTTTGGGTTATGCTACTTTCTAAAGATATATCCAACTACATATCTAAATTTGTTCAAATTTAAATTTGTCTCAGACACCTAGAGAACTCATGTGTTTTCATAAAAACTCCAATGCAGTAGAATTGTTCTGATCATGTCATCTACCACTTGCAGCCAACTAGTTAGCTGCCAAATAAAGTAAATAAAGAAAATGTATGAAAACATTACTTACTCATCTATTCTATTGTTATGGTGTGATGAACTGAACTGGACTGATCATAAAACATTGAGTCTAGTGTAAAGAAATTTGGAGTTGGACAGAATTGACTTTGATTGCTGACCCTACCACTGTGCTCTGCCTTTGACAAGATAATTCTTCTTAACTTCAGTTCAAAATCTATAAAACAAGGATGGATAGTTTTTGTAACAATAAATTTAAAAATATATAAAAACTTGGTTGAAATAATATTTAGAATTGGATTTGGAATTAGTCTGTGTGCTTTTCTCTTCTCCTTAGACTCAGTGTTTTTTTTGTTTGTTTGTTTTTGTTTTTGTTTTTTGTTTTTTTTGTACTTTTATATTTCATATACCTCTTATTTTCTACTCTGTATGATTAGATTTGAGTCACTATTACAAAGGTAGACCAAGGGCTGTGGATACTGCAGTAGTCAAAAAAGATTTACATGCACATTTTTAAGAAGTTTTTCAGAAGCAGAAATTAGATAAATGTTTATTTGAGAAAGTAATAGAAAAGAAGGAGAAGGAATATCAGGGCCTTGAAAATGTGGGTTCTTAGGAACTGGAGAAAAAGAAACAGAGCCCCTTCAGTTTGGAAAGCAAAATGGGTGGGAGAGTAGATGTGGATGGTTAGGCCCAAGTACCACGAATTTGTGTGGAAAAAACTCAGGGCCGATAGGCACATTTTATTACTATCATTAGGCAGCACCCAGCCTACTTGCTCACTAGTTGTTCAGTTTGGAATAATGATTGCCTCATTTTGTCTGCGAGATTTTGTTTAATGCATTAATAATTTAATAAATTCCCAAAGCCAATAGAATAGAGATTGAGAGAACTTGGACATCCTTTTATATAATAGTAAGCAAAGGGAAAGCTTAACCCTGCAAGATGGGAACAAGGCAGAACCCATTTAAATTTCTAATCTAGGCTGCAGTAGAATAGAAATGCACTTCTCCAGTGATAAGTAATGAGGGACCAATTATCTTTTTTCCAATATATTATAAAATAATAACTTTATAAAATACAGTCAAAACAAATTGCAGTTATACCCTTATGGTCAGAAGTAGGAGTTATTGTAGGTTTTAAAGTAGCGAGATACATACTGCTCCCACTGTGGCATTTAAAAAATATAAATTAAAAATAACCATATATTTATCTAAAAGAATAATATTAATATTTAGCAATGTGTTAGAGAGAAATCCAACTGTACTCTAGTATTACTTTCTTGAGAGCACTCTGGTTCCATTAATTATGATGTAATTAATTATCAAGAAATTTAATTATGTAATTTCCAAGAATATGAACTGTTATATAATAAAACGTATTGTGAAGACTTTTGAAGGAGATTTTCAGATTTAAAAGACAAGTTGAAAGATATATGCAGTTAATTTTTAGCCTCATAAAAAGTAGCATAAAATTAGGAAGTTAAAATTTTCTGTCATAATAAGAGTTTTGAATGGTTTCTTCTTATAAAAATTATAAATGCATTTTAGAAATAAAATATTTTCCAATATATAGACTTCTAAGAAAATAGTTTTTATCTATATAGAGGAATTTAATCAAACTTCTCATTGTATTAAGCAGATTTGTAGGTACACATGCTTTTTGTCATATTATGTCATGGAAAGCTGATTCATAACCATAATGATCCAATGACATTTCCTCAGTTTAGATCAATTTGGCAGCATGTCTTTTTAGTTTATTTCAGGTTATTTCTTGAATAAATGAAAACATCTTTCCAGTTTATTCATCTTCTTTTTTATGTGCTTTCCTTGAAAAAAGCAATTCTGAGTGTTTTTTTCTTTATTAAATCATAGTTGCCTTGCTAGATTGTAGCAGAGCTTGTAACAATTCAGGATTTGTGAAATATACTTGCATTAATAGATTTCTATTTTTACTGAGCAATGTGCTTGGGTGTTTTGATAAGTGAAAGTTTAGAAATATTAGGGAAAGGCTGTTTTAGAAATATAGCTGACTGTCAAGTAGCAACAGAAGTTTACTATCAGGATTTAGAATTCATGAGTGTATGTATTTACTAAGCAGAGTAAGATAACTTGTAGAAACATCAATTGTGTTGATTGTTGAGTCTGACATACTGAAACATTTTGATACATTTTTTTGATTTTTAACAGTTCATACCTAAGGTAAGTCAACAGAGCACCAGGTAAATTATACTGTTGTTTGTTCATGGAGACACCAGTGGAAAATCTGTTGTTCTTACTGAGATGAACTAAGTGGCACAACCGTATTTAAGCATGGATAGAAATATGCTGTTGGATTTTAGTTTTAGACACGCAGTGCATCTTATAAATGGCACTAGATTTATTTTTCTTTATTGATACTTAATAGCTAGGAAGGAGGAACTAATTTTTAGAGCTAACTCTGAAACAGAGTTACTCTAATATGTGTTTTATTCTCCTTAAGCCAAAATTAGGTGTATATTTGCTCTAAATATAATTTTATGTGTTTTTTCAAAGGGATGCATTTCCTTCTAGTGGTTTTAAACTTCCAGATGTTGCCAACCCAAAAGAAATGAATAAATACCTATAAATATAGAACCTATCATCACTGAATCATGAAGAGATAGAAAAAAATTTTAAAAACTGATTACTAGTAAGAAAATTGGATCAATAATCAAAACCTCCCAAAAAAACAAAAGCCCAGGGCCAGACAGCTTCACTGGTAAATTCTACCAAATATTTGAATCAGCATTAATATAGATTCTTCTTAAACTCTTTTAAAAAACTAAAGAGGAGGGAATACTTCCAAACTCATTTTAGGAGGCCAACATTACCCTGATACCAAAACCAGATGAGAATGCCAGAAGAAAAGAAAACTGTTGGCCAATACTCCTAATGAACATAGATGCAAAAATCTTCAACAGAATATTAACAAAACAAATTTAACAATACATAGAAAGGTTAATACACTATGATAAAGTGGGATTTATATCAGAGATGCAAGGGATGATTCAATATCTGCAACTCAATCGATGTGATAAAACACATTAATGATATAAAGGATAAATGTCATATGATCCTCTCAATAGATACAGAAAAAAAATTTGACAAAATTCAATATCCATTTATGATAAAAACTCAACAAAGTAAGTATAGAAAGAACATACCTGAACATAATAAATGTCATATGTGACAACATATATGACATCTACCACAGGCACAAGACTGACAGTTATCATACTCAATGATAAAAAGCTGAAAACTTTTTCTCTAAGATCAAGAAGACAAGGAAGCCCACTCTTGCTATTTTTATTTAATATAGTATTAGAAGTTGTAGGTAGAGCAATTAAGCAAGACAAGGAAATAAAAAGCATCCAAATCGAAAAGGAAGAAGTAAAACTATCATGAGAGTATATAGAGAGAATTCTAAAGACTCAACCAAAAATTATTTGAATTAAGAAATGAATTCAGTAAAGTTGCAAGATACAAATCAATCTGCAAAAATCTGTTGCATTTCTACACACTAACAACAAACTATCAGAAAGAGAAAAGGAGAAAACAATCTAATTTATAATTTTAACAAAAAAGAATAAAATATCTAGGAATAAATTTAACCAAAGAAGTGAAAGACCTGTACTGAAAACTGTAAGACATTGCTGAAAGATATTAAAGAATACAAAAATAATTGGAAAGATATTCTGTGCCCATGGATTGAAAGACAATATTGTTAAAATGTCTATACTACCCTAGTCTACAGATTTTATGCAATCTCTACCAAAGTTCCAATGGCATGTTTCTCAAAAATAGAACAAACAATTCTAAAATGTGTAAGGAACTCAAATAGCCAAAGAAATATTGAGAAAGAAGAGCAAAGCTAAGGCACCATGCTTCCTGATTTCAAACTATATTATAAAGTTATACTAACCAAGATGTATGAAATTTGGCATAAAAATAGACATATAGATCAAAGAGATGTACAGATAGAGAGTTCAGAAATGAATTCATACATATATGGTCAATTAATTTATGACAAAGGAGCCAAAAAAATATGCAGTGGGGAAAGGATAATTTCATCAATAAATGGCGTTTGGAAAACTGGACAACCAAAAGAATGAAACTGGTCTATTATCTTACTCCATACATAAAAACTAACTCAAAATGGATTAAAGACCTGAGGTCACAAAACTAGAAGAAAACATAGGCAGTAAGCTCCTTGATATTGGTCTTTTATTATTATTAATATTAATATTAATATTATTATTATTATTATTATTTTGTATTTGGGGCCTAAAGCAAAGGCAACAAAAGCAAAAATCAACACATGGGCCTACATCAAACTAAAAAGTTTCTACTCAGCAAAGGAAACCATCAAAAAATGAAAAGGAAATCTACTGAACGGGAGAAAATATTTGCAAATCTAATATTTTATAACATTAATATCTGAAATATGTAAAAAAAAAAACCTCATACAAATCAATAGCAAAAAATAAATCCAATTAAAAAAATGGAGAGAAGATCTGAATAGACATTTTTTCAAAGAGGACATACAGATGGCCAACGGGTATAAGGAAAGATGTTCAACAATACTAATTGTTAGGAAAATGCAAATCAAAACCACAATAAGATCTCAATCACCTTACACCTGTTGGAATGGCTATTATCAAAAAAGATAAGAAATAACAAGTACACTGTGGTGGGAATGTAAATTGGTGCAGTCATTACGGTGGTTCTTCAAAAAATTAAAAATATATCATATGACCAAGAAACTGTACTTTGGGGCATTTACCCAAAGGAAGCAAAAACACTAATTTGAAAAGATATATGCACTACCATGTTCATTGAAGCTTTACAATAACCAAGACATGGAAATATCTAAATGTTCACCGATAAATGAATGTATATAGAAAATATCACACACACACACACACACACACACACACACACACAAATGAAATATTATTTAGCCATAAAACAGAATAAAATCTTGCTATTTGTGACAAAATAGATGGAACTTGAGGGTATTATGCTAAGTGAAATAAGTCAGAATGAGAAAGAGGAATATCTTATGATCTCATTTATAGGTGGGATCTAAAACAAAACAAAACCCAAACAAAACCTGAGCTCATAAATACAGAGAACAAATTTGGGAGAGGGGGAGAGGGAATGAGTGAAGGGGGTCAAAAGGTACAAATTTCCAGTTATAAAATAAATAATCCATGGGGATCTAATTTACAGCATGGTGACTAGAGTTAATAATACTGTGTTGTATATCTGAAAGTTGCTAAGATAGTAAATCTTAAGAGTTTTCATCATCAAAAAAATATATATATATGTATGTTAACAGATGTTAACTAGACATTGTGGTTATCATTTCACATTATATACAAATATCAATTCATTATGTTTACATCTGAAACTAATATAATGTTATGTGTCAATTATACCACAATAATTTTAAAAGCCCACCTTTTGAAAATGTTATAGGTAATTTTATTTTTGAATTTTTTTCAAAATATGTAATAATTTAATATTTAATTATTGACCACGGGTCACATAGATGCTTTTAAAGTGAATATGCACATAGCGGCATGCATATTACAACTTTTTACAAAGGGATGCACAATCAAGCAAGTCTGGAAAAAACAGCTGGAAAGAGCCAACAACAGCCCAGCCTTGTGCGGGTGGTGGAGGAACAAGACAGGACTGGAAGTGAAGAACTGCTTGCATGATGTGTTCAGGAGAACAGAGTGCAGTCATTCCAGAACAGGTGGAGGAGCAGGAACCAAGTTTAGAGGGTATCTGAGGGGCAAAGAAAATCGGGAGCTGCTGGAGTCACCTAGATTTATGCCAGCACTAAGGACAGGCAACTCTAAGACCTGAACAAGGAAGAATGGGTGTCTCCAGCTCCATTAGTACCTAGGACTTGAGTCCTGCTCCTGGGTTCCTACTCCCACCAATACTCACCTTCCTACCCTCTGCTGCTGCTTAGCTGTAATTCTTTTCACTATTATAATTGGGGCAGAGGCAGCCAATTAACACCATTTTCCAAGTTGCTATTTTGCTGTTCCCAAATACTCACTCCATGGCAGCTGGAAAGGGATGACAACAGAGCTGGTTGTTTCAGGAGCCCACAGGCAGTGATCCATTCTACAGGGCAGCGAGCCGTTCTTCATGTAGGGCACTTCACGCAAACTCCTGGGAAGAACAGAGGCGGGAATGCTGCTCTTTGCCTACTATGGGCTTAGGGATAAGTCACCCTCTCTGGGCCTCGGTTTCCTCACCTTCTTCAGCAGCAGGATCTGTTCTTTAAGTCTCTTGTCCAGTCCCTGATAGGTCTTTCACTTATTCCTCAACTCCAGCACCTGAGGGCTGACCTCGGCCCTTCTCCTAGAGCTGCTTCCTGACCTCCTCCAGCTCCCGGGAGCAGCTTGCGATGAAGCAGTTCCCGTCCTCCAGTGAGGCCAAGCTCTTTCTGTTGAAGTCAAAAACGAACCTGAAAGGTATTCTGGGTCCTGAAGGTCAAGTCTGCAGTCTGGTCCAGTCTCTCCCAGCTCTGGAGCTTCGCCAGCAGCCTCTCCTTCTTCAGCTCCAAGTCACCTGAAATTATCTGCATCTTTCCTGACACCCCAGCCTCCGCTGTAGCCCCTCTGAGTTCTCCTCTGAGCAGCCAGTTGGTTGGTCTTTCGCGCTGGTAGGAGGTCTCCTACCTCCACTGCTTCAGCGCCCTCTCCATCTTGCATAGCCAAACAGGCTCAGATGTTATGCTCTTCAGGATTGTAGCATTCTGCTTCTGCACGGGCAGCTTCTGCTCCAAATCCTTATTTCTGTACTCCTGGCCTGCCCTCATTTTTGGCTAGCCAGGAGTAGCTGAATCTTCTAAATGATTTCCTAAATGTGCTGCAAGTCTAGCTCCTTCTTCGGCTCCTACTTCTCAGGCTCTAGGTACTTCACCCACTGGTTCATCACTCTCCACTGCAATTCCAAGATCCTCCTCTTTAATGCAATGATGGTCTCACAGGCTGTCCACCTTCTCTTGCAGCTTCTTGCTGCTGGCTGCTTCCTGGCTCTGCTTATTCAACCTGTTACTCTCCAGCTGCTCTTTCATCTTTTCCCCTACTTTGGCCTCCCACTCCTGAAGCTGCCAAATGCGTGTCAGGAGCTCCTGTTTGCGGTTAACCTCACGCTAGTGGCTCTTGGCACTGGTGATGGCAACCCACGGGAACCCTGTTGGGACTCAGCTCCATCTGCATCTTTTCCTGCCCCACCCGATGAGGTGAGACTTCCCACGAATCTGCTCTGCTCCTTCCTTTAACTGCATGCTCTGCTGGTACTACATCTACAGAGAACCTTGGGTAGAGGTAGAAACATCTAGTCAAGAACCTCCCTCCACTCAATGAGGAATGAAGTTGTTCAAAGACCACACAGTAGATAGGATGGTGATTGTTTCCCCGCAGGTCTTCCATGAACACTTCTGTTCTCACTGCCCCAGCCCCTCCCTCCCTTTCTCTCCACCTTCTTTCTTTTCTTCTTTCCTACCTTTCTCCCAACTTTTTCCTCTTTCCTTTTCTCTCTCTCTCTTTTTTTTTCCTCCTATACTAAAGGTAGCATAATCAATCTGATTTTCCATTCTTCTTCCTTTCATCAGTCCCATGCAGAGGGCTTCTATCATGCTGCTTATTATTTGTTTCTTAATCTGGGTGCTGGTTCCATTTTTAAGATTTCATGAAAGTATAGAATTATCATTTGTAACATATCTCTGTTTCAATCAAATATTTTAATTGGACTATATTTTATCTCTATTGAACATCCAAGCTTGACTTACTTTTTATATTAATTCTAAAATTCCCTTACCACTTCTTTACAATACATATCATCTCTGAAAGTTAAGCTCATGTTTCTTCATTCAGTTCAATGATTATATTCTCAAACGTTATACTTCATACATTCCTACTATTGATTTTGTTGTTGGTATTATTGTTGTTATTTATGTCCTTTATTAACAGATTCTCACAGTTTAACATTTGAAAATAGTTTTTTTAATGAAAATCATTTTTAAAGTTATATTGCAAATTAAAATTAAAATAATAAAAAACTGCAACTTGTTCAACTTGACTGTATATGAGAATACATGAAAATCTTTAAAGGTGCATTAAAAACTTCAGACAGAAGAAAACATTATCAAAAGGAAGTATTATATGTCAATATAACAACAACAAAAGTCTTCCTGCTACACAGATAATGTAGACACAGAAAGTTATCCAGTTCATGGATCTCTAATACCCAGGCCACTGACCAAAGTACTGTCTGTGGCCTGTTAGGAAAAGGGCCGCCCTGCAGGAGGTGAGCTGCAAGTTAGCAAGTAAAGTTACATTTGTATTTATAGTCACTCCCCAATGCCAGCATTACTGCCTCAGCTATAGCTCAGACTTTAAATTTATCGGACTTTAAATTCTCATAAGAGCGCCAGTCCCTGGTGCCAAAAAGATTGGGGACTGCTGATCTAGTTGATGAACACTTAGCAAGTATTTTAAAAGTTTTAATTCTGTTTTCTTTATTCATCTCCTTCCCATTCTCTCTCTTTTTCTTTCTTTCTTTCTTTCTTTCTTTCTTTCTTTCTTTCTTTCTTTCTTTCTTTCTTTCTTTCTTTCTTTCTTTCTTTTCTTTCTTTCTTTCTTTCTTTTTCTTTCTCCTCCCTCCCTTCCTCCTCCCTCCCTCCCTCCTTTCCTTCCTTCCTTCCTTCACTTCCCTTCCTTCCCTTCCTTCCTTCCTTCCTTCCTTCCTTCCTTCCTTCCTTCCTTCCTTCCTTCCTTCCTTCCTTCCTTCCTTCCTTTCTTTCTTTCTTCATTTCTTTTTCTCTTTTTTCCTCTTCCATTATTTTTTTCCAAAATATAGGAACTGGAATCAGATTTAAGTTAGATATTTTTGATGAGAATACTTCATAGGTAGTTTGTGTACTCCCATCAGGAGATATATATTAGCTAGTTGACTTTTTATGATGACGGTGGCTGTTGATTATCATTGCCTAAATTCAGAATTTCATTAGGAGCTTAAAAAAGTGGTATTTTTATATTTTTTTTCTTTATTAGTTGCAATATTTCCATGGAGAGAAACATCTCCTCAATAATCATTTGTTTATCTGTGGTATAGGGGTCAAGATAAATGTCTAATTATTTTCTTTCATTCACCAGTTTTCAAATAGCAAGTTAGATCTAGATGTCTTCCAAAAGTGAAGAATGGGAATTTTAACATACTATTTTTGTATCTTGATAAACTCATTGAGTTAGTCATATTATATTTCAATATATTACTAATATTATTTTGCCAAAACATTGAAAAAGTAAATTGAAGAAATCATGCCTTTATAATCTAAGCAATTCAACATATATTTTCAAAACAATATTTCTAATTCAAATTTATTATTTTTTCATTTTTTTTTTTTTTTTACCTGTTATCTTAAATCTTACATCTGTAGAATATGTCTCCTACATGGAAAACTGGTTCCCAAGAATAACAAAAAGATTACTCATTTCCATTCACTTTTTCTTTTGATCATGATTTTAATTTTCTTATTTTTGCCATGTTTATTATTATTATTTTACTTATTATTTTAAGATTTATCAAGCCAATGGAAAAGTTGCAAATATAGTAACTTTTACAAATTTATACATTTTAAACATTTTCAAACATTGAGCTCTTTCTATCTTCTTTAGTTCAAATCTTATTGCTGTAATTTCATATCAATTACTTCTAGTTAAATAACAAACTGGATGAGATTACAATTGCTAAAACAGCATTTGTAATCTTACACAGCCTCAGAGCAGATGTATTTTTCTCATTTGGTAGATCTGATGCTAATGTCTTTTTACCCTTTTGTGAATTAAAGTAGTGCTTCTTAAGCCTGGCATATATACATGACATCTACAAATCTTGTTAAAATGCAGATTCTGATTTAGTAGGTCTGAGATGAGGCCTGAGGGTTCTACATCTCTATTAAGGTCCTGGGACATGCTGATGATGCTGGTCCCTAGATCCCACTTTGAGTAGCAAGTGTTTAGGTTTTACCGGGCTAAGAATTTTTTTTTTTCAAATGATTGATGTGCTACATTTCTTCTGTTTGTCATTTTGTAATTTAGAGTTTTATGGATGCCTGAGTAAGTAATTGAAGATGTAGCAGTACCAAAATTGAGGTGGCTACTTTCTTTGGGTTCCATTTTCCTGATTTTTCTCATCCTCTTTATCGATGCTTTCTCTAGGCTGTCATTAGTAAAGAGGCCCTCTGCAGAGTGGTCATCTGCAGACTTAGTGTACATTCTGTCTTACAGGCACTTTCTTTACCTTAACCACAGTTGTCAGAATTCTCCATTACTGTCCATGGGAACAGTATATTGTGACTGAAGGTCATAATAAATTTACATCTAGTAAGGTGACAATCACCACCATTTGCAGTAAGGATAACATTATAGGATTGCTTTCCTGGAGCCATTTTTGAATTCATCTTTCTCACTCACAACAGTTGGTGCTACTGTTGGTAATTTGGGGTTGTTAACACCTCTGATGTTTGAAATCTACATATTTACTGCCTTGAACTGAAACACCATCTGTAACATTAGCTGCTGCTAAAACTAATCCCCTTCAAAACCATAAAACTCTATAGTCTCTTCACCTTCTAGACCACAAAGTTGTGTCTTGATTTATCTTCTTTATGGCAGTCTTCTGTACAAAATAACTTTCACTATGTTATTCATTTGATTATACCTTAATTTTTTTTTTGGAAATGCTACTGGAAGATGTCATGAATTTGAGCTCACTGAACTTCTGGTGCCTCTGCACCTTCCCTCTGCCTATGGTGCCAGACTCTGTTTTCTGAAATTGAGGGAAACCCAGTGGTAAATGAAAACCAGTTCCCTTCCTCACTGCTTGGTCACTGAGACAATGACTAAAATCCACTGCCATCCTGCAGCTCTTCTTTATGGTAATATTGACCAGGCCAGTGATGATGGGTCTGCTAAAGGCTTTTTTAGATTCTCTTTTTATTTCCAGAACCATTCAGACTCAATCTTAGTTTTATTATCTGAATAAAACAGGATAATCATACCCACTTTATAGGAGAAATAAATAAAATATATTCAAAGCTTAGAAAGCAAACACACAAAATATTTGCCAAAAAGTTTTCAAATACGTTTACTGAAAATGTTCATGAATTCAGACAAAAAAGGTTGAGAACTTAGATAAATTATTTAGTACCTAGTTATCACTTTCCTCATCTATAAAATGGTCAAAAAACAACTTATGCTTTATAGAGTAAGGTTGGCATTAACACTGTCCATTACTGATCTGGCTCCCTAGACAGGTGAAAGTAAGTTAATAAAGACAAAGATGATTATAACTTGCATTTCTTAGAAGATTTTATTTTCTTCTAAGAGCCTAGGATTCAACAAGTTCATCTTGAATGGCATCATTATATATGTAGTTACATATATTTTAATATATGTATAGTAATATAAATATTATTTAATACACATTAAATATCCATCATACGTTATACATTATATATTATGATATATATATATATATTTTTTTTTACTCAAACATTGCTTTACTGTGTCTTAAAAATAAACCTCTGTAAACACTTTAAACAGAACATGAAGCTGAGAAGTAAGATCACGACAACTGTGTCCTTAGGGGTTGTAAGTCTTTGAAGAAAGCTGCTACTCTCTCTACACAGGGAGAGTTGGTTGGGGGAGGCAGTGATATATATATATATATATATATATATAAATATCTCACATGCTTTCTAAAATGGACAGTCCCTCCTGGGGGATGGGGGGAGCTCAGTTACTCTTGCCGTCACTGCTGATGATGCCACGCATATGTGACCAGTCTGGGCATGGGGGATGGGGCCATTCTTCCTCTGAGTCTAAGGTCCGGCGGTACAGTTCCCCAGGAGTGGCTGCTTCTGAAGGGTTCCAGGCTGTGCATCTATGAGGCCAATCTGAACCACTGATGATATTGGTGATGTCCAAGAAGGCCATCTTGGCTGCCTCCTCACGTTGCTCTTTCAGGGCCCAATATAATATATCTATATATTATATATAGAATGAAAAATATATTTTAAAGATATAAATATATGATATATATTTTTAAGAAATATCTTTCACCAGTACAATATTTATTATTTAATATAATATATATTTACTTAATAAATGTATATCATACATTTATATATTTTATGAATACATAATATGTAAATAATATATATGTAAAAAAATCTCTCTTTAGTTCAACATTTCACAATCTTGTCCCGAAGTCAGTTGTCTCTCATATAATAAAGTCTCACATGTCAAGAGAGATGGTTAGGGAACATTATTAGGTGAGACACAAAGAATGTGTCAACTTGGACTCATGATTTGGAAGTGCTTATCCTTGAAGTTACCCTTCTTTCTCCTTATTTTTAGCTCTTGGTACCTTGTAATATTTTAACATCCTCCACATACATCATAGAAGGACATATCTTCTAATGAAAGTGCAACAAAGGAGAAAAAGATGAATACAAATGAAGGGAAGTTTATATGTGGATGTTATATGTTGATATGTTGAGACGTTTGTAAGAATTTTTGTATTTATTATCTTCTAAGTTCTCTAATGACCTTGGGATATAAGGTTATCTATAGTGAATGAGGTGCCAGTAGGTTTCAGAGAAGCTTTTAAGATAATGTGTATTCTCTTTTGAATTTACAGAGAGAGGATATAGAAACAATTCGTGGAATTAAACATGTGGAATTTGCTTAATAGGAATTGCAGAAGCGATTGCTGACAGGTGAAAATACTTCCAAAGATAAGGTTTGAGCTTCCTCTATGATAACGTTTTTCTACAGGAATAAGCATTGGGAAAGTTCCAGTGTTTGTGATCAAGGGAAGTTGAAAAGTTTAAAATAAATCATCAATGTATAGAGCAACTGGTTAAAAAATAAAAAGTTCATACCTAGGTAGTACTCAATGATAGAGGTGGTTTCAAAAATGATTAAAAGAGTGTTCCATTAAAGGTGCCTATAGCTACATGATCTCTATGAGGCAAATGTTCATGTTGCTAAGCTTGTGTTCCTGCCATCAAAGAAAATATAACTAAAAAAAGAAATCTCTAAAAGTGATCATAAAAAAATACATTTTTTTCCTTCAGAAGAAGTTTTTTGAGATGCTTCTTTTTGATAATGAATGATGCTGCTTTCAGTAAAAGCGCCCACTGTGGTCTCTGAGCTTTGCCTCTTCAGTATCCTAAGCTAATGGTTAAGAAATAGCACTGGATTCCATTCTTACCCTGTTAAATTCACAACAGCCGCTGAAATCCCTTAGACCAATTTTTGTACTCAGTACTACCTTAGATTACAGAGTGGTTTCTGCTTCTGTCGGATAGCCTTGTAAAATTCAGCTCGCTGCGTGCACTAATTCTGACAAGGTTATTGTGCTGATTGTTTTGCCATGAATGACATGGATAACTGTTCTTTTATCTCTTGATGTTTAATTACATTTGACCTCTCCTGCATTATAATAGACTCATACTTATCCAAGATCTGGCATTATATGATAGTTTGTTGTTGTTGTTATTGTTGTTGTTGTTGTTGTTTTGGTGAGGAGGTAGTAAGAGGAGGAGGAAAAATTCAAGGAATTTTGAGAAAAAAAAAATGTTCACCTTCTTATTTGCATGATTGCATTAGCCTTTAAATTGATCTCCATGGTTTCAGCAACCTCTTCTTTCCATTCTGTCTATTAAAGTAATCTTTGTATTATGCACATTTAACCATGGTAGTCCCCACCTAAATAAACTAACAAATGAACAAACACATACAGAATATTTTAATGGTTTCCTATTGCCAATGAATGGAGTCCATAATGACCAAAAACCTTGTTCTACTGTTTCTATCTTTTTCTTACCACTCTACTCTAAGCTCCTCTCTTTGGCAAATACAACTGTTTTTTCCCGAACACATTTTATACTTCACTTTGACATGTAATTGTTCATTCTGCCCCAACTTGCAAAAATGCCTTTTCATATCTTCACAATACACACACACACATGCATACACAGTCACAGATTAAACAACTGTGGCTCTGTTCTTGTACCAGTCAGGAAAATTCATCTTTCTGTCACATATAGTTATATTTATTAAACCATTTGATTATAACTGGTGTTATATTCCATACATGTTTTTACCTCCTCCTGTCCATTAGACTGTGTGCTTTTTGTGGGCAGAGACTGTGGCTTAGTAATGACTGTGGAGTTCAAAAACAGAAGAATTATTTTGTTTGAAGAATTAGGAAAAAATATGGCCAGTCTGTTTCTTTTTACTAAAAGTACAATCAGCCAAATTTGTTTTCTGCCTTTTCACAAACGTCCGACAGACTTATATGATCATAGTTACTGATATGAAAAAGTTTCTATTTTCCTTGGGTAATTCTTTTGCAATTCAATTTCATTTTACTTTTTGAAATATTTACTTCTAGAAAGTATGATAGTCAAATATTATTCTCATTCTTATTTTGAAGGTTATTTTTCAGTATCAGAGTCAATGATATAGAGCTGCTCTGTTCATTTATTCCATCATTTATTACATGATAAGAAAGAGAATAAATAATTCACAGATAACTGAAAAAAGTTAAATACTTTTTAAAAATTATGACATGGAGAGCTACTAAGGAAGTCAACTGAGTTAGAGATCCCGTACTTCATTGCTCTGGACAGTTTAATTTTACAGACATCACTAGGAATTCATTTGTACATTTTGAAAATTTTAGAAATTGCTTAATAAAATAATATACAACAGGGGAGAATGAAGACATGGACAGATTTCAAGTTGCAAACTAGACAGCCAAGCCTTATATTCTCCAAACACTCATTATCTCTGAACTGGAAAATAAATCAGTCGATCACGATGATGCAAGAATGAAAAAAAAAAAATAATAACAATAATAATTGACTGCCACCAAAGTTTCCTTTGTTAAAAGAAAAAAAAAAAAAAAATAAACGGCCATATATAGTAGCATTGACAACATTAGAATCCTCCCTCCCCTTTTTTTTTTTATCACTTCTAAGTATATTTATTGTAGTTCAGTTTGGCTATAGTCCTCTTCCTTTTGTTTTTGCTTTGATTTATGTCCAGGCTTTTTAGCTCCAAAAAGCTAGTTGAGTTATTGAAATTGCCCTTTCATTTAAACAGTGCTAATTGCAGCCACAATCATTAATTCATAGACCATGGAAATTAATGATTGAAAAGACCTGTTAGTTCATCTCTTCCATCTGATTCTGGCAATACAAGATTATTTTTTACATTACATACTGGAATATTCAGCCTGGTTAATTTTAAGTAACTGAAATAATGAGTCTTTTACCATTTCCCTTAGGAGAGAGTTGTATAGCCTAATAAACTTAGGACATTGATCTGAAGATCAGCCCAGGTTTTCTTTTTACTTCATTTCATGCCATTTCTCTTGGTTATACACCCTTAGGTCACTCTAAACAATTTCTTTTCTTTCTCTATTCAGTACAACAAATTTCCTGGCTACCATCCTAAAAATAACTCCAAAGATGGTTTTATTCATAGAGAAAGATATGATCTTGGTTAACAATGATGCAAAATGTATTTATTCATTAATTTGTGAATCATTCTTGTCCGAAAGAAAGAATTTAAAAAATAATAAATTTTAAAAACCCTTAAGAATGTGAGAGCTTGCATTATATCTGTGTATTCTATTCATCAGCCTCAAATGTATATTAAAAGTAAATTTTGTCAAAATATTTTCTATGACCTTTAAATATATCAATTCAGATTATCAATGCCTTGAAATTTTGACAGTGAAATCTGTTTTTGGATTCAATTTTTCTCTTCCATCACAAGATTCACTTATTTTCTAAGTGTGAACCTTCTATTTTTATTTATTCATTTAAAATATATTAGAACATGTTTTTTATAAGTATTTATTTCTTAATTTGTTATTTAAATGGAATACACCTGATTCTGTATGATAAAGTGATAAAGTAGTTAATAGTGTACCATATAATTTAGATGTATAATTGAGGAGGAAATATTTGGTCTTTATAAATGATAGATAATGAAAAGAAAGCATTATTATATAAATGATATACAATGAAAGGATAATATTATTGCTGTTATTGCAGATTTATTAGCAGAGTGAATGTATTTCTGGGGTTTGAAATATAACATATTTTAAAATCTCATAACAACTTATTCTTATGTATATTTTATAAAGCACTAATTCTAAATAAAAGAGTTATGAGTAAGTTATACACTACTTATATCATAGTAGGCAATAGGAATAATAATCATTATTTTTGCAACATAAACTTATTTAAAGTAATATAGTCCATAAGAGTTATTCACCCATGTTAAGCAAATTAAATGGCACTGCTCACCAAAAATAAGGCAATTGAGCAAATTTATTATAATCAGACTTCTCATGAGAGTTCAGCTTAGAGAATTTCAATATATTTCCACAATACATAAAATTTTAAAGAAATTTTAAAAGATTTATTTGCAACTCCTATTTCTAAATTATATAAGAAAGAAAAAAATTCAAGAATAATTAACTCTATCTTCTGCAGATCAACACTTTTCTTGTATCTTTTTATTTTCAAATTCAATGAGCTGTGTCATTTTGACTCTTTAAGTCTAGATCTAGTCATTTAATTAACTCAGAGATAAGATAGTCTCTGTTTCTTTTTAATGTCTATTCATATTGTGTTCTATTATTCAACACAGAGTCTTCTTCATTATATATATTTTCAGAAATTTTAATGACTTTAGGTGGGGATCAAATTAGAACATCTTCACTGGACTGCTAAGACAATTTTTTAAAATAGACTATTACATACAGAGTTAAGAATTCCCACATTCTTTCCTAGTTCTCAGTTTTAGTGGGGGGAAGTCTCCATTTTTCATGATTGGTTTCAACAGAATTCTAGTTTTACATTTGTTGCTTGGTGAATAAGCCTATTTATCTCACTGAAAATATTATGTCAAGACATAAACTAAAATCCATAGTTTATGTTTAGAGAAGCGTGAATTTATTTCACACAGTTAAAAGGCAAAAATGTACATGCACTCTTATTGATAAGAGAGAAAAATAAAAGCACTCTCTTTTGTATGCATTTTTTTTTAAATGATGTAGGGATTCCAGTGCTTTATTTGATGTATTCAGGAACTCAGCAGACATTGAAAACTTTGTCTTTACAATATCACTGATAGTAATTTCCATGCTCTCTTTAATAGAAAGTGAATCATATACAAGATTAGTAAAGAAAGACAAAAAGGAATGAAAAGGTTAGCAACTGGATGCTGCTAAGGAGGCATAGGAAGGAAGAAATATGACTAGTGATATGTCATTTCTGAAGCGAAAAAGGACATATTATGAAATGCCAAGTGGCTTGACAAGTCACTGAACCACTAAGGTATATATGTCTGTATATATATATACACATACTCATATGTACATGTATGTGTATATATATATGTGTATACCTATATACATATATTTATATTTTTTCTGTACTCTAAAAAGTAACCCATCATTCAGTGTAAACATATAACCATTATAGTTATTTATTCTATCAAAAATATTTGTTAAGTTATCTCTTTGTTCTAAATTAAGTTTATGTAAGTTCTAACATTTGAGCAGATTTTCCTAAGAGTTTGATTGCTCCTGGGATGAAATGTTCTAGTCTCATACCTCTGTTGAATAGTCTGGGATTACTGGTCACCCATCAGGTTGTCCAGTTATTGATAGGACTCAACTTAAAAAGCCTTCTAAAGTCACTGTCTGCATTATCCCAATCTTATTTAAATCCAAGTCTCTTCTATTCTTAATTTTAAGAAATAATAAAGAATACGGTCTAGTTAAAGGCAGAATTCTGAAAATAACCATGCAGTTAAAGTATTTTGCGTAATTCCAAAATTATAAAATTACCAAGAGTACTGTCGAGGTAATATTCTTGTAGTAAACGAAACTCTTTTCTCAAGGAGCAGTTTGTATTTATGATATTTGGAAGTCATGGTAATGAGTATACTAAATAAAGAATTAGAGAATAAGATTAAAATATATTTGAATGATACTGAACATGGCTAAGAAGTTCTGTACCTTCGAGACCCAAAGAATACGAATCACTCTTTTAACATATATTACAGATATTTTATATCAACTGTTAGTGTTTCCTGAGGCAATCGAGGATAACTATAGAATACGAGATTAAACTCTCCTGAAGTCCATTTGTGTAGCAAGAGAGGGGCGGACATAAAATAAAGTGGTTTGTAGAATGCTCCCTAATCTATTTATCTAGCTCTATTGCTTCACAAGTACTAACTTCTATTTTTAGGTGCTATAAGAAATAAGACAAGAAGCAAGGTCTTCAGAGACTCATTAGGACCATTAGAAAAATGCTTCCAGCAGCTCCTATCAAAATAGCAGAAATAAATAACCTGTGTTCCTGGGACGTAGATTCACCATTTCTGCAGCCCCATTTCCAGATGATGTATCACAGTCATTATAGTCACCTCTGTAGGACACTGTGTATACAAAGTGTGAGAGCCTCAGCTCACAGTTCAGTGTATTTCCTGATATATGAACCATCCATCCTTGTCAGATTGTCCAAGGTGAAAGAATAAACTTTAAATATAAACCACTTCTAGGCAACACAAATATAGGGAAAGAAAATATTTTGTCTTACTTTCTCTTGCCTCAGGGTAAGAAAAAGAAAACAGAACAAACAAAACAAACACACACACACAAATACTACAAGAGAAAATGGAGTAAATGATAAAATGCCTTAAAAATAAATACCACTTGTTTCATTTTTTTTGAAAATCACTATTTAATAGAGACATCCCATAAAATCAAAATGCCCCAAATCTGCTATTTGCAAAAAGTTGTGCTTAATAATAAGAAAAAATGTTGTATCAGAAAGAACTAAAATATTCTGTGTCAGTGGTAGAAAAAGCTGAAGGAATGTCACTTTTCTTTCTTTGTTGAAATTAATATACCTTTGTCACTTATGTAAGTTTATACATGTTTGCTAATGAATAGATATTATTGAACCTTTTTCTTTGAGGAATTCCAAGAAATTCTAGCAGAATTAAATACCGTGTTTTGGATTGCCTTTTGCTCCTTATATGTAAAATATAAAATATGTTTACATTTTAAGAACTAGTTACTAACACTAACTAAATTTTTATTGTATAATTTTATTCAACCATCCAGTTGCCATTGAGGAAAACTGTGACTGTATCAGCTCAGATATTTCTACCCCAGAACAGTAACTCTAAAGGAACACCTACAAGTATCAATGCCAGATTTTTATTATTCTCACTAATCCTTTTTTCTTTGTTTTGTATAACTTGCTGGCATAAATAATATTAACATACTGCATTCGTTCCTACAGATTGTCATTTAACTTGTCCATCACCAAAGAACAATAGCGGTTTAAGTGGGTGTTCAGTAAAAAAAAAAAAAAAGAAAGAAAGAATACTAGATAACTCAATAAAGGGCATTTAAGAAAGATTTTTAAATACAATTGTGCCTAGAAATGCTAGAAGTGCAAACAGTAAACAGAAAGGCAATCGGAGATCAGCAAACACAGAAAGCAGCAACCATTCTGAGGGATGGAAGGACAAAGGGAGGAAGTAAGGTGGCCTGAGGTCAGGATCTGTGCCCATTGAGCAGAAGCACAGGGAATCAATCTGCTGGGAGGAGCTATAACTAATCTTTTGGAGGGCCTCTCTATCCTCTGATGCAGCAAGGACACCTGCACCTCTGTCCTGTTTCCTGCCTCGCCAGGGACTGCCATGTTGGATTCTGTTTGTGTAAATCATATTCTATTTGCAGATAGATCTGTATGTTCCCTATGAGGAATTTTGTTATGTTTTGAATGAGAAATTCTATAAATAGTATCAATGAAAAAGAAATCCTCACATCTGGGAAAAAAAATTGTAGAAGTTTGGTCCATCGACTAGGTGGATGAATCTAGTTTGCAGGAGTCAGCTACTAATGGAGTAGAGAGAAAAAAGAGAAGCAGAGCAAGCAAAAAAATGCCTCACAATTGTAAACTCAAGCACTCTTTACTAACTGCATGACAAATTAATTTAAAAGCCAGCAGGAACATTTACAGCTCTGGAAAAAATATCTTAACCAAATCAGGCAATAATTTTACCAATTCACTGAATTCTGATTGTAAAGCAAAAATTAATATTATTACGGTGAAAAAAACAGGTGATTCTATCAACAGACAGACTTAAAGCGGACTTTGCCATCAAATTGATTAATATTAATAAAACACCTACACATGTGTACACTAACATGTACATACACATACAACCATACTTATCAATTTTGTCAATCTATTGTTGCTTTACATAGAACTTTGAAGAACAGTAATTGTATTTAGAAAACACTGAGGAACTTTTGCATTTCTTTTTTGGAAGCATTCAACTTGGCAGGGTAGGCAGAAGGAATCTCTACATATGGGAGGTAATTTGGACTAAATATTTATAAGCTGCCTTATTACTCTAGGATTTTTTAAGTGAGACTATCTGCAATATTGGTAATAGTTTTATTCTTCAACATTAAACTTATTTACGGATTCCAAAGAAGTGCCTGAGATATGATTGGCAGTGTGTGAACCTAGAAAGGTAAATCATCACTTACTAGTAATTCATAGGGATTTGGGGGTAAAACAAAACTATTTGATTTTTTTTTTACTACCGAAATAGTTTTTGAAACATAGCTTTCTTTTTCCTTTATCTTGAGTCTATCCAATTTGGAGATCCCATAATTTTTTTATTTTTGGGAGGTAGGGCAACATATTGTCATTGTTCTTTTAGGTCACTATGAGATATTTGTTACTATGAAATGGTCACTTGTTGTCATTAGCATTTTCAGAGCTAACATTGGAAATTCTGCTTCTATGGTTTATTTTTCTAAAACCATTTGTTAAGACATTTTAGGACAAAATAGTTTTGGAATATCCATTCAAGAGGCAAAATAACTCTCTTATAATCACTTATTTAGTAGCCCTAAAAATAATTCTAAAGAGCTAGTCCCATGGTTCTTGCCACATGTACCTATTAATTACAAAAACTGACTTTTCATATTGTAGGCTTGAAAAATAACTAAGACTGACTTAATTTTAATTAAACATTATCATTTAAAACATTCCACATATTTCATATATCTATGCAAACATGAAATAATTGACTCCTAAATTTTCTCAAAATATTTTTAGACTATCATATAGTTTACTTTCAAATATACTCTTTATTTCATCAGTACTAAAGAATAAACAGCAAATGAACTAAAAGTATCAAAATGAATTGAGAATTAAAATAAAATTGAATACAGGTATAAAATAGATATAAATAAAATATATTAAGGCTCTATATTAGTTTATATAGCATTAAATTCTCATAGATGTTCCATTAAATATGGAATAATAGTTAAATAAAATAATAATTTTCATGCTCTTATTCTTTAAATAAATGTTAAGAGACTAGGTTACTTAATATTCTCCATAACAATTTCTTCTCAGAAATATGTATCACAAATAATTTGCATCTCATACCTATTAATTAATAAGGGTCATGTTGCTTATTTTATATTTTCCCTGACTTCCAGGAAGCTCAGAGTTATATTTGCGATGTGTTTGTGGTATACGTTTGGCTTATGTGTAGATATAATGCTAGCAGTCTCTCCTATATAGTGTGTATTTTAATCTTTGTTTTATTGTGTTTCGGTGTATATTTTACATATTTAAATTATTTTTAAAGTACTTAGTACAGAAACAAAAATATATTTATATAAAGTATATCAGGAATATCTCTAAGATTGTCAGTACCGGGCATTTCATAAGAAGCACTCATATAATATTAATTAATCCTCTAATAACTTTCTCTTTGGTGCCTATCATTTCTTACTGTGTGCTTCATCCCTTATTGTAATTATTTGTACACCTCACTATAGTAACAGTAGTATTCTATTTTTGTTTTGATTTATAAGAAAGGCAACAATTAAAAAAATAAAAGAATAAAATAATTTTTTATTAATTTTTAAAAATATATAAATTAAAATTATAAAAAAATGCACTGATACTCAGGCTAATAATAGCAGTTGTATTGTTTCTCTTTTAATGGAGATTGCAGTGCCTTCTTCTCTTCACACTAAAGACTATATTGGCACAAATTAAATAAAAAGGGCCTTTTAGTATCAAAACTGTCAAAAACAGTGACACGTTTTAATTTGTTGCCATTGTTGTCAAATCAGATTTGAATCTTTCTCTAAGAGTGTCTTTATTCTCCAAGGTGTATAACCTCAACCTAATCTATAACCCACTCTCCTCTTTCAAACACTCTTAAACTAAGTTCTCTGAAATAGTTCTATAAATTCACAAAGATTACCAATTGCATTTTACTTTAAGAGTAAATATAACTACTTGAATGAAGAAGAACCTGACGTAATCTGTACTAATCAAGCTTGCTTTGGCTCCAATAGCACAATAGGAAGCTATTGGAAATGCCCCCATCCCATTCCTGTGCAGAATAATTAAGCCGAGATTGGTTTGAATTCTTTTATAATTATCCCTCTCACCATGCAGTTGGGCTTGAGAAGTTAATTACAACCATTTTCATGCCTATAATGCAGAAATGATCTCTCCGTTATATACAGATTTGACAAGTCGTTAGAAGAATGTTAGATGATGAGATCTGGCTATATATATCCCCTCCCCTTGACAGTAGCTGAATGTCTGAGACATTTTTTAAGGTTTTAGAAAATATTTCAATAATTTCTACATAAGCACAGGGGAGAAACAGGTGAAACTATTCAAAAACTAAAGTTTCAAAACAAAGATGCTTAACATAAGGCTAGAAGTCTTTCTAAATCTTTGCAGGTGTTATTACTGAATGTATTGCAATGTGTTGTTTTGAAACAGCTATATTTGGTCTACTTCAAAATGCAGGAAAACTTATTTTAACAACTTTCTTTCCCCTATAAAGTTTACTGTAAGAAAGTCTAGTTTCAGAAATAAGCACAAATTCCTTAAAACTCTCTGAACTTTCTAATACAAAAATATAGATAAAAATGATTGAATAGTACTTATAATTATAAAGCTATATTATTTTCAGGATAGAAAAAAATAGTTTTAATATATTTTCTCTTAAAAGGACTATCACATTTTAATGTGCTAATTTGACATTATGTTTGAACCGTGTTTTTTGGATTTTGGCAATGATTTTTATTTGGCATATTATATTTTTATATAAGAATTTGTATAATTTATATAGATAGAACATCAAACAGAATGAATTAAGGTTAAATACAGCTCAATAATTTATATAGTTATAAAAGACAATAGTACTGCATTAAAATTATCAATTTTTGAATCCTCTCTTCTAAGCCTCTAGAAATTTTATTTCTAATATCACCCCCCTAAAAAAACTAAGCATTTATGATGTAATTAGTGGTTTTTCAGGGTCTTTATCTTATTCACTTTTTTCTTTTTTAACTGTGAAAAGTCTACTTAACTTAGAGCCTTGTCACTATATCAGAATTTTTCTGAATTATAAACAGTATGTCAGCATGCTACTTATTTCTTAGGAAAAATCTTAACTATCTAGAATTGTCCAGAAAAGAAACTTTCGCAACTTAAACTTTTGACCGAAGATCTCACTATTACTTTGAAATGCTCATGATGTCAATTTAATTTTGTCATGAATGAATCTAGAGAAGTAAATTATCGACATTTAAAATACAGCATTCATATCTGCTGAGGATTATATTTAAGCCACACTTTAAATCCATTTTATCCAAGGAATATACTCCGCTTTATTCAAAATCAACTCGTGTTTTTTTTTTTTTTAGAAACCTGAATGATATCTCAGATTTACAAAGATCTACCAACTGAACCACTTTTCTTACAAAATCGTGATGATGAGTTGTCTAAAATATTTAGACAATGAAGTGGTTTATATGTGCATATACTTCAAGAAAAGATATCTAAAAAGTCAAAGATTTATCAGGAAGTTCTTGTTATAGTAATAGAAATAGAAATCATGATGATGACTATGTGGTAATAGTAGTAGCTCAAAAAGGGGAAAATAAAAAACATGTAGTAGTCATTGCTCCATAGCATTTCTGAGATTCAGACAGGCATCTGTCACCAAGTCTCTCTGCTTAGAAGCATGAATTGTATGTAGAGTAGGACTAGGTCTGCTCCCAAGGATTTATACTCCTTGGTGGTCGGCTCTACCTTCTGAGATCTTGGTTCCACCCTCTGAGTACTTCTTTCTTATCCTTAAAAGATGGCCCATGTTTGCTAGTGAATAGCATTTTTAGACTACTTTCTGTTCATAGTAGTATAGAGACCCAGAAGTTTTTATTTTTTGTTTTTTTCATTTTAATACTTCTTTCATTTTTCCTTCCAAACTAAAGCACTTTGACAATATAAAACTCTTTTAAAAAATTAAAGATTTTCCATGAATCTTACTCAGTTTTATAACTATACACACAACTGACTTCAAGGAATGCTGTTCTTTACCTTCCACTGTCAAACAACTGGGGCCATATGATTTTTAGAAGCACTTTGGTTTGAAAAAGAATGTCTGGAAGCATTGCTTTAACTTTTTCTGGTATATTAACAGAGAGTCTTACAGCTCCACCATGGATATAACCTTTACCCTCAATTTTATTGCTGTCTTGAGCAATTTCTTACTTTGAGAACATTTTGGCAACTAGTAAAGTTGAAAGGAGAAATAGTATTATTTTTGACCAAGCAAGTCCTTAGGTAGAAATATTTCTTCTAATTTCTTCTTGAAACTGGACAGTTCCTTGTTCAATACATTTTTCTCCTCCCAAATTTTATCATAGTTAAAAGAGGCATTTGGCATGTCTGCATTCCACCTGGAACTCTCCGTAGCTACTTCCACAAGGTTGTTAGGTATATTTTCAAATTGCACATATTACCATAGACAATAGTGTTTCCAAACAGCTTGTCATTTTATAATGTGCCACATTTTCTTAGTGTTCAATAGTTTCCTAACTGCCAAAGCTTCCAATAGGTGTCCTTGCTGCTTTCAGGCCTTTTAGACCTTCTAGCCCCAAACAAATGGCAAATATTTTAGATTTGGTGCAATTGCTAAGAAAGGACATCATTTATAATGTAACAATAGATAACTGAAGCACCACTTAATCCTACGGCTGTCATTCACATGTATACTTCATGTGCACACAGCTTGCAGCAAAGAATAAGTATACATTTTTGTTGTCAAAAGAATACCACTTGCCTTAAATTCTCTAACCAGTAATTTAATTTTTTCTAGAGACTCTCCAGCCTTTGGCTAGTCCTGACTTATGGATGATTTTTATTACTTTCAGAAGCAATCTTAACTTTCTTCAAAACTTTTCCCAAAACATAGATTTCAGGTGAGGGTAAAAGAAAATAAGTATAAACACATGAGGAATATTTTTAGATTGTGAACATTTAAAAACACTATAAAAACATCTATAAAATTTTGTACATGTATTTCCATTCTAGTTGACTATAACTTATATTATTATATTTGGAAATGAATCATGTTTTATCGCTTATTCAAATCAGGATTCTATTATATGATGAGACTATTTTATACTGGAGCCATGGATGAGGCACAAGATTGGCTTGGCCATTATTGAGAGTTTTCCCTGTTAACACATCAAACTCTAAGAATCCATGTCTAACTACAGATTTCCATCCTTCCTTGAGTTTCTGAAACCATTCTGTGATCCTATTAATCCAGTAAACATTTTATCCTGGCCTAATGGCATTTTCATATTAATTTCTTCCTTGCCATGATTAATTTATCTGAATTTAATCAGATTAATAATCTGAATTTCCTCCTCTTTCCATTTTTTGTGAGAGTCTGAGAAACCTCAAATTATAGCATAATTTAATTATTTGTATTTTTAAGACTATTTAAATATTCAACACATCACAGTAAAATGAGAGCTATATCTTAATGTTATTTTTTTCCTTTAAATTACTCCAATTTTTCTATAATTTAAATTTTAAACTGAATAGGTTTTAATTCAAACTCTAGTTGAGACCTACACCAATGTTTTCAATATCTAGCTTAAGAACTGTGTTTTTAATGTTATGCCAAATCCAATATGTAAAAGAGAGAATGAAAATATTTTCTCTGTAAATAATGGATAGCCTTCATTTTAGTTTCTTCAAAAGTGGCTCTATTATCGCAATCATCCAGGCTCAAACACTTGAAATCTTTGAATTCAAAGTCTAACTCCCTCTAATATTGACTCCACATCAAGTTAAGCCCTGCCATATCTTTTAAATAGCAATTATTAATTTGTATTCAATAATAAATATTATAATTACCATTATCATTATTAAATCAAAATAAACTTATAATAAAAATACATAGATAACAGAAAAGCATAATAATATAAAAACATAGTGCCAACTTCTTCAAGCCTACTGTATGGTAATAATTATTGATGACTCTTGCTAATATATCCCATTATAATTTTTCTACATATACACAAGAATATATGCTTATATATATGTACAATCATATATATACATATATTTATAAAAGTAGAAATGTACTATAATAACAGTCTATAATTTGCTCTTTTCACTTAATATATGGTATTCATGATTTAGTTTTGCTACATTTCCCAAAATTGGTACGACATAATTTAGTCCCTATTTGATGAATATTTCAACATCTCTAGTTTTTCTTATGCACAATGATCAATCAAGGCCTTGGTAGAGACGTATTTGTGAACATATGTATTTCTCTATATTAAAATCTTAGAAGGGAAACTGCTGGTGTATACATTTAAAGTGAATGAATAACACCAAATTGTTTTCGGAACAGGTGGAATCACTTTACACTGTCAAAACAATGCCTAAAAGTACCTGTGTCTACACAACCTCCTAAAGCTGGCTATTATCTAAATCTTTAACTCTTGACAACCCAATAGAGTAAGAAAAATGGAGCCTCGTTTCATTTACATTTCTTTATAGAGCAAGTTGAAAATCTTTCCACACGGTTGTTATTCATGAATATTTCGTTTGCTGTGAACCATATGTTCATGTTCTCAGTTCAAATTTTTCAATTACATTTTAGGCTTTTTTAATTTTATTTTACGCTGTTTTTGTCAATTTATAAAGTTCATTATATATTAAGGGAATTAGCTTTGTGTTACAAATAATGAGAATATAGTATAACTTTATTTATGGTCTATTTTCCATTTTTCTCCTCTATAACTTTTTTATTACATGATAATTATGAAGTACTTTTTTACCACTTTCTTCAGCTTTTGTTCAGAGCTATGATGATCATTCTTAACATTTAAATCTTGATTAAATCTGAATCTATTTTAATATTAGGAGTGAGGTTAAGAATACTTTTTATTTTTTAACAAAATTGATGAGCAAATATCCCAGCACCATTTACTGAATAATCTATCACTATGTTATTTTAAAAGACTATCTGAAATTTATAGATGTATCCTGCCTTTTTTTTTATCATTCTACTTACACCTACTGTATTACCAAATTGTTTTACTATTGCTTAAATATATTTTAATATTTTCCACTATACTTATTTTCTGAAATTTTCTATTTATGTTGTCTAATTTTCCAAGTGAATCTTTGTATGTTTTTTTCAATGTGTCCTCCCTTCCAATTGCTTACCTCCAAATTTCTACTGGCATTTTGATTCTACCTGCATTGAATTCATAGATTCAATTGAATTAAGGGTCAAATAACATATTTAAATTATGAAGACTTTCTCTTCAAGAACAAGACATGGTTTTTTTTATGTATTGAATCACCTCATTTTTTTTTTTTTTTTTAGGACAGGCAACCCTTGGTTGATCTCACAGATTTCAAGGATCATGTCAGCTTATAATTCTTTACTTTTTTATTTTTTATGCCTACAGCACCTGGTCTTCCTAGGTGGTCTCCCATCCAAGTACTAACCACACCTGACCCTGCTTAGCTTCTGAGATTGGGCTTGTTCAGGGTAGCATGGCCATAGACTCTATACCTCTTCTTATTCTGTAGCAAAACTATTCTTCCAAAATGACTTCCTTTGATTTACCAAGATGAATATGTTGATTTATTCTTCCTTTTTCTCCTTCAAACATATACAGACGTTTATATATTTTTATATTTTGCTACATCCTTTCTTATTGTTATTCATATGCGTATTTTATATCGAATCTCATTCTAATATTCCTTAAGTGAAATATTTGCACTAGAGCTATGTCTAGTACATCTTTGTAACCACTATAGCATATTATATTATTATTTACTTAAAGTGAGGTCTTCAATATTTAATGCTGAATAAATCAAAATAATTGTACCTTAAATTCCCAAACAGGATTACGGCAAAATCTAACTTATTACTTGTATTTGCATTCTTTATCTTTCCACCAATGAGCTGTTCATCTTCATAGGAAAGGGCCAATCTCCCTATAGTTGAATAAACACTTCTGGTTCCTCAAACATCTTCTTTCTGGCAGCCATTTCTTTTCCCTCTTCCTGCCTCCCTTCTTTCTCTTCATGTTAGTCAGACCTAATAAACAATTCCCATGCAGAATAAAGGTAATTGGTCTCTATCCCCATCACTATTCTGAACCAAGCATAACTTGTTTAGTACTTACTTTGTAATCCAAAATGTTAGTTTCAAATATCATTTTCCCCTCTGTGTCACTACTTATCTATTAAGTCGGAACCTAAACAAAGTCCCTGAATTTTCTGATTTTTTTTTCATTTTTCCATACGAATGCTTATTGATTTTTATAATGTTTCATTAGTTAAAATAATTCTCTCTCAATTAAGCTATAGCACATTGTATACTATGTTGGTGTACAACTTAGCCTTTCTCTGACTTCTTGAGATTGGTATCTAAATCATTTATTTTGTTTTATTTTTCTTTTTTACTGTTTTCTACTTAATTGATCATTTAATTCTACTTTATTCTAGCAGTTAAGAATATTTCTTTATTTCAAGTTGCTAACTTGAACTTTCTCCATTCTGGATTCCTTTATGTTGTGTTCTGGCCAGCATCGGCCACAAAAGAAAATATTTTGGACCCTAGTACCAGGGTCAACTACATAGGCATGCAACTTATGCAGGTGCAAAGACTCCAATCTCAGAAAGACCTCATGCTTGTTTAATGCTCAATTGTTACTGCCTTGAAATTTTTTATTTTGAGTAAGAGGTCTTGACTTCATTTGAGGGGCTTAATTCTTTCAGTTTTAATTAGAGCTCTGCCTATCTGGTTAAATTCTTCTTGTTGTTTCTGAACTAAGAGATTCTTGTTCCATCTATGAAAGGAAGTGTAGTACCAGCGCCCAGCTCCTTTTCTTCGGGTTGTATCCTTGCAAGCAAACATCTATGTGTACCATAATTCCAATATAAAACATTAGTTACAATTAACTGGCATAGGATATCAGAAAAACATTCTCTAATCCTTTTTATTGCTCTGTTTTTGTTAAAACTCACAAATATTCCACTCGTGTATCAGTTGCTCTATAGTTACACTCGCATTAGTTGCATCGTTTCTAAACTCATAATTTCCATATGCCAATTAATATATAAATGTCATTGTTTCTCTGGTGTAATCTAACTGACTTACCATTTGATCTTTAAGGTTTGCTAACTATCAATCTAAAGATAGTTATAAGTGCTTGGGTACAATGTAATATTTGAATTATTTCATATTGATTATATTATATATTATTTTACCTAATCATTTTGTTCTTCCTGAAAAATAGTTGCTTTTTAAACAAATTTATGTAGTAAAGGAACCTAAAAATAATTAGAAATATACTCTGAATGTCCACTGTTTAGGGTATCAGCAAACCTTTAAAATACAGAGAGAAATACATTGCAATGAGATCTCAAAATTGCAAGTTACATAGTAACTAATCTTTGAATTACTTGGTGATATCAAGTATAATTATGAAGTAATTTGTAGGAACATATAATTCCCTTGTAATTATAGAGCTATTACAGATGCCATACAAAATAGGATGCTAGTACAGCCTTATCAATCTAGAATCATTGCCTTCTTTTAATATTCACTGACTGCAATGTTCATGAATGAAACATCTGACTTCTAAAGTGAAAAGCTCCAGATGCATTATGTACAATAGCCATTCTTTCAATCAAAAGTATGATTTATTCTTATCATATGTAAAAAGAGATTCCTCCCACCATTGACTATAAAAACATTCTTAATTGCTATTCTGCATGTATAATTATTATATGAAAAATGGTGTAAATATACAAAAATGGTTTACAATCTTATAGTCTTACCTTTCTCAAACAAACTCTGCTTTACATCCACCCTTATATTTCTCTTATCAAAGAATATTTGGAACTAAGTGGCCTAGTTTATTTTGGCAGGAGTGTGTACATGAATGTATTGTCAATAGAAATGACAATAACACAAAATAAAACTGAAAGTGATAGAAATTTATATATTTTTAATAGACATAATGTTTCTGTCTGTAAGATGTGTGTGTGTGTGTGTGTGTGTGTGTGTGTGTGTGTGTGTATGCTATCTTTTTATTGACAGCATAGCCTATCATAGTTTCTGGGATTATGTGAAAGACACAACTCTACCCCTCACTTCATATGTCCCTATGTCTCATCCTTCATTTACATGTCCGGGCATTAAGAATAGTGTTTCCTGAGACTAGAAGCCACCAGCACCCCCCAGACCCATTATAATGTCATCTCATGTTCTTGTTGTTCTGATTCTCAGTTTTTTCTTCTTTGGCAAATAGTATGTTACTATTTTCTTGTGAGCTCAGCTGTATACTTTAAAGGTGATTCAGGTTACTGATTCTGTCACATTGCTAGAAATAGAAGTCTCTATATTGATCCTTTACATTTAAATTGTATACAAAGACAAATATCTGGATTATGGTTTTTAAAAAGTCCTCAAAACCATTTGGTTCCATGAACAATAATCACTAATGACCCAGATTTTTTTAAAACTTTGCTCAGATATTAAGGATTTGACCCTGATGCAGGGTATCTAATAAAAACTTATTTTTTAAAAAATTTCTTTCCAATAATCAAATTTTATTTCAGAACCTCTCCTAGAGTTTTAAAAAGCTGGTTTTAAAAATAAACATGGATGAACTATTATTTACATTGAAAAATTAAGGAACGAGTAATAAAATGGTGCATTGAATACTTTTAATTAAACTGTAGTGATTTAAATAGTTGATTGGTAGTCTAAGTTCATTTAAGTAATATTAAATTTTTTGTTATTTTATACTATTTTTTCAATAAACACTGTCTTGGTTTAATTATTATTTTGCATTTCAGTTTATATAATGTGAGATCAGAGAAATAAATTATAAAACCCGACATTTTTCATAGGAAAAATTCATCAACAGAATTTATGAAGCAGATACAACATTAACAAAGATAAGTTATTTGTCCATGTTGTTCCACAAAATTAAGGAAAAATAAAGACCGATGAATTGTTCACTGACGAGAGTCCATTGCAATACTAAATATTGTACATGGCCTACTAATTCCCATTCATTTTCATTTCTCCCATATCAAGCTGTTTCTAAAGCTGACAAAATAAATCATCAGCTTTATTTAAAGTTAGTTTTTACTGTTATAAACTTTCAGTTATCAAGTAAATAAGTATTGGGGGTATACTGTACAGCATGATGATTATTAATAATAATTTACTGCCTATTTAAAAGTTGCAAAATAAGTAGATCTTAAAAGTTCTCATCATAAGAAAAATTTTTTTTTGTAATTATGTAAGGTGATGGACAGATGTCAACTAGATTTATAGTGGCGATCATTTCACAATGTATATAAATATTACTTTATTATGTTGCACACCTGAAACTAATATAATGTTATATATCAGTTATATGTCAGAAAAAAAGACGAAGTAAAATTTTTTAATTCTAAAAAATAAGGTTAACTTTTATTTATTTTATTTAAAGTTAATTTTAAGATTATTTATGTATATTGATAGGAGATACAGAAGATTTATAAATAGAGGGAAACATTCTGAGATAATATTTTTAGCCACTTCCAAATAAAATACTGTCCTAACAATGTTCTATCCTTTTTTACTTTGCTAAATATTTAAAAATCATTAAAAATTATTATAGATGGGAAATAATTATTTATCTTCTCACCTTTAGGAAGAGTAAGACTATACCCATCCAATATACAAAATTGTACAAGATATTATTTCTATTAGTTATTTTAGAAAAAAATGGCTTGTACTGGGGATGTAAGAATGATGGGGGAAAAAAGACTTAAAAATCTTGAAATACAAAACATTAAGTATTTGATCCCCATTATTTTATACTTTGGTTTTCTTTCAATTACACTAAAATATAAAATGGCAAATTATATTTTAAAATAGAATTAAAATAATTGTTACTATATACCCACAAATAATTAATATTTCATTTAATTTTTACCAGAGTTTATATTTTTGCTTAATATTGCTATAACATTAATTTTTACATTTTTTAAAATTATCAGCCAAATGAAGCGGAGGATGTGTTACGTTGAAATAAAGATGCCTGAATTCTGGCTCTAGTTGTGAAACTAAGTATGCTTGTGAATTTTGAGAAGCCATTTAACTTTATCTTTTTCTCAGTTCTGCCAACCAACTCCCATGTCCACCCCATACCATTTGAAAAATGATAAAATTGAACTAAACGACCAATAAGATCCCAAGTCTAATGTGCTATGATTTTAATGTATGTGCATCTAATATATTCCTACACAGCTAAGATACATTGGTATTCAGTGTGTTGCAATTATTATTTATAAGACATAGATTCAGGGTAATGTACTGTGGCAGGAAATACATAATAAATACATGAATGAATAATGTAGAGTCCTTGATCCTTAACCCTTGCCAACATTTCTCATTAATTGAACAGCTAATTTTGAAATAAGCAACAACTACAGTATCTGGTTATCCATTTTACTTTTAAATGAAGAAGGTCCTACTGAAAACTTAAAATATAGCAATTTATTATCTGATAAAAATCATTATGTCCACAACCTTCAAATCTTACCCTTTTATTTTATCTTGATATATTCATTTAGGGGAAATTCTAAACCATATTTGTGCCCCATTCCAGCCCAGAGCTTTACCACCTATTTCCACCCATCACAAACTAATAAAAGGAACAAAAGAGACTGCTTATTAGTGAATCTCATAAATGTTCTCCCAAAGTGGAATAAGAAGGAAAATAAAACAAATTTGTATAAACAATATAGTCTCTGAAGTTTAGTAGTTAAGAAACAAGCACTTTTCTTTGATTTAAGAAAAAAAGTGTCATCAGTAAAAAACATAAATTTCTTACTTAATACTGGCTATTTACAGACTATGCAATTTAATTTCTTAGTTCAGACAGACTATGAAAGTTAAATTCTTATCTGAGCCTCACGAATATGGCTTTATTCTTTTTTAAACAAATTTTATCCACTCATAGATAATCTATAAAGCAAAGCCATATCATTTCATAGAGAAAGTACTCACTGTATATCTCAAGATGATACCACCCATACTGTCTGGTTAAATGTATTTCTATTACTATGTTAGCATGTTCATTAGAGGATAGAATGTCTATTTATTTTGATCTCCCCAGCAAAATATTCATGCAGGAAAAAAAATCAATTGAAAGAATTCCCCCAGAAATAACTTAGGAAAATAACTTTTTCTCATTTTTAAGTTTTTGTCTTTTATTATTGAATTGTAATAATTTTTATATGCTAAACAAGTATTTTATTAGATAAATGTTTTATTAATATTTTATAGTCTGGAGTTTATTAATTTTCTCACCATTCTCTTTTTTAAAAATAAAGTGTTATTTTAGAACATTTTTAGATTTGTAGTAAAGTTGCAAAGATAGAATAAAGAGTTCAAATATACTCTGTACCAAGTTTTTCCTATTATTATTTTATATTAGCATGGTGTGTTTGTTACAATTAATAACTAATATTGATATATTATTATTAACTAAAGTCCCTACTTTATTCAAATTTCCTTAGTTTTTTTGTTTTTTATTTTTTGTATTTTTGTTTGTTTGTTTAAGGATCCCATCGACAGCATCACATTGCACTTAGCTGTCATGTCTTAAAGCTAAGACTCTTGTGGACTGTTGTCCTCAGACATCTATTTTTGATGACTTTCACACTTTTGAGAAGTACTAGTCATGGAATTTGCAGAATATACTCAATTGGGATTTGTTTGATGGTTTCTCATCATTTGCCTTGTTATAGATTCTTGGAAGGAAGACCACAGAGGAAAAGTGCCATTCATATTTCACATCTAGAGTATATGCCATCAATATGACTTATCACTGTTGATATTGACCTTGATCATCTGCCTGAAGTGGCATTTGTCAGGTTTCTCCACAGAAAAGTTACTCTTTTTTTCTTCCTTCACATACTGTATCCTTCCGAAAGAAGTCACAATGTGCAGCTTACACTTAGATGTAGACGATAATGATGGAAGATGATCTATATAAATTATTTAGAATTCTTCTCAACTGGAAATTTGTCTCTGTTTCTTCCATTTATTTTTTATTATGGTAAAATGTATATAACATAAAATTTTATGTTTTAATAATTTTTAAATGTACTGTTCAGTGACATCAGTTACATTCTCACTGTTGTACAACTATCCCCACCATTCATTTCCAAAACCTTTTTATTTCCCCAACCTGAACCTCCTTATCCGTTAAACACTAGCTCTCAATTTTTCTATTCCCTCAGGCCCAGGAAACCACCATTCTACTTTCTCTCTTCATGAATTTTACTACTCTAAGTATATCATATAAATAGAATATATAATATTTTTCTTTTTTAACAGGCTTATTTCACTTGGTATAAAATCTTCAAGTTTCATCTATACTACAGCATGCATCAGAATTTCCTTAATTTTTAAGTTTGAGTAATATTCCATGGAATCAATATACCACACTTTGCTTGTCTATTCATCTGTCTGTTGATGAACAATTAGTTTTTATTGTTACTTTTTGACTGTTGTGAATAATGGTTCTATGAACATAGGTGTACAAATATCTGTTTGAGTCCCTTCTTTTGATTTTTTTTTTCTTTTTGAGTATATATCCAGGAGTAGAATAGCTAGTAATTGTGTGGTAAGTTTTCTGATAAATGATGATATCATTTTTCATAGTGGCTGCACAACTTTATATTCCTACCAGCAGTGCCCCAGGGTTTCAGTTTCTCTACATTCTCACCATCACTGATTTTCTTTCTTTAATAATAGCTATCCTACTGGTGTGAATTTGTATCTCATTGTGGTTTTGATTTGTATTTCCCTAATGATTAGTCATGTTGAATATCCTTCTAGTATATCATTTTTGCAGAAATGTCTTTTTAAGTACTATGTCCATTTTTAATTGTTTTTTTTATTGTACTTGCTATTGAGTTGTTGGAGTTCTTTATATATTTTTGTATTAATCCCTTATTATATATATGATTTGAAAATATTTTCTCTCATTGGGTGAGTTTCCATTCCACTTTACTGACAGTGTCTTTGATATACAACTTAAAAAAATTGTTGAAGTCAGCTTATTTATTTTTTGTTTTTATTGCTTGTGCTTTTGGTGTCACAGTCAAGAAATTATTGCCAAACCCAATGTTATAAAGCTTTTCCCCTACATTTTCTTCTAAGTATTTTAAAACTATAGTTTAATTCTAACATTTATGACTTTGGTACGTTTTGAGTTAATTTCTGTATATGATATAAGATAAAGTTCCAGTTTTATTCTTTTGCATGTGGATTTTTAGTTTTCCCATCACCATTTATTGAAAAGACTGTCTTTTACCCATAAAATAGTCTTGGTATCCTTGTTGAAAATCATTTGGCCATATATGTGAGGATTTATTTCTGGGCTTTTTATTCTATTTAATTGGTATTTTTCTTTTCTTTCTCAATTATAGTTGACATTTAATATTATATTAGTTTCAGGTTAGATATTTATACAATATATAAAGTGATCTTCCTGATAAGTCTAGTATCCACATAGTTATTACAATATTATAGACTATATTTCCTATATTGTAAATTATATCCCTGTGATTATTTTGTAACTATCAATTTGTACTTCTTAATCCCTTTACCTTTTTCATTCAATCCCCTAACTCCCTTCCCATCTGGTAACCATCAGTTTGTTCTCTGTATCTATGAGTTTTTTTCTGTTTTTATATTTTTGTTGTTCTTTATTTTATTCTTTAGATATCAGATGGTATTTGTCTTTCTCTGTCTGACTTATTTCACCTAGCATAAACCCCTAACTTTTTATTAAGAGTTACATAACTAAAGGTATAACCTACATAAAGAAAGCATAAACTAAAACAATTAAAAAATATAGAATCCAGAAATTTTGTATCTAATCAGGACAGAGATAAAGTAACTCCAAGGAAGGTAATGAGGGGAGTCTCAGGATGAAAATGAATAGTAAACCTAGAAACTCCATTGTAGACTAGATTAAAATGATTAGAGACTCTAAGGTGTATGTATTGGGAGGATGAGGAGGTAATGGGATTTGAGAAGAACTGAGGAAATGACTTTGTAAAGAGAAATTAGGGAAGAAATGTTTACAAGTAGGTGGAAAAATGAGAAAGCAAAAGAAAAGCATCAAATAAATTCAGAAGAAACAAAACATTGTAAAAGGATGAAATGAAAGCATAATACACTATGTAGCTATTATTTGAATTAGTATTTACATTGTTATAAATTTTATTTAAATGTCCATTTTTCCACAATGTTGACTAAATCAAAACTGGAATATAATTAGACAATCATGGTATTAAAAATTGGAAGGTATCTGTGTGTGTGTGTGTGTATGTGTGTGTGTGTGTGTGTGTTGTGAATTCCCTGATATCTTTTCATCCCCCTCATAACTCATATATACAAGTTTGATTTAGTTGTTTCTTCAAGTACACATAATTTTCTTCATCACAATTCTTTTATCAGTGTTATTACCATATTATAGTTACATATTTATACGTCTCTCTCGGTGAGCTGTAAGCCCTTTGAACTTGTTAATTATCTTTGTATCTGCCATATATACCAGATTATCTTTTATATAATGAACCTCGATAAGAAGAATGTGTAAATGGATGAATATATTAATGTTTTCTGATTATGTTTGCCTCTTGCTTGTTTTTTTAAAACAAAAATGAAAATACATTCTAAAGCTTAAATTATTATCTATAATGAAATATGTGTAATTAATATTCACTTGAGTAGTCTAGTGAACTTGTACATGCTTAAACGTAATCATGACTTGGTCAATTAAAAAATCTTGAATAAGCTGACCTTAAAAATTTATTTAAAAAATTAATTCTTTAATATTATTCTTCTTTAAAAATTCTAATACTATCCTACTTCTTTTTTCCCCAACATAAAAATAGATAGATGATAGACAATAGATATAAGATGATTGATAGCTGGCTAGATGGATAGATAGAAAGAATAATAGTGGAAAAAAAAATTGGTTCCATACTTTCACCTAATGCAACATATCCATTTTCTTATCTCATCTTTTCATTTTTACTGAGAAAATTATTTGATATAGTGGAGACAGTCAAGGAAGATATATTACTAATTTTCTTAAATGAAGCTGCTAAAGCTAATAAGATCATTTTATGTAAAGTAACTTTGTACTTTCTCTAAGTCATTAAACTTGTATGAAGAAGGAAAAATGAAGTATGTTAAATTAATAAAACAAATACTGTTCTATTAATGAAAAGAAAATGCTATAGAATGCGTTTTATCTGATTTCAATATCAATATAAGATGTCACAAATTGGGTTCTCCAGAAGCAGATACTGAGGTGGAGCACAATATACAAAAAAAGCTTTAACTACTCAAATTCTCTGAAAGGAAGCAAGGCAAATTACTAAAATAATTATAATAATAAAATCACTTAAGAGCAAAATAAAGAAAATAATTTAAACTGAATTATGAGGAAAAATTAAATTTGATCAAATTTATTCATTCCATGTTGTCTACGTTCTCTTGGAAATCTTATAAATTTAAAATTAAATATCAAAATATTTTTTATAACCTAATTTACCTTAGTGTTAAATATTAACTAGTTAAAAATAAATAAGTAGCAATATCCATTGCTACAGACTACACTGTTTATAGTTCACCCTAATCATTTAATAGAATAATTTGTCAGTATAATTTAAAAAACTTAATTTAGCTGAGAAAATTAATAAATTCATTTTAAATAAACGTTTCTTAATACACATATCAAAAAGTAAAATAATGAGTTTTCCTTCATGTATGAAAATAATAATAGGACTTGAGTTGACTAGATGTATACAATCAGAACAACAATAAATAAGCTCTGAAGAACATCATAATTTTTTTCGGTAAATAATTAAACTTTTTAGTGTGAAAACAGAAGCTCAGACTTTTCAATTACGCTCACTGATAATTTACTTTCTGCTTTGTGTCAGAACCTTTACTTTAGGATCTGAGAGCTGTGACTAATTCTTGCTAATACGTAAGAAGTAGCACACAAGAGACTCCTTTAAACTCATCTTTGCATAAGTTATATTTTACTTGGCTTGATTCCTTACTTTTTTTTTCCCCCTGAAATCATGTCTTTCTTTGCTCCTGAGTTATTTCCAACTGTGTTCTGCAGCTGTTGGTTCAATTCACAATAAACAATTGATTACACAGATCATAGAACAAGTTAATCAGTCTGGGACTTTAGTAAGTTAATATATCAGTCTTAAGTAGAGAAGATATCTAAAATTAATTAAACAGTGGTCCCACTGACAATGACTTAAGCTCTACTCCTGAAATCTTTATACTCCCTAGAACCACAGTTTTCATAATAGTAGTGTCTAATTACAATTTCATCTTTTGAATCAGTATAATTCAGCACTATGAAGCAAACATTACCTTATAAAATCCACCTGGAAATCAAAGTTTATAGAAAGTACAGAAGATCATATAAGGACACATTATCTGATCTGATATTTCCCTTTCTCCTGGAGTAGCTAATTACTATTGAGTAATTTCCCTTGGTAACATAAGTTCTAGGAAACAGTCAACCCAGGTGTATGCAATATTTGGTACCAGTTCTCTTGGGCATTATCATGAGGAAAACAAAACTTTCATAGGAGCCCCAAGTTGATTTAGATTACTATAATGCATAATCTCCCTAAAAGATGGGAAGATGAATATTTAACTTTTCCTACTGTGGAGGCAGACAGAGAAGAAAGAGCATGGAAATTTGTTTTTTGAGTTAACTAGATACTAGTGTCTACTACAAGCAGAATTATTTTTATAATAAATTATTTGTTTTAAGACACCTACACCTAACTTAAGTACTACATAGATACAAGGAATCCAAAGTTATAAATTCAGCTCAAACTAAACCTTGAAGCCAAGCCATGGAAAGTCTTTAAATTTATTATCTCTACTCTGATCTAATTTATTTTTTTAATACATTTTATATCCTTCTATTCTTCCTTCTATAGAGCAGGCCAAATATTTATCACTTTATAGTTTCTAAGATACATGGAGATACTGAATATCTCAGTATAGATTTTAAATAAGAAATAGAATTTGAAAAAAAAAAGAATCTGATAAGTCCATTTAAGTGTCAAAATATTTAATTCTAGTCATTCAACTGTGCTAGAGTCAAGAAAATGTGCTAACATGGCTGTCAGGGCTATAATCTTATTGAATCAGGGGTTATTTTTCTTTGTTGGGGTTTACTAGTAATAATTTTCCACACCCTCTAATGTTTCCTTAAGTTCATAATCAATTGAGAAATCAAACAGTAGAATCAAAGAGAATTATGTCATTATATTATTGATATTAATACCAATAAAGACTAGATTGGAAATTATGGATTAGGAATGGACCATAATCAAATATTCTTATAATCTCTATCCATAATTAAATAATGAACATTGGACGATTCAATCAATGAAGATTTTGCATCTACAGAGAACATGCACTCAATCTAGAATCCACATCTTCCATTCTTAGAGTTCCATTACTCAGAACACAGAGAAAAATGAATTTCCAGAGTTACCATGAGAAGGGTTTGTGGTATGCAAATCTTATGGAAGAAGTAACAGAATAGAACTACTAGTTTTTCATATGGATGAATACAAAGAGAACAAGACAGAGAAAGATGAAGTTGTGAGAGAGGAGAGAGGGAGAGACTTTTTAAATCTTAATCAGATAACTAATTTTTCTTTCTTTAGAGTGGAGTATGTAAAGGTGTAAAGAATTGTGGGATGTATTCTTTTCAATGCAAGTGTTGTACAGACAGCAATAACTTCATGAGAAAAAAATTTCCCCTGTACCAAAGTAGATAAAATCATATAAGGCCAAGTTCAGACTGTTTAAGGCCAATGAACTTGATAACGGTCTGTGTGAATCATAGAAAGAATGGTTATGCAGAAAGAAACTATTCGACTGCAATAGTGTTGGAGAAAGGAGGACAGCTTTCTTTGTAAACCCATAGGATACCAGTAAAAGTATTCACCACATTCTGTTACTCTTACTGACAAGGTCAAAGATCATTGTCCCACTGAAATAAATGTTCTGTAGCACTATGAGTGATACGTTGAAAACTAGAACATTTTTGCAAGGTGATTAAAGTAATAGGAAGTTAGGAAGTTGTTGTTACAGTAAATCCAGAAGTGTAAGTGTAACCTAAAGAGACAGAAAGAAAAAATTTAAAGCAAACATAAAAGCATACTACTCTTTCACATTTGAAACGCAAAAAATTCATATATATCTACAAAATCCTCCAGAAAATATCTTGAAAATAACATTTTCTAATATTAATAATTTTTAATTTCCTTATTTCCCAGTGACTTACTCGGGTCATTGAATTAGCAACTTTTTCAGGACTTTGGGGTTTCTAGGAATTATACTTAATACATTAAAATTGGAAATTTTAGGAAATTTGAACATTAGGACAGTGGAGATAACTTAAAAATGGAAGGAGTTTTTCCTTGGAAACCATTTGAACTTGAATGAATAAACAATTATTAGAACAAAAACTAGATCAATCATGTCAAATTCATCTAGTGACTGTCAGTCTGCATTAAGAATGTCTCCAATATAGTTTGTTATCTTGAATGTTGATTCAGCATTTATATGTAGCCTTAAGCCCAAATCGATTCTGTTAAAGCAAAATTGATTTGGGATTTGCCTTTAAATAAAAGAAACATGAGATTAGTTTCAGTGAATAATCCTGCTTTTCCACATGTCATCCTGAGCTCAAGGCAAGTCTCTTTTAAAATCATGCCAAATCTTAGAGAAGTCAATTTTTTTTTTATTTTTAAGGTTTTACTTTAATAAAAGTTTAAAATAAGCTTTTTTAGACTTGATCATTTGATTGTTTATTACCAAACAACAACATGGAATTAACTATGAAATTTGTAGGGCAAAGAATGGATTCATTTACTCTTTTCTTACTTTCGACATCTAAAGTTTAAATTCTACATTCGGGATTATGTTTGAAGAAATGCAGGCTAAATAAAATGCCTAGAAGCTAAATAAAGTATGCCATCTATCTTTTAAATACCGAAGTCACACAGTGTATGAAGTTAAAAGGAAACGATAAACTGGAACTAATGCAACATGTGTAACAAAGATTAATGACTTTTAATACATATACAGAATCTACTAAGTAATAGAAAAAATAAAAAAACACTGATTGAAAATTAGAAAAAGGAATTAAACAGAAGTTCACCAGAAAGATAACAATTGCACCTAAAGATTGAGCTCTTAAAGTATTGGTGAAAGGAGGAAAGCTTTCTTCATAAACCCATAAGATACCAGTTAAGATATTCATCACATTCTGTTGCTCTTACTGGCAAGGTCAAAGATTTTGCTAATCACTTAACCTGAATTGTGTCATATAATTCTCAAATAATGATTTATTACTACTAGTAATAACATATGATACAATTTTAGTATTATTACCATAACTAATACTCATTATAGTATATTTGCAAAAATGCAAATAGGCAATATATTTTGATCTTCACAAGGTAGTTAAAAAATACACATATTTAAAAATAAGATTCTATTTTTATCACACAAGTGACAAAATCAAATCTCATTTCGAGGTAAATTAGGCATATGAAGAACATATTTTTGATATTTATTGTTTCTGGAAATATATAAATTTTCTAGACTCCAATTTGATAAGCAGTAAAAAGAGGAAGAGTGTGCATATAACACTCCACAAAATATTTGTCAAATCAAGGAATTATATTTGGAGGCAAAAATACAGTACCCATAAAAATGTTAAATCTTAGATATTTATTTTTAACATGGAAAATACAAGACTTGAGATAGCCTCTATTCAGTAGAAATTTTTTTGAGCTTACCAAGTATGTCAGTGTCTATACAGAGAATATTTTATTGATTAAAATATTATGATCTACAGAGAAGTCAATTAGCCATTAAATGAAAATTTGAATATTGCTTCCAACCTTATAAAAAATCTAGACCAAGTAATAGACTAATAAAATATAGAGACCAATAATAATAATTATACCATATTTGAAACATATATGGATAAAGAAATGATTCAAGTACATGACTATGTGCTAAGAATAATTATTCTGCTTATATTTTTAATGATCAGAAAACAAATATAAAGATTTATTATAAATTTTTCTTTCCAATGAATATATAGATGTATATTACAATTTAAAAATATTTTAAAAATAATTTTGATAGAAATATTTTATAAGTATACAATAATAATAAAACAATCATTAATAAGTAAAATAAATATTTAAAAAATATAATTTAAATTATTTTGATACTATCACTATTAAAATGATCCTGAATTGGAGCATTAATTATCCAATAACAGTAATATGCTCCTGTCAGTCTGAGATTAATCAGATGGCAGGATTGATGTATGCAATGTAACATGAGGAGTACACTTGAACATTTGTAAAATAATATAAATAAATATGATAGTTCTTTTAAGATGTGTTTAAAAACATATTTACATGTAAACTAGTTATTCTTTTTTAGTCACTCTATTCTAGGAAAGCAATAAAAGTCCACTGACCAATAGAAAACATTAATTATTCAAGCATATAAATTATGATAGATTATCCCAGAACTAGAGTAAGGTCAGTTATGCTTTATAACAATAACTTGCATCTATAGGACATTGTACATTTTACTTATTTTACTTACAACCTCCTTGATTCTCATAACTCTGTAGAAGGCAGAACATGGTTGACTCATCTCATACAGGGGAGGAAATTGAGATGAAGTTTAAACAACTTAGTAAATATCTGTCTTGAGCTGGATTTTTGCTTAGGTCTTTTCCCAAATTCATTGGCTATGTCTTTACAACACATAATTTCTCAATGTTCCCTAACAGTTAAATAGAGGAAGTTTTCAAAATTTCTAACACCTAGTTACAGTTTTTGAATTTGTGATTGACAGTGTCTCTTGCAGGCAGTAATTTCCCATTTAAACACGGATGGGTAACAACTACAATTAAGATACTTTTTCTGGTCTCTTGAGATTCCCTAGGTGTCTCCTTTTATTATTATATTTACTACTGCTTAAGACACAACAATAGAATCTTTTAAGAATACTTTGTCATTGGAATTGACATAAGAAAAAATGTTTCCAAATTTGTCATTTAAAATATGATTTATTTGATGACATCACTGTTCTATGGAAAAAGAATTTATAATGTAATATAAATTAATAAATTAATGAATACCACAATCAAGTATTGTTTTTGAATGCCCTATTTGTTATTTATCCTTTTTCTGTCTTTAGGGAAACGAGCTACACCTGCATGGTTATTGTATCCAGCACCAATTTGATCATCTTCAAAATGGATTTAGCAGATGTCCAACAATCTGGGATTTAATTTTTGAATATTACTTCTGATATCACATAGCCTTGCTTATAGTTTGCCTTCAATTTTGTAACTTACATTTGATCATGTGGTTTTAACTTCATTTGACTGTTTTAGATCTAACTAGTTGTCCTTGTTTTTCTCCTTTGTTACTTGTCTAATTTTTGAGAATTCCCTTGATTTTTCAAGTTACGCTGGCAGCCAGAGAGTTATATTTAAGTTCTGGGGTATGTATGTATCCTATACATATGGTGCAGAGCAAAGGAATAAAGCTGATATGTGCTGGTATGAAGTATGTGTAATGGCGTGAACCATTAAAATAATAAAGATAATGGTATAAGTCTATATTTCAATAATAAGAACTGTAGACATTATCGTCTGACTTGCTCTTTGTCTTTGGTTTTAAAATAATAGCTACATGCCAAATATTGTTCTATGTGCTTCACACAGAGTAGTTACTTTAGTATTCACAATAACCCAACAAGATAAGTGTTATTGTTCTGAATTAACAGAAAAGAAAGTGGAAGCATAAAAGTTTAAGTAGATCAGCAATGTTATATTTCCAATAAATTGTGCAACTGTGGTTTGGAGACAAGCAGTCTGAGTCCAGCGTCAATGACTCTCTTCATCCTTAGTCTATATAAATTCTAACTGAAAGCAACTACTTCTCTTCTCTGTGAAGTGTTTCCTATCAATAAGGATCAAAATTACCACTCAATGCCATGGAGTTTAGTTGTGCTTACCCATTTTCTAGAGGTCACCCTTTCTTCTCAAGCAGAAGATTATTAATTAATTAATTTGTATCTTTTCCTAACTGAAGCCTGCAATTAATCAGATCTACCTTTTTTTTTCTCTTTTACTGGTAACTGTACATTTATGATATGACCTTTTTTTGAAAGTTTCATGCTCTTTTTATCAAACATAACAAAATCATTTGATAAATTAGAGACTAATCTCTTCATGCAATCTTATTCAAGTTTAAGTATAAATTATGACTATTTCCTCTTTATTGCTGTGTTAGATAATACTGTTTTGCAAATTTATGAGTACATTCTATTCTATTAAATAACTTCTCTAACATCTTTTTATTTTTTTCTGGCTTCTGTCAAGACTATCTTGAATGATGATTTATGAACATTGAAGAAATCTACACTATGCATATAGAAGCCATGTTCTCTTCATAGCATATCATTGCAATCTATAATTATTCATTATGACATCTTCATTTTCCAACATGATTTCAATGGGGAATATTTTGTTAATATTTGATACTCCTAGTTGATTTTAAAGTCAATCTCTTTTGTTTTTGATAATATGTTTTGGAATATGTATTAGAAAGTTTACCAAACATAATTTTTTTTTGTTTTTGATAATATGTATTGGAATATGTATTAGAAAGTTTACCAAACATAATTTTATCTTTCATAACTAAGAATCAACAATAGTTAGTAGTATCTGGTATTACTCGTGATGCTATGTGTGCTATCTTCACAAGATGCTGATTGGCACTGGGCTCAGCTTTATATTTTATTCAAAGCTTTGAGGCATTTGCACTCTTTTAACAGTTGTTTCTCCTCAGGATTTATTGAGATTTCTAGTCTTTTCTGCCATCACTCAGCATCATGGTTTAGTCAGCTGTTCAAGAACCCCAGTTATTTTAATAAGAATCATCTTTTACTCTTTCTTCTCTCTTGTATTCTCTTTTCTTTTCACTTTAATTATCTATTTTCTTCTTTAACAAACTTGAATTTGATGGAAATGTTTTGAATACTTCTAACTCAACATTTAATGAAGTTGAAATAATGAGAAGGTTGTGAAAAACTTCCAAGACTATGAGCTCTGTAAAGTTAATGAATCGGTAATTAAACTGCCTTCCTGCTGCCAGTAGCTCTTTTCACCTTACTACAGATAACATCTAACTCACTGGCTACTGCCTTGATTTGAAAAATTTCTTGTTCATGACTCCAAAACACTGTTTTTGCATTTTAAGTGTTAAGACAGTATAGTGTAGTGGTTAGCTCCATAAGCTCTTCAGGAAAACTCCTTGTGTTTGGAGCTCATTTTGGCACTTATTGTGTGACTTCAGAAAAATTTTCTTTGTTTCAGTTTCTCAAATCTGTAAACTGGGGATGATGATTAGGGTAATGTTAGCTAACTTATATTGTTGCTGGGATTACATAAGTTAACCATGGTAAGGAGTTAGAACAATAGTTAGCATAGCAAGGACCAACTATATAAGTATTAAGTATTATTTATAGTTCCATATTCTGCTGTATATTCTCTGTCCTACATTTAAACATTTGTAGTGTTGAGTTATGTAGGTGGACTCTTTCTCTTTATCTGTACACTATTCCCTAAAGAACGTTATTAAGTCCTATGATTTAAATAACATATATGTGTTTATGACTCTCAATGTTATTTTTAACACTTTTTACCACTATTTATACATGGTTAGTATCTTTTTGTTTTCAAGGATCCCATTCCTTCTTTACCTTGTTCCACTCTCCAACAATAAACAACCATACAATTGTGTCTAATATATATTTTGTATGATTTGCAAAATGTCTGGACGTATTTCTAAGTAAATTGTATTGTGTTATACACCTCATTGTTTCTTACTTTTCCCTCTTTTTCCTAGTAAACACTATGTTTTAAGAGCTATGCTTACTGTTTTGTGTACATTTAGTTTGTTACTTCTAATTGTTCCAGTGTGCATATCTACCACTTGCATCTGCAAAATCTTTACCTGTTTCTTCTCCTAGTGATGAACACCCATGTTACCTCCAACTCACTGGTCTGAGTAAAGCTGTAGTGAACATACATGTATATGTGTCTTTAAGGATCTTTAAAATAATTCACTTGGAATATTTAGGAGAAGAATTGCTGAGACATTGCTACTAAAATATGACTTACCATTTACATTCCCAAGAGTAACACATGATGAGGACAGCATCTGACAATATCCAACTTTTCAACCTTCATCAGTCTAATAGTTACAGTTAGTTTTGGTCTTAATTTACATTTTCTGTTTGTTAAAGAGTTTGCTTCTATGTCTTCTTTTAAGGTATAATAAAAGTGTTAAAATATAAAACTATTTACTAAGAAAAAGGACAATGCTCCAGCATAATAGATAACTTGAACTTAGGCACTAAACTTCTAATAGTACTTTAGATGTATAAATGTATTATTAATTTGTAAAAAAATCTGCAAGTTTATCATTCTCAAGAAGTACTCACATAGACCTCATAGTTACCAGTAGGAAAATGTGGCTATTTTCAATAAAGATAGATACACCTCTAAACATTACCTGAAACTTAACTTCTGTTATTTCTCTTCAATAGTGCAGATACAGAAGCACTTCCATCCAAGTCAACAAGTTTGGTAATATTTCTGACTTCTACTGTAAAATATGATTCATTCCCCAGTAACATTTTTCATTTCTGTTAATTGAAAAAAGAGAAGAAATTCCTAAATATCATTCGCCTTCACATAGAACTATTTTATGAGTTACTGGCAAAAAGAAAATAATAAAGGAAACTATGATCTAAAAGAAACTAAGTGCTTAAGCTATTCAGTTAAATGCAAATGAGTAGTAAATAAAAGATAATTTTGGTCCTATAAAATTTCCTTTTTTTCCTCTTTATTACCTGTTCTGCACTAATTCTTATTTTCTTTTTTCCCCAATTTTATTTTGAAATAATTTCCATTCTATGCCATGAGGCTTAGCAATAGGAGAAATACATAAAATAAAATTAACTTTCAATTCAGACTCAAGTGTATACACAAATCAATTTTTTTTCTAAAATGTATTATCTTTATAAATTTATAACACATTCAGTGCTGTCTCAACTCACAGGATAATGAAAAATTCCTTTTTCTGTCAATTTTAACTCTCCAAGTGATTTCATTAAAGCTTCATGACTTTATGTATCATCCATATGCTGAATAATCCCAAATTTATGTCTCCAGTGAGTTCCCAGACCTTCAGATTCATAGATTCCATTGCTAATTCTACATGTTCACTTTCAAACATACTGGCTTCTCAAACATGTAACATGAAAGAGAACTCTTGTTTTCCTCCCTACAACTCTCAACATTCTCCAGTCTTCAGCATTTCAGGAGTTGGCATCATAAACATCAGTGTTCTCAAGCCCAAAATTCTAGGCATCATCCTTACTCTTTCTCTTTCTCTCACCCACTTCATCTTCTCTTCAGGGAGCTTAGCCTGAAGTGACAAATGAAGTGAAAAAACAAGTCATGAAAATATTCCAAAAAAAGCATGGACAATGATTTTTTGTTTTGTTTACCAACATTTAGTCTGGTACTGTCACACAGCATGCAAACAATAAACAATTGTTAATTGAGTGGATTAGTTGATCAATCAAACAAAATGTAAAAATATTATCATAGCCCATTTAAATCTAAGCCTTTGAAGACTGTTTGCTTTGCTCTAGTTGGCTTAAAACATCTTCAAAAAGTTTTCTTTTTTAATTAATATGGTGATTAGTTTAGTTCTGGTTTAGTACCAAACAAGTGCTCTCCAGTTGTACTAATTAAATATACTCTGGCTTCTTTATGACAGAACTACATGTCACTCATTGTACTGTATACTAAGAAGGGAATATCGGCCATTAACATTTACATATTCAGTAGGTTTTTTTTAAATAAATTAATGGACCAATGAATTACAATTATGTTTATTTAAAGCCTTTGATCACCATTATACTTTTGTTTAAATTATACTTTTATTTGGATAAGTAATTATAATAAATAGAATTATGGATTATAGAACAGAAAAAGATTTTAGGATTATATAATTTAACCTTCACACCTCAGAGATGAGAAAGCAGAGTTTCATGGAACTTGTTTCTTTCTCAAAGCTTTATATTTAGTGATTGTCAGACCAGAAGAAAAGTCAGGCCTCTTAACTTCTAGACTAAAGTTCTTGCCAATATTTTGACTTTTTTTTTTCTTTTTTGCCAAAGTTAAGAACAAAAATGTACGAATATTCAGAAATATCTTCTGTATATTTGAAAATAAAGATGAGTGGTAACATGTAAACTGTAGTGGGAGTGATTTGTTTGATGCTGCTAAGAGATGCTAATTTTCTGAAATTATTATTGCCTGTATTCATTATATTGAAAATGAATGCGGAAGATAAAAATGGATATAAAATTGAGCATCTGGGAGGATAGTAATGAATGTTAGGCAGCTAAAAATAAATGAGTGCTTCAATGGTCAAACTGATTCTTTTTTATAGTGTGTACTAAAAAATAAATGTTAAAAATTAAAGAACACAGTGGTAACTAATGTATAAAAAAAGAGTAAAAGTTTAAATATGGAAAGCAGTTAGAATGTAGGAAGTAGCTTTTAGAATTTATCATTGTTTTTTATGCCCATTGCTCTAGGAATGGGGAATAGAAAGAAGCCTGAGAAGACCATAGGACTCAAAAGGGTAGTCTTTCTGTCAACCTTCTGTCTAGAGGTTATTCCTTCCAGAACTGCATCTCAATTTTCATTCTCAAAACAATGACCCCAACATAGATAGCACCGTCCTTAGTGATGAGGAAAAACAAATAATTCTCTGGAATGCAACAGTTGGGACAGGCATAAATCTCTGACTGTCAAAATGGGGAAATCAGTGTTAGGTGGGACTATTGTCTAACTATGGGGGTACGGAATTTAAATTTAGAAAACTAAGATGTAATAAATAATTAGTTGCAAGTGGGGTAATATTTAGAGATAGATTGACATGATTTCTCACTTGCATTTTTATTACGTCAACCTTAAAAATTAAACAGCAAGGCTTATTTTAATGTCAATTGAGTTTATTTGAAAATAGAAGAAGAATTCCAATTTTGAATGTGAAAATTATGGTGGATCATAGGGAAGTTGAAGGAGACAAAAGAGAGTAGCTGTTATAGGGTTTTAGGAGGCTTTTGGGGTGAGATTGTGGTAGTCTCTCACTTGTGGCTCATAGTGCGCTGATTGCTGTTGCTGGGGAAAAAGGATGACCAACTGGCCATAACTGAGGCAAACAGTAAAGAAAGGTCGTTCTTCTTCATCTTAATTACATAAGCTGCAGGAGCTGTTTATGTAAGTTGCAGTGAGTGGTACAAGCAGTATATGCATGAAAGCTGTCCCTTCATGACTCCCCAATTAGATTTTGAATGAGGTTTTCTTTATTTTCACACTTGAATGTGACATTTTTCCCAGTCAGTGCAAGATTTGGGACTGGGGTTGAAATGATGGGAGATTTGGATCATCACCATAGAAGTATAAAATTGAAAACTACGTATTAATAATATTCAGGTTCTGACATTCTAAATAAGATTTTGCTGTAATGCAATAGGTTGAAAGATAGGCTTTGTAGAGAACACGAGAACAAGGGTTTTCTAAGTTGTTTTAAACAGAAAGAATTAGAGGAGAATCCAATAACATTTATGCTAAATGGATAAGTACGTAGATAGATAAATAGATGATATACTTTTGGCATGAAAGGTGATTGAAAGTTTAAACACACAGTCTGAGTATTCTGGCCCTAGTGCATTGTGGGGAACAGAGTTGGGGACAGAGGCATTGGGTCTCTTAGGTTCTGATTTCCCCTTTCTGTCCTTCAGCTGTGTGAGAGATACTTGTGTAGATTAAGGATAACCTGGAAATAAAAGTTCTTCCTCATATTTGCGCATAGATTTTACAATGATATTACCTCACAGGATGCTCCTACCACAACCTGGGGCAGCAGTCATGCCAAAGTCAACAAAGAAATATAGCGTGGTTGAGTGAAGAGCAATCTGGAATTTCATTTTTTTTCAGGCTCCAAGGAGAGTTTGCCGGGTGCCTGAGTTGAGTTAATGGGCTTGTCAGGGTGTCCATGTATCAAGGAATAAGTAAATCTGCAGCAGAGACTTGGAAAACTTATAAACCAGAGATTCAGTGCAGAATATAGTGGCCTAAAGTGCTGTCAAGACTCAAGTTGAGGCACATTGGACCACACCTAAATGTTGGCGAGGGCAATTCTCCATGGGGTTTCTATATGTCTTGTAACAGGTTTTGTTCTAGATTACTTTTTCAACAATGTTTTGCACAACGAACAGTTTTAGAGGCTAGAGATAATGCTTCTTTCTGTGACAGACAGTAAATTTGTTTCCTAACTCCACAATAAAAATAGAGAATATCTTCTTGCCTCTCTTGCCTATGTTCCAGAATTATAAAAATCTTTCTTTAGAAGGGAGGAGGGCAAGTTTGCTTACAATTCTTTTACAAGATTAGAGATTTTCTAATGTCACACATCCTCAGCTATAAAACAGACCCCATGTGCACAGATACAACTGGGATCACCTCTGCATCACCCTCATGAGACTTGGGAAAGGATAGAAATGGAGATATACATGAAGCTCATGCTGTTAATGTGTACTGTGCTGTTTAGTGAAAGGTTGTTGAAAGAGCATGAGTTGTTGTATAAAGGAGACCTGGATTCAAAGGTCAGCTCTGAAAATTAGTTACTTGATTATTATTGGCAAGGTGCTTGATCCCTTGGAGACTCACTTTTCTCATCTGAAAAATGGGGTTAAATAATACATAACCCCCAGAATCATTGTGAAGAGAAAATTTTTTGACAGCTATGTTTGACTAATAGTCTTAGAGATGTTCTTTAAAATAAGTTTGAATTAAATGTGAATTGATTTTAATTTTATTTATAAATTCTTAACATTTTTAACTCAGCCACCATTCAATGGAATGTGCTAAATTAAACAATTTTCCACATTTTGTCAATGGTCTTACAATAATACAATAAGGTAGGTGTTCTTAGCTTCCATTTTACCGATGAGAAAATTGAGTCTCTAAAAAGTTAAATAACTTTTCAAATATTATACAGCTAAATCCTCAGAGTTTAGTTTAAACATAGGTCTCTCTGGTATTGTAAAATCTATACTTTTCCACTGTATAGTTTTATAAAAATTTTCAAAAAATGAGAAAAGGAAAATCACAATCCTACTAAACTATCAAAATGATCATTATCGTTTTGGCAAATATATATGCTTTTCAATTACTGTAAATAGTCTGTGATTTATTTTAGTCATGAAAATATCTACCCAGTTAGAAATGTATTGGGTTCCATAATTTTTACTTGTATGATATCTTTTATTTAATATATTTAACTTCAAAAACATTATTTTAATTTTTTCCACTATATAACACATTATTTTCTGGCATTCAGTTTGGAAAATTTAATTTGGATTTAATAATTAAAATTAATTGGAAAATATATCTACAGTGAGTTTTAATCTTTTCTTTATTGTTTTAAAACAAGAAACAAATTTTGTGCTATTTTAAACAAGGAAAATATGTAACTATGCAATACAAATAGCAAAGTAGGACAAAAAGAAGAGAGTTAGTCATTAAAAATGGCTTCTACTGTTAAGGGCTCAATCTTTAACATTGTTTCACCCAGAGTGAATATACAAAGATGTTTTTATGCTATCCAGGGGCCTGGGGAAAAATAGTATGAGACTGTTTATACTTATATTTTTATTTCTAGAGCTCTGGTGTTCTATGTTTCTTTTAAAACAATTATAATTGATTAAATTTAAGTCACGTGAAAGAAACACATCACTTGAGGCAACCGGGAACATAAAAGTTGCTGAACTTCATAAAAACGTAACAAAGTCAATAAGACCATTCTCCTGACTTTATATTAACATTACTAGTCAAGCTGTTTTCTTTCATCTGGTTCATATTACATTCTATAGATAGCAGACTATCACATATGTCACCCTAAACTCCCATACTAATAATTATGTATCTTCACTAATTAAAAGATTTGCAGGATTAGCCTTTGGAAAATGGATAGGAGCCTCCAACTTTGAGGGAGGAAGGAGTGTAGGATATACTCAGAAACCAGTTCACCATTGTAGCTGCAGCCATTGGAACCATTCTAGCATTCTAGGGGATCCTCAACTATATAAGGAAAAAGAATTTGAAAGGAAGAATGAACTGGTTAATAAGTAAATGATTGAGTGAATAACAAGACTTAAATAAATTTCTCTTCATTTAACATAGTTTACCTGAAATGTAATGTAACTATTTCATAGTAGATCATAGAAATATATCCATCCAAACACTGACCGCAAATCATCTTGTTTTGATTGAATTTTTATCTATCACTATTTAAGCTCAGCAGTTTAAGCCCAGTTATCAACTAAGTCAATTGAATACTAATTGATAAAAAACAATTTCTAATCAACCAGTAAGTTGTTTTTATTAAAATTATTAAAATGAGAATCAAAATAAGTCCAAGAACCCCTATGTACGTAGAAACATATAGCAGGAACTCTTGCATACTAAAGGAGGTCATACAATTCTTGAAGGAGATAGCCCACCCTTTATACCATATTGTCAGTATAATTGTGTTTTTAAAACAATTTTTACCAGAATAAAATATCCAGTCCAAAATTATGTGAAAAAATATGATAGACCTACATGGATACTTACTACTTACCTTCTTTAAGTTTTGCTTAAATGTCACCTTATTATTCTACCTTTTTCCAGCCACTCCATATAAAATTGTGTTCCATCCTCCCTGTATTTGGGTTCCCTTTATTCTGCTCTTTTTCTCTTTTTTTTCCACACACCTATGACTTTTAACTAGTACATAATTTATTCATGTATTCTGTTTATTGTTTATTGTATGTCTTCTTCAACAAATATATTCTACACAAGGCTGAGCAAACATTTTGTTTATCTTTTTTCATCATCTTCCAGGTATCTATAAAAAAAAAAATACAAATTGCTTTGTTGACTGGATAAATGAATTAAAAACAATTCAATAAATTTTTTGAATGTAAAAATGAATGAAAAGTAACAAAAAAATGAGAAGTGAAGGAATATAATACATTTAATAATATATTTAAGATTTATGGGCTGCTTACATTGTGCAAAGTATTATACTATGTACTTTAGAAGTGTTATATAGTTTAACTTCTTTAAATTCTATGAAGTAGATATACACATCTTCATTGTAAAGATAAAAAGAATGGGCTACAGACAAATTTAGTTAGTTATCCAAGACCACACTACAAATAAATAACTAGAACTGAGGTTGAATTGACCTACTCTAGTAACCTTAGAGAAGAGAAATAGATGTGAGTGAGAAAGACAGAGGGAAAGAGAGAGAAACAGGCTATCATTAAATGTACTTGAATGTATCCCTATCTAACTGAACAACTTTTTAGATATCATGTGCTTTGAGATCATGAAATTTTAGAACTAGAAAAAAACTTTAGACAGTCTTTCCCACATTATTTTTTCAATGAGAAAATCAAGACCACGTGCAGTGAGAATTTGTTAAAAAAATCTCTCTCTCCGAGTCATTTAATTATATTACTCAATTTCCCAGTTATAAAATAAAATTATATTTTAATTGAATTTTATGTAATTATTGCACATGGAATTATTACATAAATCTACATATAAATAAATTACATAAATCTGCTATTGCAAATAAAGCAAACACAAAATAGAGTGACATGCAGAAAATCCATTTCCTTAGAAGTAGTTTATTTTTATTCATTCAGCTTTTATTTAGCACTTACTATATGCAGCACATGTATTGCTAGGCAATAAGAATAAAGAAATACATTCTCTAACATAAAGAACTCTATTCTAAGAAGATAAAATCAGTTCATTAATAATAACAATTTTAAAAAGCAACTCATCTCGAAAAAGAAAAAGAACACAGCCTCCCTCTCAAGGAAATTTTTAAAATCTATCCCCAAAGTTATGAGGTTCTTCTCTCCAAATATAAACCAAGTCAAATGTTCTCAATCCATCTCAAAACCAAAACAAACATCTTGAGGATAATAATTTTGTACATTCAATAGAACTTTCAAAGGGTAAGTTTACTGTTATATATTAATTTATTGAACTTCTTGTGATGGCTGATGGTACATAAAATTATTCCCAGTCTGTAAGAATTTAAAGGCAACAAAACCACAGCTTGAAGAGTGGAGACTACGTTCGGGCCATCTCAGGAGAGCAATAAAACTTGAGAGGCTAGTTTGGTGAAGGACATTGGCTTTTACAGGTCATTGTAAAATAGATTAGAATAGCAAAAAATTATTCAAAATAGCTGTTGTATTTGATTTCTTTTTCCAGAGATTTGGACACAAAAAAGGAGTTTTGGAAACTTTTGCATTAAAGATTATGTAATTATTTATATTTTAGTTATTTATGTTTTAATACAGATGTCCATTTTTGCTTTACATTTCATTAATCATTAATGTTCCACATTTTTAAATTCCTTACAATTGTCTTTTGTGAGAGTTATCAATATAGTGTCATTCACACATTACCGCAATTAGTCTCAGGAAATACATTGATGTAAATTTTCATTTTAACCAGAGATTATAGATTGAAAACTATAATAAATTTTAACCCCCACTTCAATACAACTAACTCAAAAGTATAATTTGCTATAAGTTTACATCATGACAAACACAAAACAGGAAAAATATTTTATTTCATACTATGACATTTTTACTATGAAATATTTATCAAGATTATTTATTTAACATATTTAATGAGTAGATTTTACATTCCAGGCACTTTTATATGTATTTGGTAGTAAGACTGGTAAAACGTCTTCCAATAATAAAGAAATAAGTAGGTAATTATATAGCACATCAGGGAGTGAGAAGGGCTACAGAGAAAAATAAGACCAGGAAGGAGTGAAGTGTTACTGTTATGTTTTATAATACAATTAGGAAGGTCCAAATAATAAGATAACATGAGCAGAGATCTGAATGAAGTATGGAGAAAATCATGTAGAAATCTAGAGAAGGAGCATTTCAGGTAAAGAAGCCCTAAGTCTAGAGGCCAAAGTAGCTTGAGAAGGGAAAGTTAGACTACAATGGTAAAAATGAGAACAGAGAGGGAGTAAGGAAACATAATGGTGTTTACATCTTGTAGGTATGGTAGGCCATATAAAGATTTGGATTTAGCTCTGAATTAAGTGTATTTTTAGCAGGGAAATGATATGCTTAGACTTATACTTTAGAAGGCTCACCTTAGCTGTTTTATGAAGTAGACTATGAAGAGAAGGGATATATTCAGGGAAACCAAGCAGGAGTGGCTGCAGTTCTGTTGAGGGATAGCATTTTCTTGAACCAAGGTGATATTGACTTATAAATTGAAGCCAATAAGATCACTGGTTGATTTCTTGCAGGGTATTGTGTGCAGAGACAACACTAAGAGGACTTTGTGACAAAAATTGGAGTAATAAATGGAGCAATAGTTGCAGTAAAGGAAGTATTTTTCTCTTCTTTTTAAAACAGGAGCTATCAGAGACTATTTGTATATTCTTGGGGGATGATCCAGCAAAGAAGGGGAAAATTGATAATACAGAGAATTGGTGACAGTTGATCGTGCAATATCTTTGTGGAGGAAATATGGGATAGAATCCAGTAAAGAGGTAAAGGAATGATGTTATACAGGAACAAGGACAGTCCATCCATTGTAGTAATAGTGAAATATGGATTCACAGGCGGGTAGGATGAGAGATTTAGTATGAGTTTATGGATGATTTTTCTAACAGTTTCTATTCTCTAGAAGAAATAATAAGTTACGTCATTAGCTGAGAGTAAGTTATAGATGTTGTACTAGAAGTGTAATAAGAAGAAAGGCATGAAATAGTCATGTAGAGTGAAGATGATTAAATAACTAGGAAATGGGTTTGAATTGTTAGGCAGCATTAACATTCTACTTATGATTGCTGATTATGATTAAAGTGAGATGAGTTGGCATTGTATTTTTCTCCAGTAACATTTAGTTTTAGAATTTAGGAGAAAAGCACATCAAGAGAGGGTTTTGGCCAGTCAGAGATTTATCTGGTGAGTATGAGAGAAGGTGAGAAGAAATAGGATTAAAATTATCTGCAAGGAAGAATTATAATAATGGATCATGGAATTTAAGCCAAGCAAACCTGAATATGAACACCAGGGAGTAAAGGACAGACATTAAAATGTTCCTAGATTAATGGATAGAAGGTCCCAGTAGAGTCAAAGAAAAATTGGAGTTGAAATTCAAGGAGAGGTAGAAAAATAGCACAGGTATTTCAAGACAAACCAAATGCTTTTGGGAGCCTGTGGTTGTTGCTATAATGAGTAATTCTGGAAAATATGATGTGGTCTGTGCACCAAGGTCGCATTTTTATGGACAAGAGAGGGAAGTTTTTCTAGAAGCTAAAATGATACACATTGGCAACTACATCTAGACCCACTGACATGAAGGATGTGGGGTAGCAGCCATATTTGAAAGGCCCAAAAAGAAATTAATGCCTCCAAGATAGAAGCAGACTTTAGTTAGATCAAGAAATTGAAGTAAAAGGCAGTGTGTTCAAAAGATGTTGGGCGATATAAAGAACTTTATGTTATACTATGAGTTCAATAGGACAGAATAGATGGTTTTGTGGACTTAGGTATGAATGGGAGATGGTGTGAAATTGGGCATATCAGAGTCTGGTGGAGCTGAGCGCCTAGTTGGTGAGGGTTGACAAGGTAGATTGTCTAAGACTTTTTATGAGGACTGATAGAAGAAAGAATGTCAGGTATAATGTAATTCATCCTGAGGGGCTCAGAAGAAAATGGTGATATTGAGGCTGAGAGTATTGCAAAGGAATCAGTGAGATTTCAAACATTCTGGAGCACTCTGAGACCTTTTTTTTTACTTCTGCCAAATAGTAGTGTTTATATTTCCTGTTGAATTCACTGTTGTATTACATGCACTGATCTCTTCTGTCAAGCTAGACAACTTCTTGAAGATAGAATCCAATAATAGTACATTTCTTTAATATGTTTTCACTGCACTAACTCCAATGTAAGTACATAATAATTTGGTAGATGCAAGCATATGACATGATAGATTAGTTTCAATGACAGTATGTTTTTTTAATCCTAAATTAAAAATGAATCAGAGGTCATATGTATACTTTACCAAACAGGAAATTGATTACCTACATAAAATGGATACCAAGTCATCATTTAATCATTATAAGAGGAGTCACATCATTCAGACACACTATACTGGTATGAGAGCATCATTTCTTCAAAGTGAAAAAACAAGCTTAAGGTATTGTAACTAAAAAAATACTATCAATCATTTTCTAAGAAGATCTAGCTTCTGGCTTATAGAAAAAATAGCAAAGAAAACTTAATTTTTATCCGTTGTGAGGACAATCTTCTCATTCCAAAGGAAAAGACTTTCAGTTCCTACCTTCATGCCTTGGAACACAACACATCTTCCACAGCCTTTTCCTGAATGGAGATGAGAAAGATTGGAAAGAGTTTCAATGTGATTCTTTGAAAGGTGAAGAGCATGACTTGCGTGTTGTCATTAAAGGGACTGGAAAAATGAAGAAGAACAATGGGAAATGCACCTCTATATATAATTAAAGCAACAGTGACAGTAGGAATAGTAAGCAATTGATTTTCAAGTTCATTAACACTCATCCATATAAAGACTAGTGAAAATGTCTGTTAATTTAACATTGCCCATAATCCATCTGGCCATGAAACTTTTTTTACCCTTCCATATAAATCAAATATTAATTACTTTATTATATTTATTACATACAACTACTTTTTTATTTGAAATATAAACATATCACAATAAAAACAAAACTAAATAAAAGGAAGAACAGTATTTACATGACATTATTTCAATTATTGCTCATTTCCCCACCTCTTTTAAAGAATGTTGCCAACTGTGGCATTAGCTAGTATCTTCCCACTATTGCTGATTTGCCTTCTAATTGACCTATAATTACTAACTTCTCTCTAATTGACCCTCTGTTCACAAGATTGTATTGATAACGAAGTTACAGATTTTTAGAATGTATAAATGTTTGTGGTTCTTGTTTTTTACCCAGAGTAAACAAACACATGTCTGTGAATTATTCTAAATCAATTAAACTTTCCACTCTCCAGTAAAGGAAGAAAAGGTCAAGTTCTTTTAAATAAGGTCGAATTGACATTTTCTTGCTGGATAAAGGGGTTATCAAAGGTTAAAATTAATTTCCCTAAACGGTGGGATGAGCAACTGTAAACAATATCAATTTATTTAATTAGGAAGTTACAATGACATTTTAGTAAATATCGTTTCTCTATTAGTGGAAGGGACAAGGTGGAAGCAATCGCTAGTAGCATTTTGGGAGGACTAAAACAAAGGCATTTTAAACTACATGAAACAAAACAATCAAAAACAGTCAAAGCCCTTCGTAATAGTTATTCCAAATGTAGGACAACTGCAGCTAAATAAGGATTAATCTTGTGAAGATAAATGTCAGGTGGCAAGATTTGATACATATATATGTGTGTATATATGTGTGTGTGCATATATATGTACACAAGATTATGTAAAAATAAATCTTACTAAAATTAGATTTTCTAAGGAGAAAAAAAATTGATCTAACTGGTGAAATTAGTGATTTGAATTGGTTATGAGTCTTAATCAAAGAAAGCTAAAAATGTATCTTTCAGATAATTAGCAATCTAACCTTGTAATTAATTATTATCTAATAAAAGCTTTAATCAGTAGATAGGAAAAGTTGATGATTGCAACAATTGCCTTTGTAAATAGGTGACTCTAAAATGCTTGGAACTTCTCAACTGCTTTTAATTCCAGCCCTACTCTTGTAATGATTAAAATATACTTTTATTTTTTAGCCAACTCTGTTACTCAAGATTTTCTTTAAAAACATATTTTTTATTAGTTTCAAGTATATGGTACATTGGTTAGACATTTATATAGTTTATGAAATGCTCCCCCTGATTTAACTTCTCTCTGGCTTTATACATAGCCATTACATTACTGCTGTCTGCATTCTCTATGTCATCCTCCGTATCCCCATAATAACCCTCTATCAACTACTAATTTGTACTTCTTGAAATCTTCCCCTCTTTCTCCCATCTCCCTCTGGCCATCACTTTCCTTTATATTTCTGGGTTTGTTTTTGGTTAGTTTGGTTTTTTTTTTATTCCTTAGATTCCACATATAAGTGAAATCATATGGTATTTATCTTTGTCTGACTTATTTCATTCAACATAACATCTAGGCCCATCCATGTTGTTGCAAATGACAAGATTTCATTTTTTATGGCTGAGTAATATTCTATTATATATATGAACCATAACTTCTTTCTCCAATCCTGTGTTGATGGGCATTTAGATTGCTTCCATATCTTGGCTATTGTAAATTGAACATAGGGATGCATAGATTTTTATGAATTATTGTTCTGCTTTTCTTTGGATAAATACACAAAAGTACACTTGCTGGGTCAAAAGATAGACACATTTTTAATTTTTTGAGGAACCTCCAGACTGTTTTCCATAGTGGCTGCACCAATTTGCAATCTCACCAACAGCGTACGAGATATTCTTAAGCAATGCCAGTACTCTAGGCTCATTTTCCTTGTTTCATGACTCTTGAACTCCCTTGCTGTTGTTACTCTAAATGTCTAAAAATATGCCCTTTTACATTCTGTGCTATCTTCCTCTGCTTCTTCTTCACACTTTTTCTGGACATTTTCTTTTGTGTCTTTTGTTTCTGTGTAGTTAAATATAGGTTCTATTAAGAGGATCTTCCTCAGAGTAGGACTTTGTTTTAGAAGAAAGCTTCAGTTATGTAATTTTTGAGTATTCAGAGGATAATTTCTGCAGTTTTCCTGTATTGGTTTAGTTGTGACCTGAGAAACTCTGCATCTTATTTTCAGCTTTTCCTGAAATTTTTTTGCCAATTGGAAAATTCTTCAATTTGTGACTCAAAAACTTTGGAAACTATTTATTGGTTCTTTAGCTCTCAGCCTCATTAGAAGGACTCTAACCACTTTCCATTTCTTCTCACAGAGTTGACAATACCACAGGGATTTTTTTCCCATGTTAGAGGACATACCTGCTCATACTTGAGGGTTCATAGAGACACATTATCATTTAGTTTTTTCATAGAGATATTTTTTGTTTGTTTGTTTATTTTTGTTTTCTGTCTTGCTTGCTATGTATGGCAGATTCTATTTTATCAAAAGTGGTCACAACAATATATACTACCTCACCTACACTTCCAGAACCTTGTCATTTACTATCTAAAGGTGGAGCCTATTATATTCCCTTCTCTTCCATTAATTAATTGCCTTAATTAATACCAAGTGATCTAAGGGATGCTGTTTGATTTGTAAATCAGGAGTCAAGATTATAAAAAGCAATAATGAGTTCTTCCTTGCTCACATTTCTCTCTTTCTCTAAATATTCTCCTCTCTCTGTCTCAGCTCTTGACAAAACCTAATTTAATGTAATTAAAAATAAATAAATACCATTAAATGATATGTGCAGATACACAAACATTTAGAGATATAAATAAAATGGTTGAATTTGGAAACAATGCTTTAAATATTTGTTTCCTTCAAAAAATTTTTTATTGTGCTTCTGGTGGTATCATGGTAATAGAATGGGAGTAATCATTTAGATACTTTCACAAAGTGTATTTTTCAATGGTTGGAATTAGCTCAAACCTACAAAATTGCAGAATAGAATATTGATTTTTCTAATAATAGAAAAAGTACCATTACGAAAACTGAGTGTACATAGACTGCCCATCCCCCAAACCATGTTTGTAATACTGTTCTAGAGTTTTCTAAATATTTATCCAAAATGAGTTCAAAATTTATAATAGCCCTTATTTAAATTCTTTCCAATAATATAACAGAAAAAAACTGTTAGCAGATAGGTATTTTAATCACCCCCCCCCTTTTATAGATAACTTAGATATTTTAAAGGAAACCATTACAATTAATTTTAAGTACATCGTATCCCCATTTAGAAATATATGAATAAGAAAAGTATCGAAATATATTAGAATGATTCCTTTTAATTGAAAGACCCCAAAAATTCCTGCTGATATTGAAATAGCTACTGAATGGTCAGCAAGTTTCTCAAATTGCCAAACATTATTAGAAGTGATTCATGCTATGACAACTACTTTGCATTAAGAAGATATTTAGAGAAAACAAGAAAATAGAGTATGAATTCACATAGATTTCTATTCCTCCAGTCATGCAATTGCTTAAAAAAAAAAAAAAACCTGTAATGACAGATTAAGCAGTTAAATATAAAATAAATTTGGACCAATGAGCTATCTTGTAAGTTATGATTATTATATATTTTTACATAAGACATTTCTGAAGGGTTCAGCACGACTTTAATTTCTCTCAGAATAATTGCAAAGAAGAGTTTCTAATACTTGAAAATGTGAGATAAAAACTGTCTAATCAATATTATAGTTCCATATTTTTAATGGACTTATTGATCCCTAGCTACTTTACTTCTAGCAGGGTTTCTAATATTTTTTTAATTAAATTATGACTTTAAACATGATTTAAACAGATTTAATGTAATAATAAAGCACTTTAAGGTTTTGGAAATGTTCATAGTTTTTTTCACACATTGGAAGATTTGTCAGTTAACACCCAGAGAAAAATTTTATGAATTGTACAGTTGGAAAAATTCTGATTACTCCATGAAGTAATTATGTCAAATTGTTAAAATTATTGAAAGATATCTTCATTAGTAGAAGATGGAAAAATATATTACTGTGCATTGAGAGTGCTTAAAATGTTCTTTAAGCTTTTAGCTTTATGAGAATATATCATAAAAATACATTCTAGAAATGATTTTTAAAAGTATCAATTTTGCCTGACAACTCTGAGAAGGCTGAAGAAATATGGAAGCAAGCTGTTATCATGTAAGAATTAAAACTGCAAAACAACACCAAAATGAGAAGGGGACTAGATAACAGCAAAGGTTTGCAGGGTCTCATATGGATGATGACTGGGAAAATTGGCATGGTCTTGTCATCTTTTTTGGTTACAGAGCAAAATTTAGATAGACTCTGAGAGGAGGCTCAATTCCCTACTGCTTGAGTATAAACAGGCATGTCTAAGTAACAAAGGTTCAATTGTAATCAACCATGATATTTAAGGCTGAGACTATGGTGGTGAATTGAAGTAGACTCTGTTCGCAGTCTGCCAAACACAATTTATACTGTGGACTTTATATCAGCAAATATTTAAAGGAGAAACTTTGAATTAATAGAAGTAGTCAAATATAAATAAATCTGAAGGCTTGTGTCCAGTGACTTCATTTTATATATATGACTCAATGGAAAAAGATCTAGAGCTTTCCTACTTCTTTATTTATATTATTACTTTAGTTTTGTTTTTTTTTTTTTTTTTTAACCAACTGACTTCCACCTTCACCTAGCTACTCTTAATTTATCTATTTTTATTTTTTTCACAGGTAACTAGGCAAGAGAATATAATTATCTTCCTCATAGTGGATAAGGATTAGAGGATTGGATTATAATTGGATTACATTGGAATACATAAATTATTTACAAGTAGAAAAGAGTATAGTATATGGAACACATATAGATACACACACATACCTTTATACACACACAGTATTGTGTATACTTTTTCTATATCAAAAGGAATATTGGTGTACTAGATTTGTTTCATAGCAGCTTGTAAGAGCCAATTTTAAATTTTCAGAAATTTTGCCATCTCATTGTTAAATTCAGTCATTTGTAAAAGTTAAATTATGTAAATTGCCAATGAAACAACTTATAGTGAAAATAAAGGTAATAAAATATGAAATCATAAATTCTTAATTATATTATTGTATTTTACTATTATCTATATTCTTTAATTACATCTATTATATTTGTATGATTGGGATACTATAAAATGTATGCTACTATTCTCTTCCGAATTCTCTGCAAAATGGTGTCAGATTTGAAATTGGTCAGAGGATTATTTATACACCATAAAGGAGCAAACACTAAAAATTACATTTTATTAGGGGATGAGGAGCCAGTTGTTAAATATTTTTAGTACATCATTGTGTGATATCCTAAAATTAAATTTTAAAAGGGATAATTTTCAACACAAGAATATAACAGTTTTTTTAATTTCAATTATTCTTTAGTTTTATAATAAAAATTCAGTCAAATTTAGTCTTTAATTTTCTTATTTTTGATAGACACATATCCATAATAACATTAGAAATCAATTTCTAAGCCAATATAATTCTCAAATTTTTGCTTTATACTTAATAACAACTTCCCTCGACTGATTTGTATCCACCTTGCATCTATGTGACTGTAGTTGCTCAATTTCTGTCCTCTAGTAGAAAAGTCACAATTTAATGACACAGAGTAATAAGAATTGACACTATAGTGATATATAAAAAAACTGATTCCATATGCATTATATATGAACCACCTTCACAATATCTGAGAGCGTATAGGTGTAATGTTGAATTGTGAAAAAGAAAACCTTCTCCAGTTTCTGACCAGTTAAATCTTTTCATGATAGTTGTCTTTAAACTTTGGTGTGAAGAACCATCTACTAATTGTATTAAAATATTGATGGCTAAGTTTACTTCCAAGATTCTGTTTCAGCAGATATATGTTAAGCCATTAACCTAAGTAACATAGGTGGTCCATGGACCACACATTTGGAAACATTTTTCTAGGAGGTAGTAATATTTAATTTCTGTTAAAAAATAAACATAATGAGAATTGCATTTTCTATATACTAATTAGTCATTGCCTCTCATATACATCTCCTAATTGCTTAATATCTTTAGTCAGAAATTAAAATAAAACTTGATTTAAATAAGTATTAAGAAACTTGAAATGTTTATGTTTGCATTCTGATGTGATTTGCACATCACTTTTCCAAAGGTTTCTTTCCAAATTTTACAACCTAAGAAGATGGTCCTGTGAGGGCGATTAAAAAAAAAAAAAAAAATACAGGAAAGATCGTTTTAATATTAAAGCTGCCAGGGAAACATAAGGGCAATCAGAGAGCTTCATTAATTAATACTTGCAACTGGGATCAAATCGTATAGGTCAGCTTCTCCAAATATTTCAGAGTTGATGAGAAATTAGGACCACTAATAAATGAAGAGTGAGTGACATTAAATTAATAATGACTTTAAAGCTTCTGGGGTATTGAGCTCATCAGTTGAGTTTAACCTTAATAAGAAAAACAACAAAGAGGAATCCGTGAAATTAGAAATGGCATGCTTGTAATAAAACTCCTGACAAAACAGGCATAGGATATTTCTTTGATTTTGGCACTTTACTTGATAAAAGTACTACTATTTTTTAAAAAGAGATAATTTGTATAAAAGGATACCAAAAAATCATGCTAAATATTTTAATAATACTTATAATAGTTCCTAAGTATTAGAAAAACACCAGAAATCATTTGGAAACAAAGTACACATGAAACAAAGAAGAGGTATTTAATACTAATTTGATTAAAGAGAACATTTGACTAAATAAAAGCTAACAATAAAAGTTATTTAAAAATATGATCAAATCTAAACTCTGTGACATTATTTAGGAACTACTTCATTCTCTTATGAAATCCCAAACCAGTCACATCTCTCACCATCATCTGTCTCTGTTCTCCCCGACCCCTATACATATTATTCAATGTTTAATTATTCAGTTCTTGAAATTGACTTACATTGCATGATCATTTTCCCCTTCTCTTCCTTTTCTCTAACTAAATCATACTAATCTTAGGTTCTTAGTTTAGGTGACATTTACTCTGAGAAGACTTCCTTGAATTTCTTTCTAGGTTAAGAATGTGTCTAACTGTTTTCATACCACTCTATATGGCCCATTGCAGTCCTTGTCATCTTTCCTGAAACAAACCAAGCTGTCATTCTCACTATATTCCTAGAGGGAAAGAACCTGTCTCTCTTTTGTACCATTTCATTACAAGCATCCAGCAGAGTTTTCTAAACATTTAAAGTGCATGTATAAACTCTATAATCTATTAAACTTCCTTGATTGGAATATTAAGAAACTTTAGGAACTGATACTGGAATAACTTATAAGAGGCTTACCTATATGCACTCTTATTTCCTAATATCTTTTGCAAAGCAATTTCACAAAACAAAGCCTTTGGATGACATACATCAAAATCATCTCAGATATTGTTAAAATATTGAAGTCCTTGAATCCCACCGAATAATTTCTACTAGTGAGGGAGTCAGGAATGATAAACTTATATTATTTTCAGATCAGTTGTTGTTGCAGGACACTATAATGAGAAATCGTTATGTGTGAAACAAAATCAAATCTAAAGTCCAGATTTGATACCTGTAACAGTACCTTTTGTTATTAGTGAGAAAGGAAAACTACCCACACCCTTAGCCTCACTTTAAAATACCACGAGCTCTTCTCTGTTCTTTTTCAGGTTTTCTTTAAATAATACCTATTTTAAACTATGTCATAGAAAAGCAATTCTTAGAATTATTTCATAAGTCTCAATTGCTAACCCAAGCAAGTTATTTCAGAGTGAAAATAGCTAGTAAATATCCTTATAATCAGGGTGCCTATATACCCTAGTTTGCTTAAGACAGTCTGATTTATTCCTAGATTCTTAACATAATTACTAATAATTCCTCTTTTCATTTGCAAAAGTACCTCAGTTTGAACAATACTGTATGTGACACCCAAATTTTAAACAGCATTGGAAAGTAACAAGAGTCCTGTAAAAATTCTTAAAAAGGAATTACAACTTTTCTTTGGTAAAGTTCTTCATTTGTTTAAACTTTTGAAACAAAACCATTATGTTACTAAATTACCCCCAAAAAATTACTCTTGAAAAATGATAACTTCTGAGGGCATCTGGAAACATTCATAAAAGCAAGTAACAAATTTTATGATCTCGTCTCAGACTGGCTATCAACCCCACTCAAAATTATTTGGCATGCCCTTTGTCAACTCCCTCTGATACCTCTAGTCTTACAGATTGTATCTGGAGCAGTATACAGACTATTAGATTAAATAGCAAATTTCTAACTTATGCCCATGTTGAAAAGAAATTATTTTTCACTTCAGGTTTTAATACTAAAGAAAATTTATAGTGGGAAACAGAAAACAAAATAAAGAAAAAGTAATTCCAAGCAATGAAAGAAATGTCTAGGTAACATTCAGTTTAGTTGCCTTTTCCTGGCTAAAGCTAGGGAGAAATATCAAGACCCTCTCATGGTAATCTAAGGAGAGAGTTTTAAGTCATTTGCTAATATTTTGAAGATTTCACTTGAAGCTTCTGTTATCATTCAAGGAGAGTCACTCCTTATTCATTTGCATAGATATATAGATTGGGAGGCAACTTCGATAATCTCTTCTGAAAGTTAGATTCTAAACTCTGCCAGGTGAAGTTTGAGATGTAAGAGCTTCATCTGAAATACATTTCTTTTGGTTAAATAACAAAATTCAAGTAACTTGCTCCTAATGCAACACTATATAAATGTTGAAAATTGATCATCTATCAATTCTGCAGCTTGGCATTGTCCTGATAACACTCAAACACTTGACATCTGGTTTATGTATTATGAAATTGTGCTACTTCAAATTTTACTTTTTTAATACTTAATGCTAAGAAGGATTGATACTACAATATAACATCCGTTATTACCAGTTTCCAATCCATGTACATGTATATATAAATAGATACACAAATATTTATTGAGTCCTTTTGATGTGTCTGACATTTTTCAAAGTATTCTATAGGTACTATCTTATTTAAACACTAAGAAGTAAGCATTTTTAAATTCCTCATTTTAGAGATGTATCAACTGAGATACAAAGAGATTAATTGTCCCAGATCGGTGTAGGTACATCAGAACTAGAATTTTTATGCCAGAGCTTCTACCCCTAACTACTATATTATGTTGCTTTCCAAAACAAATAAAAATCAAACAACAACAAAAATATTATGTTGCTTTCCATTGATATTTCTTTAACAAATGGTCAGTCAGTTTGTACTCTCCACTGATTTTACCACTGTTTGAATGGATCCATTTTGGCATCTGGCAGTCTGAGAATTATAGATTAGCTAAAGATATTTAAGTTAAGGATGTGATATGCATGATCACATGCATTATGTATTAGCATACTTGCGAAATAAAGAATACTTTCATCTTTATGAATAAAAGGCATTGCTATAAACCTTTATCCACTGTACCTTACTCCCAGTCTATCACTATAAACTTCCTGATATTTTTCTTCAAAAGGGTATAAATTCTGACCAGAAAGAAGACATATGGGATGTTTCTGCTCATTATATTAGAGAGCTAAGCATTAGGTTTCATCTTAAAAAGAAATATCGGTAGCAGAGATTCCAAACCCAAATGATAAATGGGATTAAGAACATAATGAGCATTATGCTCCTGGTTGTAGGCTGATAATTATTAACCATATTTTAGCTTTACTGATCAAGAAACAATAGAGAATTGTGGGAAGTGTGGCAAATAAGAAAATGCATGTCCTGTCTAAAGGGTCAGACATGAAACACAAAGATAGGGAAAGAAGTTAGATACCCAGATTATTATATGAAATATGATTTTTACTTTTATTTTTAATTTTTTAATTTTTAATTAAATTTATTGGAGGTGGCTTTAATTAATACAATTATATAGGTTTCAAGTATACAATCTGTATATTGCATTGTGAGTTCACCACCCAAAGTCAAGTTTTCTTCTGGCAACATATATTTGAACTCCTTTACCTTTATCTACCTCCCTCCCGCTCCCCTTTCCCTCTGGTAACCGCTAAACTGTTGTCTGTTTCTATGAGTTTTTGTCTTGTTCATTTGTTGCTTTCCATTTCATATCCCACATGAGTGAAATCACATGGTTCTCAACTTTTTCTGACTTATTTCGCTTAGCATAATACTCTCAAGACTCATCCATGTTGTTGCAAATGGCAGTATTTCATCTTTTCTTATGGTTGAGTAATATTCCATTGTATATATGTACCACATCTTCTTTATCCAACACTTCAGTTGTTTCCATGTCTTGGCCACCATGAATAATGGTGCAATGAACATTGGGGTAAAACATGATTTTTAAAATTGAGTAATAGATGTAGTTTAAAAACATTTGCAAGCCAAATAAAGTAGTCTGTGGTCCAGATTCAGTATAATTGTGCAGCTTAGCCTATGGTTTATAGTGTATATCACATGGATATGGAGAATTATGGTAGCTGCAATGGTATATTGTTCTTTTCTGTCTTTTGTACCTTTCAATAAGTACACAAGATGAAAAATAATATTCACTGAACAAATATGCAATGAATGTCTACTCGAATGTTTCTGTGATAGGCATGGTACTGAGGGGTTCAAAATTTATTGATATATTTTCTACTCTATGACAGTCAAAATCTAAGTAGAAAAACAAAACATAAGCAAATAATTACACTTCAATGTACATACTTCTTTTGTATCATTTATTAGAATGCTGGTGGAATAGAAAAGAAAAAGTGATTATCTATGGCTGAATACCAGAAGGCTATGCTTTTTGAGTCTTGATTTAATTAGTAGGAGTTTTTAAGTTAGAGAAAGTAGATAGGAATAGAATTATTGGCTAAGAGAATTAATGCGTGGCAATATTATGATTTAAATTGCCAAATCTTTAAACTAGCCCATTTATTTTTCAATGAGAATGTAGAAAAATCAGAGAGAAATGCTCAGATACAATACTAAATAATATTGCATTATTTTTACTCTTATAAGTGACTTTGAGAAAAAGCAGTGTGCCAGATGGATTACATTAAAGTCAATATTGATAGATTATACTTGAGTAAAATTATGAAGCATTTTTTTAAATCTTTCACATATAATCAGAACATGGTATTAGCAAATTTAAAATAAGAAAAAATATAGAATTAATAAGGAAGAAATTATAAATATCTGGTGAAATAAATCACTTTTTAATGATATAGAACTTTCGCTCATTGCAGAAAGAATAACCACCATGAAAGTAAAAATAAGCAATTATTCATGATTTGAATATAATTGGTTAATTTCAGAGAGACCTGGTTAAATACTGAAATATATAAGATGTGTTAAAATCAGGAGCATACACAGCAAGGAAACTGTAAATAATCAATAGAATTGTAACAAAATATTCCTTAAAAATACGGAACATTTAAGGGCAAAAATATAGCATCAATGAGAAAAAAATTTGAAATAAATAAGGATGTTTCAATATTCTAATAAATGGTTACCCTCGTCCTCACTCAAGTCCACAATCAATTGAGAGGTAGACAAAGTGGTCAAGTAGATGGTAGTTTTCAATGAACAACATATCTTATTATTTATACCCGTGTAAGATCCCTTTTCACATTGACCTCAGACTTGGTATTGTGATTTGCTTTGAACTTGCTTTGAATGCAGCTTACATAAGTAAACTCAGCTAACCCATATGCAGCAGAACTACCAAACTAAGTCCAGTTAATCAATAGTACTATGAGTAAAGAAAAAAAAAATTGTTTTTCAGCCACTGAATTTTTAGACCAGTTTCTTATATAACAGTAAGCTGTTGAAACACTAATGAAGATCAAACAGAGATGTTGGAAAACATAGCTTAGGTTTATAGGTATATAGCCTAATGGGCTTTCTAAAACTAAACCCCAGAATTAGACAATCTTATACCTACCATTTATGGAAAATGCCTGGCAATTGAAAGTTCCTCTCCACAGGTGTTGAATTAGTCCCATGTAAAATTTACAACATGAAAGAACAGAACTGAATATGCCCTGTATGAGCAGCCACATTCTAAAAAGGAAAAAAAAAGGGAGGCTTGGCCATGCAAATTCTATTTTATCTAACTTAATCAGATAGTTCACTCCTTTTTCATAGAGGATTCGGGGAACAGAGAGTAACAGAGAAAATTAGGACAAGAACGCCATGTTTATATGCTGTCTCTCTACTTGGAAATAAGAGTAGGCGGAAAGGATATTTCCAATCCCCATCCTCACCATTGCCAACAAGGGCTACCTTTTTTCCTGTATATACAACCCTAACTATCAGGAGACCTTATTTTACAACCTGAATTTCTGATGAAATTTTAGGATCCCTAAGATTTAGGATGTGTCTTACAAATGGTATTTCTCCCTCAGAGTTCAACTTAATGCCTGACATAGGATAGACATGTTGAATTGAATGGATGAATAAAAGCACATGAACTTTCTAGTGTAAATTTACTCATCAAATTCACTCAGAATTATTGTAAGTATGGAGAAAATTCTCAGCTGTAAATTTTAATGTATTTTAGCTTGTATATAAAAATTAACAAATAAAAAATGCATACTGTGTCCATAATTTCTGCTTAAGTCTTACATAAATAAATTTTTAAAATTACCTCCAACCTCTGTGCTCTATAATGGGCTATGTGGAATTTAATTACTATTAATTACTGTTATTATTTCCTGATGTTCCTTATCAGAATATTTCATTTTTATTGCAATTAGAGTATAATTATTAAAATAATAGACTCTACAAAAACCAATTATGCAATAAGACTAGATGAGATTTATCTCTGGTAATTGAGTTTCATAATATAAGATCAAAATAAGTGAATCAAAATGAAAATGTAGAATCATTAATCCCCTAGGCACTAACAATAAAGTTGGATTCACTCTTCTATCTCAAATTAGGTTGATATTTTACAATGTCATATAAGCTGATATACAGGCCCAGTTCAACATCAGCAAAACTTTGTTCATCCACTTACAATTTAGCCCCAGGCTCACATCTTTCACAAAACTTTTTTTTTTAATCGGAGTTTTATATTTGATCCAGAATAACAATGTAAATATGTGGTAGATACAAAGCTCACTTGGAACTCATTTATTTGCATAATGTGCATTATCTTTTCAAGGCAGAATGGACAACCACTGAGTTGATATTAGAGTGTTGCTCTGAGAAATATCCCAATGCCTACTCTTCAGAAACAATGATAAAAATCTAAATTGTAGAGATGCATTAGCTAAATTCTCTCTAAATACTTGATATAACAACTCTTTAACTGTGTGCATTTGAAAAGGATCTGATATTAAGTTTCATAACAAGGAAGAGAAGAGAACATGAGGACAAAGCAAGCCTGGGGACACAATAGAAATGGACAACACTGAAAAGAAACAATTTTGTACACACACACACACACACACACACACACACACGTTTCTTCAGAAGAAATTCTGATACTGAGAGTAGGTCTAGAGGAACAGAACCTTAACGATGTGTTTTCTAAATTGGTTCAGTGTTTTTTGCAATTGATTCTCTAGTTTTAATGCCTCTGATGATTATTTACAGTAGTAAAGAGAACTACAATAGTTCATGATGTGATATAGAATAAAGATAGGTAAAATATTACCTTTGGATACTCCTAGCCCAATATTTATAGAAAGCAAGGTTCTAAGTGAACATGTTTTTGTTCACTTAGAACATGTTTGACAAACTAACAAGTAGAATAAAATTGGCTACTTACTCTAAATTGTGTTTGACAAAGTAAGGAAAGAAAAAAGATGAGCTCGAGAATTCCAATTTCCTACTCAAACATCGAATAAATGACCTAAAAGTTTCTACATCTTCGGGGGAAAAAAAAAAAAAATCTTATCTCCTGTAGCTGGCAGAGTTGAGATTGCTAAAATCCAGATCTAGAGCCTCAAACTGCAAGTGGCTGAAATTCAGTGAAAATTAAATTACTCACATTGCAGTGTGTCTACTGTTAAAGTGAGAGATTTGAATGAGAAGGAATCAAATTCTGTAAATTGTAATAGGATCAAATTGTAATGGGATCATATGAAGCTTGGGAAATTGAACCCCTAAATTCTTTTTTAACAGAAGCAGTCCTTCCATCCTCCTCTGAGGAAGTTAATCCTGCTTTGCCTGTAATGACCTCCCCTGAGGTAATTTCTTTGAAAGAACCTGATGATTCTCCTCACAACCCACCTCTACCACCTTTTTGCTTCTAGACCTATAACTATACTCAAGTCTCAGCAGGTCTTGAAATATGAGGTAGAAATGTGAAACATGAAAAGGTGCTCCAAATTTCAAAAAAACTGCATGGTATTTCTAATTCACATAGACAGAAATCTGGGAGATTTGTACCTAAGTGGATAATCAGGCTATGGGATTATACTGATTAGACCTAGTGAGCAAGAACTAGCACCTACTATAGACTTATTGGTAAGATATTTTCATGTCAGAATGTGAGAAATAAATATTGTTGTGGTGCGATCAATTCTAAGACCCACAGAGACAATTGAGATGAATTGTGAGCCTTTATTAGCTGGCCAGCGACTGACTCTCTACCATGCAGGGTTCCAGGAGATCAGCCTCAAGCTCCCAAAAGAGGCAGTTTATAAAGTCTAGCCACATCCTAGTTAACATCAAACAAGCAAGCAGATTAACCACACCCTAGTTCATCATCAAACAAGCAAGCAGATTACAGAAGCAGAAATTAGCCTTAGCATATCTTTGCCCAGAACCACACCTTTAACATTCCCCACTGTTTTTTTTTTTAGGGGAGTTCAAATCATTGATTCCTGCTTGCACCCTTTTTGACATACATAGTTAACAGTAGGTCTAATCCTCTCTTATTCTGTCAGGTTTGACCTAAAAGCCATACAAAGACCCTCTTACTTTAAGATGGAGAGAATTAAGATGATCCAGACCGTACCCTTGATAGTCTTATCTTTAGTGGGTCCTCTGTCCCACGTAGGGTCCATTGTTCTGATATCCACTGGTGGATGCTCAGCCTTGATCCTGGTATGGTGAATCCAATGACGGCGTCCAGCTCCCCTGACCCGGTGGGTGTAATGAGGATGACAGGGAAAGGTCTGTCTCAGCGGTGCTCAAGAGAAGCAGGCTGTATTTTTTCCATCCAGATCCAATCACCTGGAGCGTGTATGTGTGGCTGGACTGGATGCTGAGCGGTTGTTCTGGTGGCAGAGACCAGTTGGTGGGTCTCCTGCCTTGCGAGATAGAGAGCCTGCAAGGACTTAAGCAGTGAAAAATTATGAACTTCTATTAGCTTTTCTTCTAACTTGGGGAGGAGATGTGAGGGTCTTGCAAACATTATTTCATAAAGCGTGCTGCCCTTACAATAGGGTGTGCATCGTGCCCATAACAGAGCAAAGGAGAGGAGACTCACCCAGTTTTTGCCAGTTTCCAGCTTGAACTTAGTTAGGGTTTCTTTCAAGGTTCTATTCATTCTTTCTACTTGCCCTGAACTCTGAGGCCTATAAATGCAATGCAATTTCCAATTGATCCCTAACACCTTTGCTAGAGATTGGCTGGTCTGGGCGATGAACGCCAGGCGGTTGTCAGACTCCAGTGTTATGGGCAGGCCAAATCGAGGCACTATGTCTGAGACTAATTTCTTTGCTAATACCTGAGCGGTCTCCTGCTTAGTGAGAAAGGCTTCAGTCCATCTTGAGAAAGTGTCAATGAACACAAGCAAGTACTTGAATCCGAAGGTTCCCGGGCTGACCTCAGTGAAATCCAACTCCCAATGTTCCACCGGTGCCTGACCACGAGGTCTCGTCCCTTGTTGTATTTCTTTGGAGGGCCCTGGATTCACTTGTGCACAGATGTGACACCGGGCTGATAGCTGCTTGGCCATTCGTTGCAGCCCTGGAATGTAATAGTCTCTTTTCAACAGTTCAATCAACTTAGTTCCTCCCAAGTGAGTGCTCTGGTGAACCTGGGTTATAAGGTCTCGGCTCAAGGCCTCAAGTACTACAATGTGGCCCTCCGGGAGTCTAACCCACCCAGTAGATTCCTCTTTGCCTCTCAACTTGTTGCATAGTCCAACTTCCCCTGAAGTGTAGGTAGGGGTGTCCGTTAGCACCCTGGGCGATAGGGCCAGCAGAATGTCAATTGGCCCCACTGGTTTTCGGGCAGCCTCCTTTGCTGTTTGATCAGCGAAGGAGTTGCCTTGTGCTACTTCTGAGCTCGAGTTCTGGTGCCCTGGGCAATGGATGATTGCCACTTTCTTTGGCAGCCAAATTGCCTCTAGAAGGGCTAGTATTTCTTCCTTATTCTTAATTTCTTTTCCTCCCAAGGTCAGTAGCCCCTTTTCCTTATATAATGCCCCATGTATAAGTGCCGTGGCAAAGGCATACCTGCTGTCCGTGTAGATGTTAACAGTCTTGTTTTCACCCCACCACAGAGCTTGAGTCACTGCTACTAGTTCAGCCCGCTGAGATGAAGTTCCATGGCTTAGGGCTTGTGCCCAGATGACAGTTTCAGTGGTAACCACTGCAGCCCCGGCATACCCGACTCCTTCTGAGACGAACCTACTTCCATCCGTAAATAGAGTAGCATCCGGATTCGGCCAAGGGCTGTCTGCCAGGTCCAGTCTGGTGCAGGTGACGTTCTCTAGGAACTCAAGGCAGTCATGCAGAGGGTGGCGAGGGTCATTGTCAGGCATTAGAGTAGCTGGGTTGAGTGCGGCAGTTTTCAGGAACTGTATGTGAGGTGGGTTGAGAAGCTGGACCTGATATTGGGTGATTCGAGCATTGGAAATCCACCGGTCCGGTGGACTGCGAAGCATTGACTCAACTGCGTGTGGGGCGATGATCTGGAGGGTCTGCCGTAGTGTGAATTTTAGGTCTTCCTTAGTGAGGATTGTACTGGCAGTGATCGCCCTCAAACAGTTGGGCCATCCTGCTGCCACGTAGTCCAATCTTTTGGAGAGGTATGCAACTGGTCACTTCCAGGGTCCTAGGATCTGTGTCAGGACCCCTTTGGCAATTCCCCGCACCTCAGTAACAAAGAGCTGGAATGGCTTTTCCAGGTTGGGCAGGGCTAATGCAGAGGCTGTGGATAGGGCTGCCTTCAGGGCTTCAAATGCCTTTCTTTCTTCTTTTCTCCAGGCTAGGTCCTCTCCTTTGCCTCTGGTACTAGAGTATAGGGGCTTAGTTATTTCTGCGAATCCCGGAATCCAAAGCCTGCAGTAACCTACTGCTCCCAGGAACTCCAGGACCTATCTCTTGATGCGTGGCTGAGGTATCCTCAGAATAGCCTCGATCTGACTAGAGGACAGGGTCCTTTTTCCTTTCTGTAGATTGTACCCTAGGTACGTCACTCAGGGAGTGCAAAGTTGAGCTTCCTTAGCAGATACCCGATACCCATTCTTGTCTAATTCCTGGAGTAGGTCCTCAGTAGCCTGTTCACACTCTAATTCTGTTTCAGTCGCTAGCAAAAGATCATCAACATATTGTAGAAGTATTATCTCAGGGTGCCTCTGGCGGAATTCGACTAAGTCCTGACTTAGGGCTTCATCGAACAGGGTTGGGGAGTTCTTGAAGCCCTGAGGCATTCGAGTCCAAGTCAACTGTCCTAAGTAAAGTCTGTCTGGGTCTTCCCACTCAAAAGCAAAGATGGGCTGGCTAGCCTTGGCCAACGGCAGAGTAAAGAAGGCATCCTTCAGATCTAGGAGTATATACTTGATGACTTGTGGGTAGTTGGCTGAGAAGAGTGTAAGGGTTGGGGACCATCAGGTGGATAGTCTCAACACACTTATTTAACCTCTTCAAGATCCTGAACCGGTCGGTAGTCATTGGTGCCGGGCTTCAGTACTGGGAGCAAGGGAGTGTTCCAGGGGGAGTGGCAGGGAACTAAGATTCCAGCCTTCCTCGACCTTCGAATATGAACAGCAATACCCGTTCGGACCTTCGGGTTTTTAGGCAAGACCCCTGGTGAGTTTGCTAGGGGCTCCTCTAGTAAAAGGTATTCTTCAGACAATGGGCAAGTGAGTAGAATGGCCGGTGGGCCTGACCCAACAGTAAGTTCAGTATGCCCTTCCTTGAAGGAGATTGTGGCCTGTAACTTCTGAAGCAAGTCTCTACCCAGCAGCGGGTATGGGCATTCTGGCATAACTAGAAATGAATGGGTAATCGTTCCTTTTCCCAGATCTATTATCCTTGCTTGGGTCCAAGGGTAAGATTTCTCTTATCCAGTGGGTCTAAGGGTAAGATTTGGGTCCAAGGGTAAGATTTCTCTTATCCCTTGTATAAGTGTCTTTTCCTTTGAGAGTGGGCACTGTGAGCTCTGTAGGACAGAGTAGGTAGCTCCTGTGTCCACCAAGAAGTTCACAGGCTTGCCCCCGACTTGTAAAGTTACCCTGGGCTCCTGGGGACTCACAATGTAGGAACACTGACCTTCTCATTTTGTGTCCTCAAAGAGGATGAGGGAGGCCTTCTTTTGGGGGGCTTGTCCTTTTTCAGGGCACTCATTCTTTCCAATGTCTCTTTTTCTTGCAATATGCACATTAGTTCTTCTCTAATCTGACTCTCCTGGGTCCATCGTTCACCCTGGGTGCCTATTCTCGGCCTCTGCCTTTTCCTGGCAGTCCTTTTGGCTGGGCTCCTTGCATGGCTGCAAGAAGGACCTTGGCCATCTTCTTAGTCTGTGCTATATCTATTGTTGAATACTTGTCTCTATTGTTGAATACTTGTTGGGCTATCTCGACCAGCTCAGACAGGTTCTTTCCTTCAAACTCTTCCATCCTCTGCAGTTTCTTTCTAATATCTGGGGCCTACTGACTGACAAAGGTTAAATTCACAGCCTTCCTATTATTAGGGTCCTCCGGGTCAATAGGGGTATACAACTGGTATGACTCAGAGTCGTTCCAGGAACGCCGCCGGTGATTCATCCTTAGTTTGGATGACTTCACTTACCTTAGATAAGTTAGTGGGTCTTTGGGTGGCAGACCAGAGGCCCTGGAGCAGAAGCTGGCGATGCTGTTAGAGAGCCTCCTTACCTTGGTTGGTGTTGGGGTCCCAAGGTGGACGGGTGTTCGGGAGAACATGTTGGACGCGGGTCGGATCGGTGGAAGGCTGCTCGTTGGGCTCTAATACCGCTTTTGCAGCCTCCCTCAGGATCCACTCCCACTCCTCTGAGGTAAACAGGACTTGGAGGAGTTGCTGACAATCGTCCCAGATTGGCTGGTGGGTAAAGAAAACAGTCTCTAGGAGAGAAGTTAATCCCTGGGGTTTCTCTGAGAACGAGAGGTTCTGGTGTTTCCAATTGTACAGATCACTGGTAGAGAAAGAAACATGGACCACGAATGGACTCTGGGTTTCTCCCCCAACCAGGGGAGCCAATTGCAGGAGTGGGGCCAGGACTGCTGCCTGGTTCGACAAGTCAGGGACAGGATCAGGGTCTTGTGGGGGGCCGATACACAATCCCAGTGTGAAATGGGGAGGACTCTGGAGTGGTTCTGCCTCCCTGTTAGAAGGAGACAGGAACGGGTCACAAGGGGAGTAAGGGGGAGGATTAGTGACCTTGCGGTTCTCAGGGGATGCCTGTAAGACAGGGTAAAGAGAGTTAGGTGTCTGTCCGGACAGTTTCTCTTTTGGCCCCTTTGGTGTGGAGAGGAAGACAGACTTGGGAGTCACCTTTGACTCTTGGCCACAGCGGCAGTCTTTCCAGTACTTGGGGGCATCAGAAACAATATCGATCCACACATTGATATATGGAGCCTGATCAGGGTGGCCAGGATTTCTGTAGATAATACCCTGCACCTAATAGGCTGTTTGCAGGTCGAGTGACTCCTCTGATGGTCACCCTGTTCCAAATGTGGGCCAATCTAACTGGCAGAACCTCTGAAGGTCAAAGGGAGTGACACTAGCTCCGTAGGCTTGGGCTCGTCTCCTGAAATCCTTAAAATGGTTAAAGAGGCACTGAAGGGGGGTAGGACGATTCGAGGAAGAAGCCTGACCCAAGTTAGTAAAAACAGGCAAGATCCCCACAAAAGCCAAATAAGCCAGGGCTAAGATCAGCCCCTGACCTAGCATCCAGTCGGACAGGGCCATGGAGGCCAGACCTAAGGTAAAAATTATAATACCACACATCGATAACAGTACATTCGACCAGTCCAGACAGAGACAATACAGACAAGACAAACTACAGGTAGCACAAAACACTAGCGTACTCCAAAAATCTGAATACCCAAACCAGAAACCTGCTCCAGATGACTTGTGCCCAGTTGTTACAGAATTGAACTTTTTGTCCACCTGCCCTCTTGGACAAGTCCGCTTGGCATCCGGGGATGAGGAAGGTCTCTCAGCGGCCGTCCCCTGGATGGGGCAAGTTCTCGCCCAAGGGGTCGTGGGTCTTAGGAGATCTCCTCCTCTGGAGAGATCTCGCTGGGGTCTCCAAATGTTGTGGTGTGATCCATTCTAAGACCCATGGAGCCAATTGAGATGAATTATGAGCCTTTATTAGCCAAGCCAGCTGGCGACTGACTCTCTACCAGGCAGTGTTCGAGGAGATCAGCCTGGAGCTCCCAAAAGAGGTAGCCTAGCCACACCCTAGTTAACATCAAACAAGCAAACAGATTAACCACACCTTAGTCAATCATCAAACAAGCAAGCAGATTACAGAAGCAGAAGTTAATAGTTAGCATATCTTTGCCCAGAACCGCACCCTTAACAATATGACAAAACTTTCACTTTGGTAAAATTTCTGGAGTTCCAGTGGTATAGAGCATGTTGAGATATCCCTTTTAAGGTGAAGTATCATGCCTCCAAGTCACATATTACAAATGTTCACATGATAGAAAGTCCAATTAATTAAGTTGTGGCCTTGTACTCCATCAAAGATCATGCATAAGCAAAGGGAAGGAGAACGGAAATCCACAGAGATTTTTTTTTCTCCCTTTTCTAGTAAAGTACCGTATCTGTAGCTTAGCTTCGATTACTGGTGATTACTGATTACCCACTCACTTTCACATTAAGTGCAATTAATTGTTAGCAGAGAGTTTATGACTGTAGAGTAATGAAAGGAAAGAGAGAGAGAGAAAGAGAGGTTGATTTACGAAAATGTGGTAAAATTCACAGAATAGATTTCCTATCTATTTCCTATCTGCCAAATATGTCTTTCTGGCAGAAATTGAAACCAATCTAATAATAATAGACCTTATTCTGAGATACTATCAACTTTCCAGAATTATATATTAATTGATTTTAGGATTATTTTTTTGTTATAGATAATGAATTTTCTGTAGGATAATTATATAGCCTAGATCTACTTAGAGATAGATTTATGGTCATTTTTAATAGAGACAACTGTGTAAATTTAAATGTACAAAATTAAAACTGATAAAGAGAGAGAAGAAATATTTCTATAATTAATATAATCTCTGACATTTTGTCATGAAGAAATGTCTGAATACACCCATAGCTATTCTTTCCCCTAAAGAAATACAAATTCAATTCCGTAACACTCATATATATAAGTTAAAAAGTGAGTTTTTGTCATTCCCCATGGGCAGTAACACTGCACTTTATGATAGTCATATTGCTTATATTCATACCTCAAGATTTCATTTTCAGCTGCCTCCAAAGTTTACTCCATATGAAGTAATAAGAATTTGTTAGCTTTTATGATCTGTGTTACCCACTATACCTTAAAAAGATTTATACTTTTTAATTTTTCAAATAATCCATTTGGCAATTTTGATTTTTATTTGTTATGTACCAGAGTTGAAAAAAATAGATTAAGATATTTCTCTCTTCAAGAAGCTCACAGATGTAAAGAATCGATTATACTAGGTTTTTGAATTCTAATTCTCAAATTTCAGGTGAAAGCTAAAACTTTATGAAGTTCCAGAGGAAATCATTTGAAGTCTCCAACCTGAAAATGTACTGAAATTAGAGTAGAACTCACAAAGTCAAATAGGGTTCTGCAAATCTTCATTGGAATGGAATTGTTACGAGAGTATCAATGAGTTCTCTCAGATGAAGGGCTGTATTATCATCCACTGTAATACCAGAAAGAAAAAAAAAAAAAAAACATAGCCTTAATACTGTCTAATGATGCTGGATTTTACTAAGGCAGCTTTTTAGGTATATTCATGAGATTGAAATAAGCATCTGAGTGGCAATTAGAAGTGAACAGATAATACAATATTTTGCTCAATTAAGATGATTTCCTGTGGATACGTCATCTACCTCAATGACCTAACAATAGTAATGCAGTTCGATTCATCAGAAATAATAAGTCCTTTAATTTTTGAAGAATACTCAATTATTGATAATACAAATAAGAATTCAAACAATCATTTATTGAACTCCTAAACTGTGACAGGCCCTAGACTAAGCCCTATACATAAATGATTTCCTTTAAAACTAACAACACTCTGAGATGGGCATATGCTATGATTATTCCCTTTGATGAGATCAGAAATTTAGCAAAGTTAAATAATTTGGTCAAGGTCATAAATTTGCAAAATGCTGGGATAAGTATCAGAGTGTGTGTTGTTATAATACAGAATCGCATAATATACTTGCTTTTATAAACATCACAAAAGTATATAGAAGAATTTAACAGAAATCTCTTACTTTTAATTCACTATCTGTTCTTCTATCAATCAGGGCTGCTTTGATGGAATTTAGATCATTAGATCTACTTAGTCTTAAACACTTCACCTGAATATTTCTCTATAATTGTAGAAGTAGAGTGTATTCGTTAAGATTTCAGGCTCTGGAGACAGACTTCCTAGATTCAAGCTCCAGCTCCCATACATAATAGTGATGTTTGGGGAAATTTACTGAAATGTTCTGCACTTCCATTTCTTCTCAAATAAGTAGGAATAATATTGTACCTACCTCACAAATTTAAGATGATGATTTATCAAGTAGAGTATTAGACATTTAACAAGCATTAAGGAAATATTAGCTATTATAATTTTGTATAAAAAGGAGAAATAAGAATATATCTTCATATTTGTTTGTATGTTCATAAAGAAACAGAAGAATGAAAAGAAAAACTAACAAATATACCTATCTACAGGGAGAGTAAAAGTGAGACTTTTGTAAATTTATATATAGTTTTTACTACACATTGTTACTGAAGTCTTTGGTGAATGTATTACCCTGATGTTGCTAATTTTTCTCTTTCAGACATAATGATATATTTTCCTAATCTAGATACATTTTATATAAAATATTGAATTTTATGTGTAACGTTTATTAAAATAAAACATGTTTAATAGAAAGGTAAAAGGTAGGGTAATATGATGCATATAGCTCTAAACAACAAATAATAAATAAACAGTGTAGATATAGAAATAAAGGAAGACTCATTTAAAATGGAGTCAGTAAACTCTGAGGGGGGAGCTCTCATGCATGTATCACTTGTTGCAGCCTACATAACCAATAGGAAGAAGGAAGATAAGAATTATTTTGACCAAGAGAGGATATCTTTTACACAGGAATTTTATCTTCTGCTTTTTAAGAAAGAAAGGATGATCCTTCCCTGCCCCAGCAACAATGAACTAACCACAGTTTGCAGCCAATAAAAAACCACCAAAACCTCAAACATTTTTTCTTCCCCAGTGAACTTTTGTTCAAAAACACACTCCCCAATTTTCTCCTAAAATTGAACCTTCTCTTTGTCTCTTCAGACTTGCCTATAGTTAGTCATAGCTTGCTTGACCCCAAATTGCAATTCTATGCTTTTCCCAAATACTCATTTGCTAGTAAACAACTCATTTTTTAAGGATGACAGGGAGAAAAAAGTGATTCTAATAAAAAAAAAAAAGTTGGGAAAATATATGAGATTTATAGTTCATTAAAAATTTAGTAAGAGCAAGCAAAATCATATTATTAAGTGGAAAAGAGCAAACTACTACAAAAGTCTACGGAAGATATTAGAAAGGAATTTTGCAAGTAGGACCTGGGAAAATAAATCTAATGTACTCTAGTATTATAGATTCATATCTACTTTACTATTATAATGTTATCTAGTCATTCTCATTAGGTGGCTTTGATCAAAGACTGTGGAAGAAATCTTCAATGACATTGAGAAATAGCAAACTATGTAAGGGGCAGCTAAATTCTTCTGTGAAGTAAGATCTTGACTTTCATGAGACATAAGGAACTCGAGTTAGGTGGCTAAATAATAAACAAATAACAACAATAAAGGTTAGTGCCATTGAAAAAGAGGTTGCTTGAGAGTGAAGATGTAGCTAAAACCAAGCTCAAGTTTGTGCATTTGAGGGGAAAAAAATGCTGACAAATTCTCCCTATCCACAAAGTCTTCCACAAGCCAAAGTAAATCAACTGACATGAAGAGAGATTTTATCTAGACATAGAAATAACAAAATAAAACATTTTTTTAACTCTGACAATAAGCATTGTGTCTGCAAGTCTTGAGATGGCAATATACAGCCACATATTTATTCAAAGAAAGCTGAGTCACCAATATGCTTCAGAGCTACGGGCTAGGTCACATAATCTCCAAGGTTACTACTGACTGTTATTCTATGATCCTGGAAATCAAAATCAAATAGCAAAGCACTCCAGTATTCCAACAATTTATTTCCTCTTTCTCTCCCTTTCTCTGTCTCTGTCTCTCTCTCTCTCTCACTCACTCACACACACACACAGATATACAGGCACGTACACATCTGCTATATAAAACTATAAGTCATTGTAGAGTCCTATAATTGTATAGTCCTCTATAAATGTATAAACTTTTATACATTTGTCCTACTATAGGCATATTTCCAATTATTTGAATCATTTACTATGTACATATTATTTTACAAAATAAAATACCATTATATAAGTTAATTTTGCGAATTCAATATTTTTCTTTTCACCATTTTTAGGTAGCTGAAAAGTTTTATTTGTATAAGACTTAGTTTTTAAGGAACAAAATGACTGATTTCATTTTAAAGTTTGTTGTAATTCCTCAACCAAAAATAAAATTCTAGTATCCAACTTCATGAAGTTCCTACAACTCTCATATTTTAAAATATGTTATACCAAGGATATTCTCTAATATTTGTCTATTAGTATGAGAAGCATAGTTAAGCGAAACTCCTCTATTTTAAAACAATGTCTTCTAGACCTAACCTCACATTATTTTGAATTAATGACATCCTGTAATGTCTAAATTCTAACTGCCACCTTCATCTAGAATTTCTGAGGCCTCGAATCATCTTAAATGAATGTTAAGGTATTTATTCCTAAAATAGCTTAAAAATTACTACTAACCAAAATAAATAATATGAGTTTTAGTTTCCAATCAAATGAAATATTTTAATAATGAACCCCTAAACACTCTCATAGTCAAAAATTATTTATAGATTCTTTTCCTCCCTGTCAACAAATTCAGAGAGAGCTCTGAAAGTCAAGTGATCATGTTATCCCTATATTTAGTTTAGTTTTTTTTTTTTCCTGACACATCTCTGCTTGCTAGTGGCAATTACTGGCAAGAAAAATAAAACTATTAAAATGATATTTCTGTCAAAATGGTTTCAGAAAATTACTATGGAACAAGGAGGCAATCTTTCAAATTTGCCACTTCCTCTACCCTCTCATTCTTCAAATGATATGCTAACAATTGAACTTTAATAAATAAATCATAAGACCAACAATGAACCTATTAGGATACATGGCACAAAATGTAGATTTTTTTCCTTTCTGAAATGTTTGACATCCTAATTTGGCTTTGGAGAGAAGAAAATAAAAAAATAGTAACCAAGAATAAAGAATTAAAATAAAGGATTAAAAAGTCTCACTTTTTTCCTGAGCTACTATCCAATATTTGCTCTGATTTATTCTTATCCACCTGATCACAGAAAAATTGATTTCATAAAATGTTTGCTTTTTATGAGTATTTATGCTTTACTAGTAGTTGTTCTCATTGTCTACCATACTGTCACATTTTACATCTCCAGGAGGCACATTTTGCATTGTATTCTACACCCGGTGGTGCATATTCTGTTTAAAAAGATAGATGATTAATTCCGATAGATAAGTGATTTTATTCTAAGTAGCATGCTATTGTTGTACTGACAGTACCATATGTTCTCATTAGTCAAAATTCTCAACTGCCAACTATGTAAATGCATTAAATTTTAGAAAGCAATGTCGAGAAAGTTTTAGCAAACATGACAAACTTAGGTGGCGTACACAGTGCTCTTATTCCTTTATGTCAGATAGAAATAAGTGATAAATTATAACAATTAAAGAAAAAACCTAACTCAGAAGAAATAGGTAGCCTCAAGTATCAAATTAGGAGACCAAATAAAGTCAGAGCTTTTAGATAAAGGTGACTTGTGGGATAAAGGTGACTTTGAGAGATTCAGGTCAAAATAGAATCTAGGAGTAGGAATCTGGATTCCTAACTATAAAAGATAAAAACAGTTTTTTAGTCCACATGAGGTACACAGTCAAAAACCAAGCAATGCAATACTCCCTTAACTCAGTAATGAAAACAAGAGTCACTTCTCCTCATCAGCACGGACTAAGTGTAAGGAAGCTTACAGTGTGACTGGGATTTTGGATGAAAAGTGATTAAGAAATCTAAGCACCCATTATGTCCCATACTTGTGCTGGGGTTCGACCTTGCCTGGTGCATTTCTTATCTTGCCTCCAGCTACCTGTTGCTGAAACTAAGTTTCAAGTGAGAGTGACTATTGCCACTAGAGGGCACTGAAAGAGCTTGTTTTTTTGTTTTGGGGTTTTTTTTGGTTTTTTTTGTTTTGTTTTTTTTTTGGCCAACACAGTGAAGAATTATAGATCAGTGAAGTTTAGGAAAAGTTAGATTTATTAAAATACAGTTCAAGAGAGAAACAGGTTATGCCAGAAGTGGCCATAGCCATGCGGATTTCGGACAGTATACTTTATATTATAGCTTTGATGGGTGGTTACAGGGGCTGCATTAGATAATTGGCATGTGAGGTCATATTCATAGGGGACATCACTTGCAAAATTCTTAATCTTTTAGCTGGAAATGAAAAGGGACATCTTTTGCAGAGTTCTTAATCTTTTTAGTAAATCTAGTTAAGTTTTCTTTCCTCTTTTCTTTGGGAAAAAGGCCTTCTTTCTCAAATCCTTATAATTGCTTGGAAACTGGTGACTCAGATCCTGTGGCTATTGATAAGGGTCATAGGTCCATTGTTAGCAGAAAATAATGTTATGCCAGACAGGGCTCTTAGAGTCTGAGAGGGGAGGGAACTTTAGGCCAAAGGTCTTTTTTTACTCTTTAAGAAATATATTAACCAAGCCTGTTTCCCTTTACTCACTTAATAAGCAAATCAATAATATAAATTAATATATATTTAAATAACAAGTTTGTATCTTCTTTTCCTTGTCTAGGACTGAGGTGGCACTTCAGCAGGAAACCCAAGACCCCACCCTGACTAAAGCAGAAAAGGAAAGAGCTCCATGAAATCCCAATCCCAAACAACCCTTCTCAGCAGGAAGCTGTACAAGAGATCTCCTGTCCCTCAACATCCATACTAATAATAAGCAGGTTCATGGCTCTTAGAAAAGAGTTAGGCAGGAAAGTTAGTTAGTGGTTTTGGGGTCTGCCTGCAAAGACACTAAGGTCATCCTACCTAGAAGGGGTCCACCCTAATCCGCCCACAATTAAGCAAGCCAGAAGGCATTTTTAGGCTTAAAGTAAGTTCCACAAAGAAATAAGTAAGCAGAGAATTAGGTACAAGTTTAAGCCAGTCACTTGCACTTGCACAATGAAGACTCCACGACCTTCAAATCACCTGAGCCTCATTATACTATAATTATAATATGATGCATATGCCCAGAAGTTCATTAAATCACTAAAACAGACTGAATTCTGGGAATGAATACATGTAAAAAGCAAATGATGAATCACTGAGTCCTGTCAATCTTACTTGTCAATCAAGGAAGCCTACACCTCTAAGAAAAGTAACCACTCACAGTAATTAGGGATAAAAACCCCAAAGGCTTTGTTACTAGGCCTTTTGAGCCACACTTCTCTTGCTCAGGCCTGCTTCCACTTCTGGAAGTGTACTCTCCCTTGTAATAAAGCTTTTTTCTTTTCTACTGTATTTCAGTGTCTTGCTCAATTCTTTGTTCGAGACATCAAGAACCTAGACAACACACCCTGAGAGGATCTCTACTTTCTGGTAACAATATTGCTTGACATTCTGCTGTTATATAACCTTTTGTTTATTACACATGTGGTTACCCAGAATTCAGTCTGTCATACTTAGATTAATAAAATTCTGGGCACATGTAGGATATTATAGTGCTTGTATAATGAGGCTATGGTTAAGGAATGTCAGTACATGTACTAACTGTGCACGCACCTGTGACCCAACTAAAATAGTGGTTGTTTTTGTAGTTTTTACATCCTCCTATGCTAGGATGTAAAGGTAATTTTTAACTATTAAGTTGGTGTTCCAAGGAGGTCCTAAAGGAAGTCTCTGGGTTAGGCCTTCATTCCTCATTGCTCATGTCTATCTGTCTGCCTACCGTGACCATGAGGTGGAGGCTCTCTTCTATCCAGACATCACTCATGGAATACATTGTTGAAAATACTGAGGCCCTTATCATTTTTGCCTCAGCCCATGAAGTAGGGTGTTCTACATAAGGAGACATAAGCCTAGGAGACCTTGAGCTGCTGCCCTTCTCTACAAAATTTTTAGTTACTAAGCCAGAGGTGTCTTTCAGAGAGAAGTTCACTATTGTCCCTGCCCCTCAACACCAGAACCACTGCTCAGAAATTTTGTACTGGGGAGAAGCAGACCATAGAACAGAGAGCTCCAAATCTCTCTCCTTAAGAACTGACTTTGTTTCCAACTGAGTCTGAAGTTTAAGAGTAAGAGTATTGCCAAAAATGGTGGAGACTGTGGTCAAAGGAGTTGATAGGTTTATTGGAGAAATATAGACCAAATACTTTGCCAGACAGAACTAGGGAAGGGGCAGCTAGACAGATTCTGAGGCCAGAACAAACCTCAAATATTAACCTAGGAAACAATCTCTTCAAAGGAGCCTGAATTTGATTGGATCTGTCTTTGGATCCATTTGCACTTCCAGGGTATTTGTTGAAAACAATAAAGCAATCGCCAGCAATTCCTGAAGTTTAAGAGCTGGGCGTGGTCAAGGAAAAGACAATCAAAGCAAGCCCTGCCCAAAACACTGTTATTCCAGAGTGAATATCGGCCTATCCAAAGCTGTGCATCCTCATGAGCAATATCAGAGGATTCACATTGACTATCAATTAAGAAATGGGTAAAATAATTGCTCTATATTCACACAAGGGACTAATATTTGATAGTTAAAATTAGTGAATTGGATTTGCATTTATCAGCACAGATCAATCACAAAAGTATAATATTGAGTAGAAAACAAGGATATTCACAAGTCAGAAAATGATTATTTGCCTAGTGGAAAGATAGAAATGGAATTAAGGAAGAGTATAACAAGGTTGTAACTCTGTGGGTTACTTTTTATTTTCTTAAAAAAATGTCGAGAAGGAAATATGACAATAATTATTTTTTCCTATAAATTATTAACTTTTATTTAAATGTTAATATTTATTAAATTAAATAATGAATAAATGTTTTTCTATTATTTCTATACTTCCCTTTAAGTTTGAAATGTTGCACAATTAAAATAAAAACTTAGCAATATGCATTAGTAAGTGAACTATAAGAACAACTTTAGAAAAACTTACCTTAAATTGAAAATAATGAATGAATAAAAATCAGGACATAAGTACGTATATGATAGTTATTAAAATCAGTGAACATTTTTTTTCTAAAACAAATGAAATTTTTCCTGGAAATTATAAATTAATAAAACTGATTCAAGAAAAGAAAAAAAAAATCTGAAAAGTCTAAACAGCATTGGATAAATTGACTCGCTAATTATCCACCCACTAAAAACTTTTATAGCCTACTAGTTGGAATATAAATTGGTACTTTTGAGAGAAACTTGTCAATGCACAGTAATGTTTAACATGCATATATTTAACACTATAGCAATTCCGCACATAAGTATAAACCCCAGAAAATCTCATCCATATGTGCAAAGGAGTTATGTAAATGATTGTTCAGTGGAACAGTTTTTGTAACAGCAGCGTAATGGAAACTTTCCAAATGTCCACCCAAACAGAATAATTGCACTGTAATATACTCACACCATGGAATTTTGTAACTTTTACATATACTAATATGAATAAATGTTAAAAATAAATAAAATTCATATTCTCAAACAAATATAAGAATTTACAGATAACATGTAACACAATTTACCATAGAGAGATAGATATTAAAATACAAAAATAAAAGTTTTGTATATTTTATAGATTCATACATTTATAATACAAGTATAAAAACATGTATGAGAATCAGAAGCAAATAATTTAAGATAATGGTTTCCTTGGTGTAAAATGATGTAAAACAGTATTGTCAGAGATGCAGAGTTCTAACTATATCTTTAAGATGTAATTAAAAGAAAAATAATCATAATAACCAGTGAAATTCTAAAAGAGTAAGAATCTCAAAGTTGACCTGAGATATAATTTAACAAACATTGCTTTTCTTTTATTCTGTTAGGTTTAACTTTCACAGTAAACTATAAAGCAAATGTTGAGACAATACCTAGAATGAGAAAATGATTTAGCATCTTCCCATCCCTTGTTTACCACATTTATTAAATAGATGCTTAAATATACATCTATAACAGTCACTAATTAAAATGAATGAATACAAATTAAGAAATGGTGACACTTTACTACTGTTAATTTTTAATATGTCTGCCATTCAAGTATGCCTCTGGGAGAAAATATTTAAAGGTTTTGGTTTTTACTCTCAGAAACATTTCAGCTTACACCTTTAAAAAAAATGAAATATTTTACTTTCAGGATAAATCAACATTAAAAATGTGAGATTTTATCTTAAGCTGCTTCCAACTAATAAGTATTGCTATTAGATGTGGTTGAATATATCTATTAACTTTGACAGTGTCAGTCAGAGTTGTAAATACTGACAGTAGCAAAGCTTCTGTGGGTCAATCAACCTTCCCAGTGATTTAAATAATGACAATTTGGTCTGAAGATTAAAAGTATATTATGCATAGTATGTAGCAACTTCTATGTCAATGATTATGTTCTCTTCTCAGCTTTCTCCCATCTGGCATACTTCCTTGGCAACAAACCAGAAAATCTAGAGTTCAAAAACTTCAAGAATAAAGAATAAGAATTCTCAGCACTAACAGAGTTGGAAGGCAAAAGAGGAAGTGATAATGAGTATAGAACTCAATAGGATGACAAAACTGGACTGGATGACTTTTCTCATGGTATTAAAGTTCTCAGGTGGACCTGGGATCTGCTTCGTGAATAGGAACATTGGGGTACATTAATTAGGATTTTGATTGACAAAGAATGTAAGGGAAGCAACTATGAGATGCTATGAGATTATTTTTCTTGAGTGATATAATAATATTCTTAATAGGGTTTAAGTATATCTCTATGTTCAAATCATGATGTGGATAATAACGAAAAATGTTTTGGTGCCTTTATTATATTTCCTTATTTTTTTTTCCCATTGCATTTACTAGTTAGACTGAAGCAAAGATAATCACTGGGGCATTCTATTGTTGTTCAGAAACATTCCTAGATTGTTTTCTACATTTTAAGTCAGATTATTTTCAAAATCTAGCATTATATATTTATTTTAAGCAAATGGTTGATGAAATAGATTCTTAACTTTAATATACTCTCAATCTAATCATAAGAGAGTCAACGGTATTGTTAAAAGAGAAAAACTAACATTACAGATTTGGCTCCATCATATAGTTAATTCAATGATCAGCTATCATGATCCAGTCTCTGCAAGAACAAGAATTTGAATGAATTAGTATTACTCATGAATGCTAAATATGTGCATATATTAATTTCACCAAATACTCAATAGCCCTAGATATATTTTATACTTGTTACTTTAAAAATCTATATTAGTGAATTATTATTTTTTGTTTGCAGGCTAATAATATGGTTATATGCATATGAATATTTCTAGCAATTTAACTCAGCTTCATATCATTCCATTTAAGATATACTTAAATATTTTTCTTTCTATTTCTCTTCTTCTCTCTCAGTCTTTTGGCATCTTCTATTGTACATTTCCTTTTTAGTTTTTCTCTTGTCTCTCTGGCATTATTATTTTAACACTCTATTAGGTCTTCATCCCCACACTTGGGATGTGGTAGCCACTCATTTACAACTGAATTTATTATCTCTATGATGCTTCTTAAGCATATGCATATATCTTAACAATTATATACACATGCAAAAAATATATATAATATGTATATAGCATAGATGTATTTTGTATTTCAAACTGACAACCTGTTATATTTGTTAGCTATAGCAAAGATTCAATGTGCCTAAAACTGAATTAACTAGTGCTCTTCTCCTACCCTCATCTAACTTCACCAGCTGGCTCCTCTCACAATTTCTAATTCTGTTAAGTACATCACTACCTGTCCAAAGAAGAAAGCAGCTACTTTTCTCTATCCTCATCATGATCATTTGAGTCCAGGCCACCAAAATCTCTTGCCTGGATTTATTGTTATCACTCTACTTGTTTTAGCTCCCTTCAGTTTTACCTATTCAATATAATCTCTACAAATTAGAGTGAGTGACACCTCTAAAATGAAATATAAATCATGTCACTCCCTGTATACATTTTAACGCTTTCAAGTTTCCTGAGAATAATGTTCAAACTCTCCACTAAAACTTGCAGGACTCTTTTTGTCTCTTGCCTATGTCTCTAGAGTCACCTCTTGTCACTTCACCACTTCATTTTAATCTCTAGCAATACTTCTCTTTTAATTATTGAATCTAGTTATTCTTGACCTCCAGGACTTTATATATCCCAAAAGCTTTATTTGGAATATTTTTCCATTTCTTTTCTTAACCTAGATAACTCTTAAGCATCTTTCAGGTACAATTTAAGGATCATTTTTTCTAGGATGTTTTCCTTGTCTTTCCAGGCTATGATGGGGCCTATTGTTTATCCATGCTATTGATCCCATATTTACCCTGTCACAGTACTTTTGATTTTAATTTGTTTTCTTCTTGACTGAAATTTGATCTCCATAAAAGTAGAGACTATATTTATCTTGCTCATCATTATATATCTAGTACCTAAAACCTTGTGTGGTTCATAGATGATATTTAGTAACTATTTGTTTGAATGCACAAATGCATGATTACCTGAAGGAATATACTCCAGGCATATGCTTCTGGATAGTTAGGCAAGAGTCGAAGAACAGTTTTCTATTAAAAATTATGAACGATCAAATATAAATGATCATAAATATAAATTATCAGAACACACACATTATATATAAAACATTTAAAAAATATTTTCTATACATATATTGACAAATAGGTGAGATGTTTTTTCCCCAAAGCATTGCATAAATCTAGAATTTGGAATCATATCTCTGCTTTTTTGTGTAATATTTCCTTTCTTTGTATTTTTTAACAGTCTCTTTTGCTCAATTAGGTTTCATTTGGTAAAGCTATGACATTCTGAAGTATGAAAATGAATTTAGATAAATAATCCAGGGTGACAAGAATAATTCTTTAATATGTGGAATACATGCAATAAATATAATTTCGATGGACTATGAAATTGACCTCTCAATATTGAACACAATTATTCGAGATAGCCAATGAATTTTAATTTGTGTGCCGTTTCTGATCAATTGTTAGTGGCTGTTTTATAATCATTTGGGAAGAAGATAATTGAAATGACATGTGATAATTAGCAAGGAAAAATATCATGATTAATTATTGATGTCAACCAGGAAGGTGGAAAAGAGGAGTGATGGCATGTCTGCCACATATGTGCCATCATGATATTGTGCAATTATTTATTAGCAAAACAAAAACGAAATCCAAAGGATCTTGGTAGGTAACATATAAGGGGTAGAAATTTGGGCTAATGATACTTTGGAATAGCTATGTATAGCAAACACAAGTTATAATACAAGTTATGTACTGACACACATACTTACATATAAAAGACAATCATTAATCTATAATATTATATTATTGAGGTAACTATTAAGATTTTATTGGAAAAATTTTAGCGATTCTTCTAAATCTGATAAATTGGCTAAAAACATGATCATTATATATTTTAGAATACCTTCATTTCTAAAGGTATAAAAGTATTTTATCAATTTCTATATAAATATATTAATTACATTTGAATAATTTAGAATTTAGAAAGAGTCTAAGTTTAATTTAGCATTTGCCATTTCTAAGCAAATTTAGAGATATATTTGTATTGTAAGAATTTAATTGTGAAATTTGAATTTTATAAAATACATTTTATTTCCTAATATTTAAAATGGATATTTTTTAAATGGTTATTTCAAATGTTTTGGAAATTTGTCCTTTTATGAAAACAAACAAAAATACTTATAACATGTATTAAAATAAATTCTCTACTAATATTTACATAATTATCTTTCATGGTTTATAATAGAAAGTAATATAATTAGATTTTGAAATATACAAAATTTATACTTTTAACTGAGAGGATTATTAAGCCTTTCTCAATTGATAATCTTTTATGTAATTAAATTTGACTGACATTTAACTAGACATTAGGCATCATAAACAGATAATATCGTGTTGGATTTTTAAAAATATTTTATTTTTTAATTATAGTTGGCATATGATATTATGTTAGTTGTAGGTGTACAATATACAAAATGACCACTCTGATAAATCTAGTACCCATCTAACACCATACATAGTTATTACAATATTATTGACTGTATTCCTTATGTGGTACTTTACATTCCCATGACTACTTGATAACTACAAATTTGTACTTCTTAATTCCTTCTCCTTTTTCAACCACCTCCAACTTTCTTCTCCCCTGGCAACCATCAAAATGTTCTCTATATCTGACTTTGTTTTTGTTTTGTTTGTTTGTTTTGTTCTTTAGATTCCATATATAAGTGACATCATATGATGTTTTTCTTTCTATGTCTGATTTATTACATTCAGCACAATACTCTCTAGGTCCATCTATGTGTTGCAGATGGCAAGGTTTCATTCTTTTTATGGCCGAGTAAAATTCCATTGCGTATATGTACTAACTCTTTATTCATTCATCCATTGATAGAGACCCAGGTAGCCTCCATATCTTGGCTATTGTAAATAATTCTGTAATGAACACATGGATGCACATGTTCTTTCAAATTAGTGTTTTGGGTTTCTTTGGGTAAATACTCAGAAGTGGGATAGCTAAGTCCTTCTTTGTCTCTTTTGATAGCCTTTGTTTGAAAGTCTATTTTGTCTGGTATAAGTATTGTTTCCCTATTTTTTTTTTTATTGTTTATTACTATTTTCATGAAACATCTTTTTCTATTTCTTTACTTTCAGTCTGTGTGTGTCTTTCTATCTGAAGTGAGTCTTATGTAGGCAGCATATGTAAGAGTCTTGTTTTGTTATCCATTCAACTGCCTTTCTTTTGATTGGATCATTTAAACCATTTACATTTAAAGTAATTGTTGATAGATATGTAGTGATCGCCATTTTGTTATTCAGATTTTTATCTTTTTTTTTTCTTTTTCTTTCTTCTTCTTAAAGAAGTCCCTTCACTAATTCCTATAATACTGGCTTGATGGTGACACACTCCTTTAGCTTTTTCTTATCTAGGAGGCTCTTTATCTGTCCTTCAATTTTTAAATGATAGCTTTGCTGGGTAGAGCAATTTTGGTTGTAGTTCCTTGCTTTTAATTACTTTGAATATTTCCTGCCAATCCCTTCTGGCCTTCAAAGTTTCTGTTAATATATCAGCTTATAGTCTTATGGGAGGTCTCTTGTAGGTAACTGCTTTTTCTTGCTGCATTTTAGATTCTCTCTTTGTCTTTATCTTTTGGCATTTTAATTATGATGTGTCTTGATGTGGGCCTCTTTAAGTTCATCTTGTTTGAAACTCTGTGCTTCCTGGGCTTGTATGTCTATTTCCTTCACCAGGCTAAGGAAGTTTTCCATCATTATTTCTTGAAACAGGTTTTTAATCTCTTGCTCTCTCTTCTCCTTCTGGTTCCCCATATGATCTGAATATTAGTATGCTTAATGTTGACCCAGAGGCCTAATTATCCTCATTTTTTTGTATTCATTTTTCTTGTTGCTGTTCTAAATGGGTGTTTTCTGCTACCTTATCTTCTAAATCATTGATTTGATCCTCTGCTCCATCAAATCTACTGTTGATCAGTAGTCTTCATTTCAGTTATTACAGTCTTTATTTCTGACTGGTTCTTTTTTTATCTCCATTTTTATATTTTCTATCTATTTATTGATGTTCTCACTGAGATCATTGAGCTTCTTTATAACAAGTGTTTTGAACTATGCATCTGGTAGATTGCTTATCTCCATTTCATTTAGTTCTTTTTCTGGAGCTTTGTTCTGTTCCTTCATTTGAGATGTGTTTCTTTGTCTCCCTATTTTAGCTGCCTCCCTGTGTTTGTTTATGTATTTGGTAGGGCAAATCAGTCTTGTGGTCTTAGTAGAGTGGTCTTACGTAATTGGTGTCCTCTGGAGCTGTGTGTCCCTTATATGAGTTGTGGGTACCCTCCTGTTAGAGTTGAGCCTTGGTTGCTGTTTTTACATCAGTGAAAGGAACTGCCCCTCCAGATGGTTGGTTATGAGGACTGGCTAATCCTGACCTTATGGATCAGGATAGGCTTTAGCAGGGCTCTGGTGTCTGCCCAATCTGCCCTTTGGGTGCATCATCCTCAGATGCAGCCTCAGGTGGTGCTCTAGCCCAGAATGAAGCTGGCCATAGGGTGTGTAGGGCAGAGTCTTCCCGTAGGGGCCCCACAACAGGCCCAGTTTAGCCACAGCCTGTGCTCTGCTTGGGGCCACCTAATAAGAGCTACTAAGCAATTCACAAATGGCTGTCACCCGTGCTGGGCTTGGATGTGCCTCAAGAGGCCAAGTCATAAACTGAGGTTGGCTATCTCTAGTGCTAGGCTTGGGGCTGCTCAACATGAGGTATAAGGCATGCTGAGGCCAGATACTGCTTGTTTAGGTTTTGTGAACCTTTGAGTGATTTTAGGAAACTGCAGCATAAGCCAAGACAGGCTGCCTGTATAGAAAAGCCACCGGGAATCGCTTGGGTAGGCCCCCAAATGTGGTAGGGCGGGGATTCAGAGAATTGTTAGGGCAGGGGGACCAGTGTTAGCCAAGCTGGTGGAGACGTAGTTGTCAATGCTGCCTGCTTCTGTAGGCTAGGTCGTAAGAGAGCTCAACAAAGGAACCATGGATTCTTCCTGCACTTCTGTCTGGGAGAAAGCTGCCCCTCCAGCTCTTGCCCTGAAGCTAGACAACTCAGTTCCTCTTAATATGTCCCTGATGCCTTTTGAACTGTTGTCCCAGTGCTGGACATCAGAGAAAATGAGTCTAGCAGCAAGTAAATCTGTGTACGGGCCCCTTAAAAGAAAAGTCTGTAACTTTAGATGCCCTCCATCTCACTCAGCCACAATCTCCTCTGGTTTTCACAGCTAGATGTTGTGGGTCATCTCTTCCCACTGAAACCCTGGGCTGGGGAGCTTAGAGTAGGACAGAGACCCTTTGTTCTTCAGGGGGGACCTCCACAGCCGAAATATCCTTTCTGATTCTCAACCACTGATGTGATACCAGCTTGTTCTTTGTCTCCACCCCTCCTACCAGTCTTGAAGTGGCCTTGTCTCTGTGTCCCCAGTTGTAGGACTTTTGTTTAGCTAGATTTCAGGCGATTTTCAATGAGGATTGTTCTGTAGTTTATCTGTAATTTTGATGTTGTGAGAGGGAGCAAGCACAGTATTTACCTACACTACCATCTTAACAGTAAGCCTGTAGATTTTTTTTTTTCTCATTACTAATTTCTAAACACGAAGTACATTTCTTGGCAAACATTTTGTATATTTAAAAAAGTAAAATACTTCATAGAATGCATATTTGACAAAATTAATAAAAGTGGAATTTTATACATTATGAATGATAATGTTGATGTTTTTTAAAGAACAAGAGCATAACTTCTTTGTTGTAGTGATTGGAAAAATAAGGTCAAAAGATATTAATACATAAACAGCTAATAATGGTAGATACAGAACTTGAATTCTGATATTTTCTGTTCACCAACTAAAATGTACTTCATAGCATATAATAATCTTTTAAATAAATTTCTCTATAAAGAAATTGTTTATGTTTGGGTAATTCTTTGCAAGGAATCTACTCATAAGCAATATAACCTGTTACCACAATGTACCCATTCATGTAGTTGTAAATTACCTACATAACAGCTCTTACCTCAGTCCTCAAGAGACTTGTTTGAGCTCCAGGGATGGCAGCTGAACAGTGATTTTTATTTAACTGGTTTTCATTTAGTCACTCCACAAGGTGGCAGTGTAGCATTATTACAAATAATACCCCTATGAATGTGAAAAATAAATAAGAAAAATTTTCATACACATTGGTGAATTATTTTGCTTATTTCTCCATTTGAGATATTTGGAGGTTAAGCAAACTCTGACTGAATATTAGACTTCATAAATTGTACAAACAAGATAAAATGAGTTTTAGATGGTTTTAGATGACTGAATGATTCAACTATCCAAGAATTATTAAATAGTGTGTCAATATCTTGAAGGGAAATCCAACTTTACTGAAATAGGAAGGAAACATCATGTATATATGATCAAGAACTTAATGGATTTTGTTTCCTGTTGTCTTATAAAAATGCAATATGTCGAAAGTGATGATTTATCAGAATCTATGCTGAGCCAAAGCAAGCTAATGGTCTAATTTTGAATTTTAATTTTGGATTTGTTTGTGTACTTTTGCTTATTTTTATAAACATAAAAAGTAACATATTGACTGGAAGTTTAAATTGATATCACTAATAGATGCTTCTCTTTTTGAACTATATTCTTTTAAATAAGGGTAGTAGAGTCATATAAATTCAGTAAATGAAGGGATTTTTGTTTGCTCCGTGTGTTTTATTTTCTAAGCACAATTTCGAATTATAAGATTCAACCAATCTAAGTCTCAAATAGAATTCAATATGGGAAGCTAATCTACACAAGCGTGCAAAGTATATCTCATCAACACTTATAACCTTCAGTAGTTTTCACAAAATAACTCAGGTCATGCTCAAGAGCCCATGATAGAAAAAGAGGCAAGCTATGAAGATTTCAATATAGTAAGTCATAATTTTGGCAGAGAATTTGTGGTATTTTATTTTATCATCCTTCTTGTTTCCAATGTAACTGTGTAAATTTTCAGTTCTTTAAAATGACTTTTTTTCTCCTCTTTCTCCTTGATTCAAACTGGCCTTGGGTTCACTTGCTTCTTTTCTTTCCTCATCCTTCTACATACTGCCTGACAACTCTCTTAATCATTAAGCCTTTAGGACAGCATCAAACCATCTTAGAAATAAAACCTGAGGTCTGTTGACCACAGAAACAGAGTTTTGGTCGAACTAAAGATAAAATGTTGCATTTCCACATCCATGAAGGCAGAATGACTCTCTACCAGCATTCCCTTGAACCAGACAGAATAATGTTGTGACCTGATGCAATGATCAACTGCCTCCTATCCTAGTCCTGACCAATTGGTAGAGCCCATGACCCCAACTCTTTCAGCTACTGGTGAGTTTCCTATATAACCTATACCCTAGAGGTCATCGAGGAGCTCTAGCTCACTTGTGTCTCTGGGCTTGACACCATTTCCATAAATAAACCTCTACTTTCTTGCCTGCAAACTTCTGTTCATGTCTCTTTTGACTTTGACACTTGCAGACAAAATGAACTGAGATCAATAACATTGCTAAGTTGAAGTGAAATATGTTTGAAGTCATATGTATTATAGGCAAGAAAATGTCTATATAGAAGAGATTTTATTTTATATCTTCAGTGTAACCTGTAACCAAATGAATACATAAGATAATAAGAGCATTTCAGTTAGGCATCTTCTTTCTTTGCTTTCTTCTTCTTCTTCTTCTTTTTTTTTCTAAATCTCATTTTCTGCCATAATCAATCATTGCCTACTAAAAATAAAGTTTACAAAATGTGAAATATTAAGGTCTTCTGAATTGGGTTCTACCTTTCCACAATTATTTTCACTTTTTAAAAATGGTAATAGACACCCCCCTCCTTTCTTTGAAAAACAAAACAAAACAAAACTGTTACTCTTCCACTCAAATCACATTTTTCTGAAGGCTTTCCAGTCACGATCTAGCTATAGGGTTGGGCCAGTAGCCCAGACAAGTTCTGACAGTCTAGTTATACGTTTGGGCCAATAGCCCAGGTCAACCATTTTGCCCAAGCCTATGGTCAGAAAAGTGAATTTACAGATAGAATAGGAGTCTTTTCCTGTTTCCTGTAATGTGGTATATTAGAGCTTGGAGAGAGAGAGAGAGATGGAGAAAGTTTGACTGCAGTAGAAAAGGGTTTAGCCAAGCAGAGGAAAGAAAATGATTGGGGGGTGATGGAAAATCTTGACAGTACTAGATGAATCCTACTTATTTTCTGTTAATTCTATGAATCACCACAAGAACTACATTTTTCTGAACAAATTATATTATTATATTATTATAAAATTATACCTAATTAAAACTTTCATGCAGATATTCATTAAGAAATAACACCTAAATCTATTAGACCCAGTAATCAAAGAGGATGACTTAAATGGCATTAAATTTTGTAAATCCTTAAGTATTTTATTTAAGGTTGATTTTAGTTTATTATTGATTAAATAAGCCTCTTTTAGGAAATTGTCAGTCTTGACTGTGAAATTGTTTTAAAACAATATTTTAAGTGAATAAAGTAATACTAGAATGCTTTTATCTTAGAGTCCATGAGACTTGTCTCACTGAAAATATAGGCGCAATCTATAATTAGTATACAATATATAATTACTTAGATGAACTTTATGAAAATGGATGATTTTAGAAGACTTGATATTAGTGTCTTTCTTTAAAGAGATTTAATATTTTCTTTGTCAAATTTTATACCACTACTTTGTTATATATCATAGCTTTACAAACTTTATTTCGTCCATGGTGCTAAATTTCATACTAGGCTATTACATGACTAAATTGTCACAGATTAGGAAAAACTGAAGTTAATCCTAATAAGGTTTTATTATATGTACCATATCAGAATATTGCAAAAATAAGGTGATAAGCTTAAACTGCTTAAATTGCTTAAATTTTCATTTTTTCCAAGTTAGAAAATCAACATATTTATGAATTTTCTTTATATGAACTTTAAAAAGTCTATGAGACCTCAACATTTTAATGTAGACATCTGTCGAAGCCATACATAATTAAGCTCATGACATTCCCAATAGAGCTATAAATAGAAATTCTATTTAGTAACTATTTTCAAGTCCATGTTTAAGAAGATATAGAATTGTATTTTAGCTCTATGATTTAAGTAAGAGCCGTAGAGATCAATGGCTACATGCTGCTCTGAGGCTCTGACTACCAAATATCCTGTTGCAGGTTCACAGTGGTATTTCTAAGAATAACTGGAATAGAGAGTCCATATCGGAGAGACCCATGTGGTTAAATGAGTAAGGCACAGAAGGTCTACCACACAGCTTAAGCCATTCTTTTTGAGAAAACGAGGATGAATTTTATGTGATCATGCTCAAATGGTTTAGGAAATGACTGGAGGATAGTTGATATTCCAAGATTTAAGTATTTGATGTTCAAATAAACTCAATTTAACTATGTTCTAGTTCTGTGAATTTGTTGTCAAAACAATTGAGGCTAAACAATATAGCCATATACTTACCTATTTCAGGGCACAACAGTCCACTAATCTAATTTCCAAATGGATTCTAAGAAGAAAAATTGTTTTGTATAGCAGTGATTTATAGCCTACTTTCTTCCCCAAACTAGTGATTAAGTATGAAATCCAAGACTTCTAGAATAGGATTTCAATAGTAAAATGGCAAAAAAAATAAATAATATGAAGAGAAGAAAAAGACTAATCAAATTAAAAGCAAAAGCCATAATCACCTATTACTTTTTACAATAGTATTTGAATAGTAATGATTCTTATTCTAATAAATAAAAATTCCATTATTTTTCAAGTATAGTGACTAGTTCATTTTCCCTTTTGTACTAGAGTATAATTTTAACTTTTTGTGTATGTACAATATTTGTGTATTGATAATGTGATTTTTCCTATTTTGTCTTCATTTCTAATTCCTGATTATTTAAACTCCTCTGTCTTCCTACTTCATGAAATTAGACTTTGGTACTTGAATCAAATATCTCACCGAAATTAGATCAGATTATCTCATCAAAACACTGCATGCTAACCTGTAACTATTTAAATACATAAATAAAAAAATATTAATCATAAATTGCAATATTTTAATATATAAAGCATAGTAGAGAAATTGTTAGGATTAGAATATCACATACATTTCTATGAGGGGTCTTTAAAAAGGAAGAGTCTCAGAAAATATTAGATTAATAAGTGATTTTATAATGGAATAACTAATACATTATTTGGAAAATTATTTTTTCATTCTATTATATTGTCAATCTAAATCAATACTTCCTTCCTCCCTGCCTGTCTCCCTCCCTCCTTCTTTCCCTTTCTCCCTTTCTCCCCCTTTCCTCCTCTCTTCTGTCCTTCCTTCCTTCCTTCCTTGTTTCCTTCCTTCTTTCTTTATACATTTTTCTTTCCTAATATAATATCCAGAAATCTTAATTCCCTGTAAAGTGGTCATAGGATCAATTGTCCCAACAAATTGCAACACAACATTTTAAATATATATTTTTGGTCAATAATCTCTTTGATAATATGATGAAAACTATATAGACTCTTCACACACATACACAAAGCATATAAATATAAATTTTTTCCTACAGTTTTATAAAATTATAAGATTGCTCACTCAAGCCCAAACATGAATACCATAGTGACTGATTCTTAATTATGTTAAAAAAAGCACTTGAGTATGGGTACATTATTTTAAATAATTTAAAGTGAATTTAACTTCTCAAGGCAAAAGGGACCTCACTACTCTTTAGGATATAGACTCAAAATTTGTTTTACCTACAAATATGCTCTGACTTTTAACTTAGTGAATTATATGCATATTATATAAATTCATAATTCATCTAAAAATTGTTACTGAAAAACTTCTATGGAACAAGTATTTTTTTATATATAAGTACAATTATCAAAATAAGAAAGATAAAGCATTTGTTTGCACAGAGTCCAGTTCCATGCGATTATTTTATCTTTTCTATATAATTGTAATATGTATCATGAGTATATTAATAACTATCTCACAGAATATCTCAATAATGGTAGTAATAATAAATATTAGTTTTTGAGCACTGTCCATTATATTAAGTTGTTCACATGTATTATCTCATTTAATTATGAGTATAAAATGAAAGAGCAGTAAAATAATAATAACACATTATAAAATAAATTTGCCATCTTTTCTGTGTAAAAAAACCTATGATCTTAGAAAGAGTAAACTTGATCTTGGTTGGTTAGGGAATACAAAGTGAAATAGCCCATTGTGAATGGTAAATTTTAAGAACTTTCATGTTTTATTATTTAAATAAATCACAAGAATGTAGTATTATATTCCACAAAATAGTTCAATATAAAAAAAGTGTGTTTCCAAGTAAGTTATAATAATATAACAAATATTTGAATAAAAATGACTCTCAAGGGAAATATGCTGTTTTTATTCTCACCTTTACAAAATCTTGGCACTTCATCACTACTCCAGTAGGAGATTAATGTATTCTAAAGTGTGACCAATATGGAATCCATAGGCATAGCCTTTATCCCACTTGGAATATTCATTTCTTCCTTGTTCCAGCTGTACACACACACACACACACACACACACACACACACACACCCCAGTTCTGGGGCAGGGTGGGGGCAGAGATCCAAGTTAGCAAACTGTCAGAGGCAAAGGGAAGTGGAATATAAAGGGTAAGTAAGTCCCCAAGACTGAAACTTTCTACTCTCTACCACTTCCTCATCAATGACTCTTAGTCACAGACTTTATCTATAGGCAGTATGCTCAGGATCTATTTTGTATCTTCACTACCAGTCCCCAAGAAGCAAATAATTTCCAAGAGCTCACTGTAGAAGGCACAGAACAGCTTACAAGAGTGAAGGATTTAGAGAAAGGATATTCAGATTTGAATAGCACTCAGCTCTTTGATGGCAGTATGAAACTTGTCCCATCTATGGATGATCATAACAATATATTATCTTTCAGGTTGTCTTGAGGATTTAATAAGATAGTAACTATAAAAACACTTTATATCTTAAAAATTGCTATATTGATATTAATTGTAAACACGAAAAATTTGTGTTGACTATGCAAATACTGGAAATTTATGCAAAACAGTGAAATACTTATTTTTAGCCTAAAATACAATAAAAAAACTTCCATTATCATTCACATATCTCTTGTTTTCCCATACAAAATTTAGAAGATATATAGAGAAATAGTCTTAAAAATTCATATGCCTTAATAATTACATGTGTATATCATTCCAAAGCGTTAGGTTATTGTCCCACACACATAATAATTGTTAGTGCCCATACACATAATAATTGTTAATGCATACAGAGTTTCTTTTTCTTTTTTTTTTTGAAGTCTATTTCTTTCCCTACATCCTCTAGGTGGAAAATAAAATATTTTTCATGGAGAACCAAAAGTGAAATAACAATTGACTCAAATTAAATGTTGGAGCTCAGGGAGCCAGGCAAAACCATCTGATTACACTAGGAAACAAAACAGATATGAAAGCAAGTTGATCTGCAGTAAAAAAATGTTCATAAATAATAATGTAAGTAGAGTATCTTGATAGTTCATCTTACTCCCCCTGAGAGACATTTCTTAGCTTCATCTTCAAAGGAATCCATGTACACTTTCACACTTATTTCTCAGGACATCCCCACCCAAAATCTGTAATCAACTAAAATTCTTATTGTAATCAAATATACACTGACCATTCATGTTCCTATATTCTAGGGTCCTGTATTAGTTTCTCATTGCTATTGTTATAAATCACCATAAACTTTGTGGCTTAAACAATACAAATTTAATATCTTACTGTTCTGAAGGTCAGAAGTTCAAAATGGATCTCAGTGGACTCAAAAATAGAAGATGTCCGCAGGGCTGTGTTCCTTCTGGAAGGTCTAGGAAACAGTTTATTGCCTTGTCTTTTCCAGCTCCTTGAGACTGTCTTGTATCTTTGGTTTGTGGCTCCCTTTCCATCTTCAAAGCCAGCAGTATAGTGTCTTCAAATCTCTCTCTGACTCTAATTCCACAGTTACACTTTACATGTTCCTTATGATTACATTGTGTCCACTTGGATAATTCAGGATAATCTTAATTTATGATTACCTAATTAGCAACCTTAAGCCTCCCTTTTCAGGTAATATAACACACTTACAGATTTTGAATTAGGACTTGGACATTTTGGGGCCGCTATGATTTCTGCTACCACAAATTCTAAGCCAAACTAATTTCTTATATTCTTAAACTAAGAGCAATATTTTCTATAGCAATTCCTTATTATCTAACCATAAATTATTTTATAGTATCTTTTCATTGTTATATGTTTATTTTATCCCTCTGGACAACACTTATGTTAGATTTCATCTTTCGTTCAGGGCTTGACACACTGAGGGGCCAGTCTAGCATCCTAAATCCAAGAATACTTTCATTTTACCCCTAAAATAAAGACATTCACTTTAATGAATTGGGTTATTGCACCACAGGAAACTCATTTGTTTATTTGATGGTTCATAACAATCTAAGAATATTCTTCAATATCTCACCAGGAATTCTCAGCAAACCAGAAGTCCAGTGCTGATACAATGGCCATGGGCAGAAATAATTTATCTGAAGTTGCATTTGTCAGACTTGGTGGCAAAGAAGGCAGGTTCTTTGCTAAGTATCCAGGCACTAGGTAGCAAGTGGAAAGGAAATGGGTGTGCTAATACACACTTCTATTCCTGCTGGCTCTCTTATTGCCCGATTGCTCTTGCAGAGATTGTCTTTAATTTCAGTATTTGAATTAAGAGGCAGACCTATGTGCACATGGAGATAGTCCATCTGGAGGAAAACCTGAGTGTGGAACCAAACCTGTGCCAAAGTAAATGTTGCATCTAAATGGTCTTCCTCACATGACTGCCACTGCTGAGACAGGGCCAGCCACACACTGAGCTAGACTGATAGAGAATCCAAATTATGCTCCTTTATTTGTTAAATAGAAATGGAGTGTTTATATGTAGTCTGTTTACGATGACGAATTCTAATTCACTTCTCCTGAAGAGTCTATGTGTTATTGTATATTGAAAATGGAAAGCAATAGTATTTCCCTGTTTTAATGTGTAATTTTTTATTTTTGAGGGATTTAAAAGCTCATAAATATTGGAGAATAAATATTAGATTTATTTTAGGTAGCAAATATTGATTTCTGCTTCTTCCCTTTGTCCCTCATATATGTTTTCTCTCTATATATATTTAGATATTTTGTAACTTATGAACTTCAACTTCCATTGAGAAAATATGTTACTAACCATTTTGTTACTATAAATTATAAGATTCTAAACTCTTTTATATCATCATATCTTGGTATCTACTGAATCTATAGGTGTGATATTGCTAAGTAGATGATGAACTATATAAATGAATTTATTCGGTTTGGCTCATTCCTCAGGGAAATTCCTAGAGAAAATAAAGTGACAGATTTGACATTTTGTTTATTTTACCTGTATTTTAAAAAATTCTGTATATAATTGTCTTTTGTTAATATTTTTCTTCTAGTCAACAAAAGAAAAGGTACAAAGTAAAGATAAAAATACACTAGTTTTTATTCAGTCTGGTAGTCAACATCAATAGCATTCAGTTCTTAGAAAGTTTATGCTTTCTTTATTTATAAATATGTATATGCATTTACTTATAAATAAATGTATATTTATTTATTTATTTGATAAATGCAATCCCGTTGACCTCGGCTGAGTGAAAGCATGCTTTAACTAAGACTTTATTGATCAACACAAAGACTTTACATGAGGTCTAGAATAATGCCATTAACCCAGCACACTTTTTAATGTAATCTTGTGTTGTGCTTTTCTTTATGTTGTCATGCATGTTTATATGTATGACATAAAGAATAAATGCATCTCTACGATATTTTGAAATATTGATAGTTCAGCATTTTTATTTCATCTTTGAGTCAGTATTTTATTGTGCAGATGCTCTGTCAGTGGTGGTAAGGGTCCTGTCCTGATGGGCTAGGTGTTGAGAGGCAGCACATAGGACACCAAATATCCAAAATTCTGTTTCACAGAATTAAGTGTAGACTCTTCTCTCTACTTCATAATGAATTCTGACTATCCTAAGCATAGTTCTTGGGCTATATGTACATTATTTAACTTAAAGTTAGGTTGACACTATATTAATTTCCTGTCTGAGGTTGGGGATAGTTATGTAATTTATGTTATAAGTTTTGTAATTTATCTAACTGACTCTGTGCAATGTTTAGCCAAGATCTAGTCTTCAGAAAAGGAGTCAGCTGTAAGTTAAGATCTGATGATTACAGTAACTTGGCTGCACACCAAAAATATCCCCTATATTCCTAATGCCACAATCCCGAAATATTTTTGTATTAAAAAATTTATGTCTTTGGAAAATCATTTAATTATTGTATGTCCTATCTCTCCCTTTACCCCTTGCTCTATAAATATCTCTGGTTTCCATAATAATTATGACTATGTCTACAAAATTAAATCAGCCTGGATGAAAAGGGTAAAGTTAATTAATTAGTTAATTAAAACATTTCAGTCTATCAAATTGTTTGTCTTCATATTATTGACAAACATCCACTATTAAATTGTCCCTGTACAAATAGTTGGTAACTAAAATACTAGTATTATATATTTAAATACCATCTACTTTGCTTCATATTATATATTGAATATGTAGTAGTGGCTTTTATTTCTAATTGTAATCATGTAAAATTATGACCTGTCAAAAAACTGTGGTCACTGATTGACACATTATAAAATACAGTTCTTTCCAAGAAGAAACAATATCTTAAACAACTAGCTGTTACATCAGACCATGAAACTTGAAATAACTTTTCCAAGTAAGTTTGTTGAATAAATAGTAATTTTCTAAGTAAGTTAATTTCTCAGTGATTTATGACCTCAAAAAAAGCAGAAGTAGCACATCAATTACTTGCTATGCATCTGAAGAAAAACTTTGGCAACAAGTTCACCATATTTATAATTAGCAATCTGGAAAAGATTTCAGACTATCTCTTATATATAGAAAGCTGTGACATTTTCAGACTTTAGGCCACCAGGAGCAGAGGCATTATGTGATATATTGTTAAGAAAGGGACGCTGCACTTAAATGTGCAATATATTTGGCTGATAGGCTGCCATAAGCCTATCTAGTGTAGGAAATGAAGAAATGAAAGGAGAAAGATTCTTTTTGAGGTCACAAAAGTACTGCATTACCAGTTTCCCAAACTTCATCAGTGAAGTAGACATGACAAATTAGAGCTCCCAGAGAAATCTTACAAAGTGTGCTATCTAAATTTATATATAATGTTTTGTAAATATATAATAACAAAGACAGATATATTCTGCATGCTTTTCTTCTTGTCCGAATCTGAATTTCATATTCCCTTTAAATGTTTCCATCTCCTCTGTAAACACATATGCACATTTGTCAAGTCAATACTCTCAGATCTCAAAAAATCTATTACTTATTTTTTTTTTCCATTCAGAGATCAAATTTGGTAACAAAGAGAGAAGTAGAAGAGAGAAACAGAAAGTCCAAATTCCATCATCCTCAAAGTCACCACAAAGTGCTTCAGATTTATTTATACTCTAGTCAATCCTTCCCAACCTTGTGCAAAGAAAGTGTGAATGTGAATGTTCTCTTGCTAGTTTTCTAAGACTCTGGTTATTTGTATGAATTAAGCAAATATAAATGTGTATAAATTATATAAAGGAGCTACATATAGAAGTTCACATAAATCAATTAAGAAAATTGCAATGATTTCTATGACCTTAAAATAATTAAATAAAGCTTTAGATTCTCATCCAAATAGCTATATCTGTTAACAGTCTTCTGTCTTAACTAAATCCTTGCGACATGCTGAAACTTTCAGCAGTCTGAGACCATCACTGCTGGAAATATACATATTTTACACATCTAATTTTCAGTACTATGAAGCCAATCTGTATATTAAGTACTGATTGAACTTATCTACTCTCTTTTTCCTAAGTCAAAGAACAGCTCTGATCTCTAGATAAATTACCTAATTCTGCCTTAGCTCAATATCTTTATCTATAAAACTGAGTGGAAAAAAAAAATCTAAATCTCAGAGTTCTTAAGAGGAAAGTCATATACAATAACACAATATACAGGAAGAGATAATTACTGGATAAAAATTATCCCTAGTTAAACTTACTTTGAATACTGTACAACTAAATCAACATAAGATTTAAAGTAACCTCATATTCACAGCCTAGAAACTTCTGATGCTATTAGCCTCTTCAATTTTTGGAGCTTTTAAAAAATTTATTTGTGAATTTTATTAAAGACATTGTGTTGTATATGTAACTTTTAGATATGTGGAATAAAGTTTTAGCTAACTTTTCTTTCTCTTTCTAAACCATTCTCCAAGGAAGAGGAATGACTAATAAGATTGTTTATGTTCAGAGGACATTGATTAGATCAAAATTACTAATGGGCAGGGGCACCATTCTTTAAAAGGGTCATTTGTCTACATGTGGTTTTCTTTTTTCTAATTTCACATTTCAGTCTTCAGAGAGGTAAATAAACTCAAATATTTGATTATTGTGACTTTTCAGCTCTTTTTATTTGTGTGTACATGTGATAGTCATTGATAGATATGTTTTTATAGCATGAAGCCATAGAAAAGATAATAAAAAAGACATTTAGAAATAAGCCTCACATAAACCAGGTGTTCTCATGAATCTTTACCCATGTGCTGCATTTGTGGTTATCAGGCTCTAGCTCAGTGATGAGTTAATTGCCCATGTTAATCATGTATAGCTTCTTTGGGACCTAATATAGGGAGGTGGGAGTGGGTGAGAGAATGACAAATAGAGGTAAAGGTGATTGAAAAGAATTTGGATTAAATACTATCGAAATGCAAATCCAGACCTACTCTTACTCCCAACATATGTGTCTGGCTTAAATATCTACATCTTGCATCACTGAAGGTTTAATGGCAGCTGCCGAGGGCCAAGTTTGCTGGTTAATGTAAAAGGGATTTAATATCAAAAATTAGATTTTTGCTGAACAATTCTAAGATACAAAAAAGCAGGCTTCAGACTAGCCTTTTAGGACAATCCATAGAATTCATTCATAAGCAGCAATTTCTGCCATGATCAGGAAGTTGAGGACTTGGGGAATCTCTGCATGAACTTCTGTGTACAGACCACACTACCATCCCTTCCATATCCAGAAATCAGGAAGCCAATTCTTAAAATATTGGCCCCAGGTACACACTGTTTCATCCATAATCCATAATAGCAGAAGGAGTGCCTGTGCTCTGCTTCTCACCACTCAATGTAATCCATCAAGACCTCTTTGCCACCACTGATGAAGAAATAAACACATCACAACAAAGCAAACCACTTTCTCCATGAAAAAGCTTGCTAGCAAAAACATTGTCTCTCTTCTCCACCTGGTAGCATACACAAGACATAAATGAGTGTTCTATTTCCTGTTCACTGTCTGAACATTATGTCAAAATTCACTATACTAGCATAAAGTATCCTGGGAATGGTGAGATCATTAGAATTTCTCCAGACTAAATTATGGCACCAAGTGAGATAGATGCTGTATTTGTGAGGAAAATGATGAAAGTATACAGCTTTCTTGTCAGTTGCAAAAAAAAAAAGTAGATTCTATTATGCACAAAGTAGCAGTACACAGAAAAAAAATACATTAATCATATCTATCTATAACTGTATATTACATGTGACTGACAATGAAAAGATCATGTCTCTAAAAGAGCAGCTACCATTGGTGTCACCATCTGATCACATTTTCTGTAACCCATATTTTATTTTCTAGGTTCCACCTGTCCTATGTATGACAAGTGTAATTTATATAAGGATGTGATAGAGATCAACACCACTGCATCTTTCAGATCTCTGATAGTACCATTAATCACTCTGATGGCTCTGGAGATTTTGCTTTTAGTTTACTCTCTCTATAGGGAAAAGAAACTTCAAGGGCTTCTTCAATGAATAAGAAAAACAGTATTAGGATTCTGCCTGGGCTAAATATACATACACCAGCTGTACACCCAGTATCTGTACAGTGCCAGTATCTGTGGACACCTAAAAGTTTTTATATGATACTTTTCTTTCCCTATTACAAAAAAAAAATCTGTAAATTGGCTGCAAAACTTTTGGGGGAAGGCTGGGAGGAAGATGTGTGCTTGCGAATTGACAGTCTTTTTTCATCTGTACTCAAACCCTCCTTCATTCAAGGTCTCAGATCTGTGAACCGACTAATGTCCCAGAACTTGGAAAGGAACTATGACTCTACAATGGAGATTTCCATCAAGATTCTGTTTATTAGATCTAGTGTTGTTGTTGGTTTGTTTTTCTATATAGCTTAAGTTTGATATTAAGGACTATTGATCGATTTTACTGGCAAAGATTCTAATCAATTAACACCTAATAAAGATTCATGTGGATCAAACTATTATGATACTCTGACCATCATGATGTCTATTACATGATCATTTCTGCCTTGCCATGGAGTTTAAATGCTAACACTTGTCTATTTAAGCGCTTTGCATACTGAATCGTTCACTTAGAAAATAAAAAGTATCATTATCTTTATTTTCAAGTAAAAGATATAAATATATATAAAAGAGTGAATGTGACAATGAGCTTATGCAGAGAGAACAAAGGGTGCATTTCAGACCATGGAAGAGATACCCAGAGATGTGAGAGGTACATGCTTCAAAGAAAGAAAACACTAGAGGACCCTGAAAAAAATCATTTTCATAAAAAGTGTACATGTGAATATCAAGAATACTCCAATTATAGAGTCAAACGAGATGAAACTTTAGTAAGTAATGAAACAAACCTGCATCACAATAAGGAGAGACATCTTTCAGAGTAATGCTGATGCTGCAGGAAAGATGCAAAGGATTGTAGCTTAGTTTCTGTAGTAATTAGTTTTTAAACAGTGGTAAACAAGATGTTGATGTTTTATAAGCTGAAGTGGTGGCAATGGTTGTAGAAACAATGCATGTCTTGCAAATTACAAATTTCTGGAAATTAACCAAGTGACTTCTAATGACAGCCAGGAAAGTTGCTGTCTACACTAAGAGAACCTGTGACTTTCCCATAATGCACAATATTTTCGAAGACCTACATCTCTAGAAACTTTCAAGGCATGCTATTCAGTGTTCATTGGAGCTTATAGTTATGTTACCTTGTCAGCTTTACTTTGCTAGATTCTGACTTACATAACTGTTCAACATTATCTTATTAAAATAGGAGGACTTAATATTCCTGAAGACAATTGGAAATAATTGAGGGAAATCTGGTATATGATAAAAACATAATCTAACTTGTATATTAATAAAGATCATTTTGGCAGTGTGGCAGGATGGATTCCAGGTGACTACAAAAGGACTGAACATATAGAATCACTTAAAAGCTAACAAAAATGATCTAAGCAACAAATTAAGTCCTGAGAAAGAAGAGGTAGACTTGAAAAACATTTATAGGTTGATTAGTAGATTTAATGAGTGGTTGAAATGATGACATCTTGAAGAGAAGAATCTAGAATATTGCCAGTTTTCTTCTCTAAGTAACTGAGATGGTGGTAGTGACACTTATGAAGATTGGTAATATGATAAGCATAAAGAGAAACACCTCTTATTAATTGGTTATTTTTCCCCTCTACAAACTCCATTGGGTGTTTGTTTCCATTCATATACACAGAGATTAATTTAGTGGGTGGGAAAACTGGAGGAAGCGTTACTGAGAGAGAAGCTAAGTGATAAAGTATCACAGTATAGAGGAGAATAAAATGAATTTTACTCAGAACATTGTCACTTAGAATAATTTTGAGCACCTTGAAGAAAACTATGAGCAAAGGAACCAGGGGAATCTATAAGCCTTGAGCACAAAAAGAGCTATTTCATGGATTCCGGTAGTCCCAATGAGTCACAGAGTTAAAAGAAGAAGACCCATCTCACCACACCTCACCAGTATATTATACCATTTATGGCAAGAGGACTGAAACATCTGGTAGCACTGGAGAAAGAATCATAACTATACCATCAATTTCATGCTGGGCAGGGGCAACCATGAATCTCCAAACAATATCATGGGCATCTCCTAAGAAGAATGATCCACATGCTTATGGCTCCTGCGAAAAATACAATAATTTGTAGAGATTTATGAAGAATCTCTTGGTTTACCTTTGGGAAATGCTTAGAGTAAAGGACTGATGATGAATGTGTGAAAATTTGGAAAACTTAAGTCTAAGGAAAGAGAAGGAGTTCAGATTAGACATGTGATATTAAGATAACAGCAGATTATCTGCGTGGAGACCTTTTGTAGATATAAGAATATATGACTAAATTTTATGATACTGATTTGGGCTGACAGCATAGAAAGAAATACTTTGGAGAATGATGACAGCTGTAATTAAATGTGGAAATCATTTAACGGATAGAGTATGGATCTCTGAGGAACATTGACATCATAACAATTTATAAAAGCAGATTTTTTAATCTGTATTTTTATAGATAATTTTACTAGATTTGAGATTTCTTAAATTATTTGAAAAAATTTGTTTCTTAAAAACATCAATTAAGTTTTTAACTTCACTGTTTGGTCTTTTAATAATGTGTGGGGTTAATTGGTAGCAACCTTCTCAAATATTTTATTTTCCAGCTGCCTTGATGTCTAATTGACAAACAGAAATTGTATATATTTCAGGTGTATATCAAATACATTTTAGCGGGTATTTCTGGGACCCAGGAAATCAGAGGTTTAGTGCCTTCTTGGAGGTCTAGATTTGGGAAGGTACCCATTCAAAATAAAAATGGGTGTGGAAATCAGATATTGTGATCTGTCTCTCTCATTTATTTCTCTTTCCTTTCCTTCTCCTCACACATATTCAAGAATGCTCATCATACTTAGCCTCTCTCTTTGGGGAATTTAGAGAATTCTAGATGGCTAAGCTGGCATTATATGCATGATTCCCAAATTACAAGAAGGATCTTCCTGCACCAGTTTGTAGTTCCTTAAAATTAATTTAGCATAAGACAAAATTCTTTCTTTCTTTCTTTCTTCCTTTCTTTCTTTTTCTTTCTTTCTTCCTTTCTTCCTTCCTTCCTTTCTTTCTTTCTTTCTTTCTTCTTCTTCTTTTTCTTTTTTCTTTTCTTTTCTTTTTTCTTTCTTTCTTTCTTCTTTTCTTTCTTTTCTTTCTTTTCTTTCTTTTCTTTTCTTTCTTTTCTTCTTTTCTTTTCTTTCTTCTGTTTTGTCTTCCTTTTTGTCTTCCTTTCTGTTCTTCCTTTTCTTGTCTTCTTCCTTCCTTCTTCCTTCCTTCCTTCCTTCCTTTCCTTCCTTCCTTCCTTCCTTCCTTCCTTCCCTTCCTTCCTTCCTTCCTTCCTTCCTTTTTCTTTTCTTCTTTTCTCTCTCTTTTCTTCTCTTCTTTCTTCTTCTTCTCTTCTCTTCTTCTTCTTTCTTTCTTTCTTTCTTTCTTTCTTTCTTTCTTTCTTTCTTTCTTTCTTTCTTTCTTTCTCTAGTAGGAACAGGCTCAATACAAATATTTCTGGAGGTAGGAACAGAGGACTTGATCAAGTAGTAAAATGCAAAGGCTGATATGAGAATGCAGATTTGACTCAAGGAGACTCGACAAAGAATAACTAAAGAAGCTGTTTTGACATACTTCAAAATTACACAGTTATTTCCCAAAATGTTAGTATTCCTTGGCACTTCCAAGGAGTATTAGAACATTTTCTGAGAAAGATGAGGCAGGATACCAATTTAATTAATTGTTCTTTATAAAAGCCACTAAAATTTATAATTATCCTGAATATTAGACAGAACCTTAGTCTGTAGGTTAAAGCAATTTATTAAAATTTATTTGTCTTGAGAAATATCTCAGGGATTAGTTTAGCACTCCTGAGAAATATTTTGGAGATTATCTTCAATGTAAATAATATTTTGCAATGCAGAACATCTGCATTTGAGTTTCTTTTTGTGGGTGGCCAAATATGCCTCTTATTTTTGAGAAAGTCTTTTTCCAATTTCACTTTGCAAAATATTAGCCTCTAAAATGAGCAAAGTCTCAGATCTATTTCCTCTCTGCTCTACTGTGATTAAGAACTTAGTCTCTAGAGTCAGACGGACCTAGGTGGAATCTTGGCTTCATCAATTATTAGTAGAATTTGTTTGGAAAAGCTGCTTAATCTTTCTAAGCTTTAGTTTTCTGACCTGTCAAATGGAAAAAAAAAAAAAAGCACAAACAAAAAAAACTCTAGTGAAGTTTGAAACAAAATAGTTAAATTCTTGGCATATATGAAGCATGCAATAAATATTACTATCATGTAATATTACTCTGGTTTTATTTTCTATTTTCACAATTTGCTTCAAGGACAACTTCACAGGTGGCATGACTGTGGGTCTGGGTACAGGGAGCAAAGAAACGTCTATAAACAAAAAGTAGAAATTCATTGAGAAAAATATTTATAGAAAAATGTGGCAATAGTTGAAAACACATAACTTGCAAAAAAAAGATCATTTTCTTTTATTGAAAATTAGGCGCACTTGGAATTACCTATAATATAACTTTTCCACCAAAGGATGGAAATAGTCAATGACGTCAGAAACTAACTCTTAGAAATCTATGATTTCAAATTGATGTAATTACACTTTAAAATACCTCATTCTTTATATGTGTTAACATGAAAATCTTATGCTAAAGTACATATTTTTCTATATACGTCTTATTTATATTATTTGAAAAAATAATGCAAATTTCTGTTTAATTTTAACACCTTTAATCTAATTCCAATCTCTGTAGTGGAGAGCTGGGAAATTAAAACAGAAAGCTACTCTTTTCTGGTTTCTATTATTAGATGAACAAAACGGGTGTATTTTTAGTACATTTTATTTGAGCAAATTCCTCTGCAGGACATTCATAATTCTAACATACATTTTCAAACACAAGGATAGTTTGAAAAAAATTATTATTTTTTAAATATTCTATGCTCCTTTGACACAGTTTGGCATGATCTGTCTAAGAAATAGTCACCTTGTGTCCTTTTTCATTAAAGTTTCATGCTTTATGCAAATGATTTATAAAGTTAATCTGAAATAAATACTTTTGTCATATCTTAGAAGAAATTTTTCAGAGAGAACAACATTATATTCTCCTTTACCTGTAACTTAATACCTAGAATCTTCTACAGCCATCACCATCATTATGTTTTCGCTTACAGGCTGGTTGCCATTCAAGTATGCCTCACAGAAAATTCTCACGCAGTTTTATTTTCTGTGAGAAAGCACTATGAAACCTTTATTTTTTGCAACTAAATTCTCTTTTTGAAAGCTTAAATTATATCCTCGTTCCTTTCTTTAGTTGTGCTTTTTAAACAGTGTCTCCAGAAGAGCAGTCAAAACTATAATAAAGCACTTTGTTTATGCCCATCAATACACAATCTAAAAGAAGTCATACCTTGGCAAGTCTGCTTATTTTTTGTTCCGAATTGTGTCTTCAACTCAGATTTTATTTTTTCTCCTCAGGATTTATCATAACTTATCTTTTATTTTGTTTTCTTTTTCATTATTTGGAACTCAGTTACCATGACTTTGGTCTTGGACCAGCAGCATGTGAGTGGGATTTTGCTTATTCTAGAAGGTAAATGCAAACAACATTCATTCTTTGTTTAAGAACTCCAAGTTGACAAAAGCTCAGTAACTTTTGTTATCTTTTACGTAGTTTCTGTCCAGGATTTTATGATATTTGACATTATTTTACTTTTAAATTTCAGTTAATTTGCTCTGTGATAACTGTCTTAATCAATTAATCTCTCTCTTTGATTCTGCCAATCTGAGAATGTTTTGTTTGTACCACTAGAAATGATGACTTATCCTTATTTGATTATGTAATAATTCTTTTATGTTTATCTTGTTTGTCATACTTGTATTCCCACCCACCCCCATTATTAGATTACCTTGCTCACTAGTTTTCCTAATATAAGCAATTATGTCACTATAAGTGTTTATTTCTTGGCCCTCTTTCTGTATCAATGTCGCTATTTAAGCTTTCCCTACAAGTATAATCAACAGGAGGCATAATTTTTAAGACATGCTGTTAAAATCAACTTAGTAAAAATAAGGTTGCAGCCCTAATAACTTTCTCGATATCTTGCTAATTTCTCAGCGTACCACTTCTATGTAAAACATAGAGATCCATATTTTATAAAAGAAGCAACATTGACTTTGTAGTAACTGAACAACTGACTCAATTTCTTTTTGCGTTTGATTTCATATTTTCCACATGGGATGATGTAACACTGCTTAAAAACCTCATCAACATTAACTCAAATTCAATTCTGTAAAAAATTTGGGAGAGTTCAGAAACAAATTGAGTTAATCTGTTTCTTTGATTTAAAGGGAAATTTTCAGAAACTGACCAAAGTAAATACTTCACTGAAACTTTTACTCAGATCAATAGTATTTTACCATTAATGAACTACTGCTTAAATGTACAGATTTATATTATATCCTCTAAGTAACATTTGTTCTTTTTTGAGTGTAACATGAGAATAATTATCCTATTTATCAATTGAAAAGAGTTTATATCCTTAATTTTAACGATGCTTATTATGTTAAAGTACTGAAAAAAATCAGGAAAATCTAAATTTTTTTCAATGCCTTTGCTTTTAACTAACAACCTCAGTGATAACATATTGCATATTTATTTTATTATAATTATAAAGTTTGATTTTAATGTATAAACTGTGAAGGAAACTAAAAATCATTTGCAATCTCACCAAATGCCACTGAATATTTATGACAGGAAATTAGAAATCGTATTAATTTCTCTCTCTATGCTGATTCTATCTGTGGTAATAACATGAATAATGCTCTTGAAATGAATTACTTTATTAACTTACAAAAATGACTAAAAATAGCTGGCTCGATTGGAGCTTTCCATTAAACTGAGTACTTGTTTATTTATTTATTTATTTACCAGTTACTTATTGGACTCTGATCTTAAGCCAAACATTGAGATACAAAATAGGAATAAAAAAAAAATACACACACACACACATGGATGTTATTCCTACACTCAAATCACTCATATTCTGTTGGGTTGGTATAAATACATTTGAAAAAACCATACTGTGATGTATATTATAATACCAGTATGATAGAAACCTTATAATGTATCCCAAAGAAGGAATGTTATCATAGAGAAGTTGACAATTATCCTGGAATTTATTTAAAAAAGTAGAATTCTTCCCAACAGAAAAGAGTAGTATCACAGGCTAAAGTAATAGCACAGAGGTCTAAAAATCTATGGTAGATCCAGGTGCCATAAATACTGGCAACCACAACATGCATAGTGGGGTTTAGTGGAGGAGGAAGCTGGAAAAGAAGCTTGAGATAATATTGTTCAAGAAATTGATTACCATGCTCAAAATTTTAGATTTTGGGTTTTTTTTGAAAATGAGAAATCCATGAGATATCCAAATTTTCAGAAAAGCATACAATACACTCACAATTTTACTCCTGACAACTGCTTCAGCCTAAATGATTAGATTCACCAATAAATAATATATATCTTAAACATCTTTAACTGATTACAGTTCTCCAACATCTGTGGCTTTACATATCCTGAATACTATGATTGGGACATGTTTTTTTTTTTTTTTTTTTCTCTCTGGTCCTTTTTCTCTGGGCTAATTTCTATTCTGCCTTCAAATCTCAGCTTACACATCACACCTTCCGGAAAAAGTTGACTAATTCTAGTAGATTGTTGGTTTTTCCAGTTAAGTTCTTTAACAATAAACATATCTTTATTAAATTCATGATGTATTATATTAAGGACTTTTTTTCTCTTCTATTGATGGGCTAGTTGAGGACAAAGACTGCTCTCAAAAACTCTTCATACAGTGGATATACCTGAGATACTATCTTAACCAAGTGATCAAGGTGAATATGACCTGTTATGGGGTTTGGACATCATGCATCCCATGATAGGATGAACTGAGAAGGGCGCAGCATTTCTTCACTACTTTTGCAAAAATGTATGCCTGCTCTAATCATGAAAAATCATTATACAAACCAAATTGAGAGATATTCTGCAATATATCCAATCTTCAAAATACCAACATCATGTAAAACCAAGAAAGACTGAGGAGTTGTCATAGCTTGGAGGAGACGAGAGATTAAGGTGACATACAACTATGTGCAATGTGGAATCCTGGATTGGATCCTGGAACAGAAAAAAAAAAAAACCTATATATATTAGTAAGAAAACTAGTGAAATATGAATAAAATCTGTAGTTTAGTTAGTAGTATATCAATATTAATTTCTTAGTTATAATTGTAGTATGAATAGGTAAGATGATAATAAGAGAAAGCTGGTTGAAGAGAATATGGGAACTCTATTATTTTCGTAACTTTTTAGCAAATCTAAAATTATATCAAAATAAAAAAGTGAAAGGAGCTCCTTAAATACTTGTTAAATGAATAAGTTATCTATGTGTGGGTTTTTTGGACTGGAAATTAATATTTTCTGTTCTATATTTGTAAACAGTATTTTTTGAATACCTAATCTGTTACTCGCACTAAGGTACTCAGAAATCTCTTAATAACAGACAAATAACTGCCACTACACCTGCACTTTATTGTGCTGTTACAAAAATAAATCATTTCAATGAAATGAAATTTAATATAGTGCTGGTATATATATATACTATTGCTCACACTTTAATTTCCCAGTGAGTTTTTGTGTCCAGGTGCTAAATATGTAGTATCGATTTAGTAATTTTTATTAACATTAAATTAATAAATGTAGCATAATGTTAGGTAGCAACGAAGAAGCCATAATACTATGAAAAGATTACTTTTGTTTTTCCACAGGAGCTATATTATGTAACTTTTGAGATCAAAGGATAAATTTTCTTGTGAATGTCAATCATGAAAATTTTCAGCAAATGCATTCAGTACAATCAAACCATTGTGCAGGAAACAAACCAAAGATGTAGTTTCTGTTTTCAAAACATTAGCTTTAAAGCAATAATCCAAAATATACCACAGGGATACAGGGGTTTTGAAATTATACTTAAGGGAGAACAAAAACAATATCTTGTAATATGTCATAAATCAAAATTTTAGATTAAAATACACTTATAAAATGTCTGTAAACATTGTGAAGTCCAGATTTATTACTGATTCCCTCTCATCCAAGACTACTTGAATATTTTGAGATTTTGTGACTATAACAAATTAACCCCTTTGTGGAAGCTAAAGGTCACTGTCTGAGTTGTTTCATTTTCACAGACTAGCTGACAAATAAAATATCGTGCACAGATTTAAATATTCTATTAGATGTGACAGAAAAAAAAGGTTAACGTAAGCATTTTAGAGGTGGAGAAAAGGTTAAATTTACCAAGATCCTTTTCTTATATGCCATAAATTGTAAAGGCCAATTTTACCTCACTTTCAACTGTTTTTCTTAAGTTTTTAAATTTCCCTTGTTTATGTTTTAAGCTATACCACTTACCTAAAATTTGATATTTGTCTACATTCTAAAACTTACTCAAATTAAGCTTCATTCTATTTATGGGGAACAGTTATTGGGGGACATGTTTTCCATGCACAATCCCTGTCTCAGCATACAATTCCCCCATGAAAAGAAAAGCACCTGATGCCTCTACAAGCAACTTTTAAAGTGAAAGACTGTGCTGAGCTCCTGCGAAGATCAATCCTCCTTCTCAAATAACTATTTATTTGGGTGCCACAGTTTTTGTCTCCCTCTCTGCTTATCCTTATTTCTTTTTTTCAAATTTGATTTTATTGTGGTAAGACTACTTAATATGAGGTATACCATCTTAACAAATTTTTTAATATACAATACATTGTTGTTGACTATAGGGTTAATGTTGTACAGAAGATCTCTAGAGACTATTCATCTTGCTTAACTGAAACTTTATGCCTGATGGTTAGTTAAATCTCCATTTCTACCTACACTAAGCTCCTGGAAACCACCATTCCATTCTTTGATTCTAAGATTTTTATCTATTTTAGATAATTCATATAAGTGAAATCATGTAGTGTTTGTCTCTGTGATTGGCTTATTTCTCTTAGAGTAATGTCCTCAAGGTTTATCCACATTGTCGCATTTTGTAAAATTTCCATTTTTTTTACAGTTGAATAGTATTTCATTGTATGTATATACTACATTTTCTTTATTTATTCATCTATCCACCGACATTTATGTAGTTTCCACATTAGTGATTGTGAATAGTGCTGCAGTGAATGTGGGAGTGCTAATATCTCTTCAAGATCCTGATTTCAATTATTTTGAATAGATACCCAAAAGAGAGGTTGTTAGATCGTATGCTGGTTCTACTTTTAATTTTTTGAGAAACTTCCATATTGTTTGCTATAGTGCCTGCGCTAATTTGCAGTCTCACCAACTGCATACAAGTGTTCTGATTTCTTCACAATCTCGCCAACACTTGATGTCATTTTTTTCCTTTGGTAATAGCCATCCTGACAGGTGTGAAGTGGTATATCATTCTGATTTTGATTTGCATTTCTCTGATGATGGTGAAAGTGAGTATTTTTTTCATATATGCCCATCCTTTTTATCAATTCATTGGTTCAACCTATTTAAATATATGTTGATGCTTCATCTAATGCTTCCTATTTTTTTTTTTTTTCTAAACACTTTGGTTTATTTTCTAAGCCAAAATTTTGAGGCATACCTAAAATCTCAGTAATACTTCTGGCTTTGAAACAACCGTTACCAGGCTTCGCACATTTATATTTACACACTTAAGTGTGTAAGTGCTGAAATAAATAATGTTAGACAAATAACATTTATAAATTCAAAGAATGTATGTATGTATGTGTCATTATCTGGAGTAAGCTGTGGTTTTCAGTAGTAAGTGACTGTGATAAACATGACATGCTTAAAGAAACAGAACCTACTAATTCTCAAAGTCCAGGAAAAAAAATGGGCCTGATTAGAAAAAGTACCATATGAAAGAGGTTGTTTTGAATTACCATTTTATTTTCCTTTCCCTTCAGTGTACATTTCTGAAAAGAAATGCATTTGGTATCTAAATGATGTTGTAAAGGACAGTAAAATTTGAGAACATTGTGTAACTATGTTTATTTTACTAGTATGCTGATATTTCTTTATATCTGGATTTTATTTTCCACCTTCTAATAAGCTGGTAAAAACTGAGAGAAGTAAGAGCTACAAATACAAAAAGAGAAGAGAAAATTTAAAATTCTAACTACAAATATATTTCTATTTTCTAAATAAAGCTACTTTTATTTAAAGTACATGTCTTGGCAAATAGCAAGAGAAAACACATTTATACACTTAATATGTTTTGTCTCTCTAAATTAAATGACTTAGGATCATTAAAGAGTGCTACATATTGTATATATTTCCATTAAAACTAAGAATATTTTAGAGGCAAAAAGGTAACACACACACATACACGTGCACATACACACAAGCACACATGTACATACATTCACACTCACACAGGCACACGTGCACATTCACAGGCACACACTCTGACCATGGTTTCGAAGTTGAGAAGTGGTTACATCTCTATAACTTCCAGCGATTTGTTCTGTCTTCCTAGATGCCCAATAAGATAGAAATTCATGCAGAATACTCAATGCAAATATCTCTCTTCTCTCCCCCCCCCCTCTGTTTTTCCTGTGGTGCTGTATGCCATGGAAGTTAACCCTCCACATCTGACACCTTACATATAAAAAGCATACTAACTTTTACCAAGTGTAAGAGGAAAATGTTGTCCAAGTTCTTAACTAGGTCATGGAAATGGAACCTAGTCAGTGAGCTGCTGAAAGTTTTGACAGCTGTTTCTGGCTGTAGCTTTGCTGCGTGCGTAGGGGCTGCACCTCTCTCTGGATGCCAAGAAGCAGAGTAGTAGGGTGCTGATGGCAGTTAGATCTATGACCGTCAGCCAGCTTGGTATATTTCCCCAAAATTGGAAGGCTACTGTCTTCAAAAGTTAGTTTTGGATATTGCTTTCTCTTATGTTTATAAGAAAATCATAGCCAAATGCCTCACCTGCCCATTTGTGCCATATTAGACATCTGGACAAACTTGGCCCTCTTATGCACATCAGCGTGACAGCTTGCAGATTTGTTTTGTCAGCTTTCACAGACCACTTGTCAAGATATGATTCTCAAAGAAAAGTCTCCTTACCTGTATTTCTAAGAAGCTCTTTGTCTTTGGATATATGACTCAGTTTAAACTGGATACATTACAAGAGCTTAAGCAGCAGGTTTATAGCATGGAGATTTTGGAAAGTCTGTTCATCCTGAAAATTCCTTTGGTTATTCAAATAACCAGTATTTAAGTACCTTCCCCTGGCTATTACATTAATTGTTATAAACAGTATACAATTGCACTAATTTTTTATAGCTGTTTACAAATTCTACAATATAATTTTAGGTGGAAATTCTTGAAGATGAGACTTCTGGTTCTAAGCCATTTTATGAAATCTTACTAAGAAGTATTTTAAAAAGAAAACATATACAAATATCTTCACTTCAATGCTGTCTTGTCCTATATCCTTTCTGTCCACAACCCCTTTCCCCACCCCTACTCTTGCACCAGTCACCAT